>NC_053022.1:299836821-300187849 GCF_003073215.2 Triticum urartu
GAGTCTTTAAAGACTTGAGAACACTTGATGTATGTCTTGCCGTGGATATCTATGGTGACAATGGGATACCTCGTGCCACTTGATGTATGTTTTGGTGACCAACTTGCGGGTTTTTTTACATTGGGAACCTATGCATAGGGGTTGGCACACGTTTTCGTCGTGATTCTCTGGTAGAACTTTGGGGCACTCTTTGAGGTCCTTTGTGTTGGTTGAATAGATGAATCTGAGATTGTGTGACGCATATTGTATAATCATACCCACGGATACTTGAGGTGACATTGGAGTATCTAGGTGACATTAGGGTTTTGGTTGATTTTTGTCTTAAGGTGTTATTCTAGTATGAACTCTAGGGCTGTTTGTGACACTTATAGGAATAGCCCAATGGATTGATTGGAAAGAATAACTTTGAGGTGGTTTCGTACCCTACCATAATCTCTTCGTTTGTTCTCCTCTATTAGTGACTTTGGAGTGACTCTTTGTTGCATGTTGAGGGATAGTTATGTGATCCAATTATGTTAGTATTGTTGAGGGAACTTACACTAGCGAAAGTATGAACCCTAGGCCTTGTTTCAACACATTGCAATACCATTTACGCTCACTTTTATCATTCATTACCTTGATGTTTTTATATTTTCAGATTACAAAACCTATTATCTACCATCCATATTGCACTTGTATCACCATCTCTTCGCCGAACTAGTGCACCTATACAATTTACCATTGTATTGGGTGTGTTGGGGACACAAGAGACTCTTTGTTATTTGGTTGCAGGGTTGCTTAAGCGAGACCATCTTCATCCTATGCCTACTATGGATTGATAAACCTTAGGTCATCCACTTGAGGGAAATTTGCTATTGTCCTACAAACCTGTGCACTTGCAGGCCCAACAACGTCTACAAGAAGAAGGTTGTGTAGTAGACATAAAGCTCTTTTCTGGCGCCGTTGCCGGGGAGGTGAGTGCTTGAAGGTATATCTTTAGATCTTGCAATCGAGTCTTTTAGTTTCTTGTTTTATCACTAGTTTAGTTTATAAAAGAAAACTATAAAAAATGGAATTGAGTTTATCTCATACGCTTCACCTTTTTAATATCTTTCGTGAGTATGATGGAAAGGATAATTGTGCTCAAGTGCTAGAAGAAGAAATCTATAAAATGTTTGGCACTAAATATTTGAATGATGAGCATGATTGCAATGTTGTTAGTATGAATTCCCTGAATATCCATGATGCTAATGATATGCAAAGCCACAAGCTTGGGGAAGCTACATTTGATGAAGATGATAACTTTTGTCCCCCAAGTTTTGATGAGCAAATTTGTTATGATGAAAGCATGCCTCCTATCTATGATGATTATTGTGATGACACGTATGCTTTAAATAATAATAATAACAATGAAAATTGTCATCTTGATTTCAATTTTCAATCCCATGATAGTTACTCTGTTGAGTTTGCTCCCACTATTCCGATTGAGAAGAATTTTGCTTATGTGGAGAGTAGTAAATTTTCTATGCTTGTAGATCATGAAAAGAATGCTTTAGGTGCTGGTTATATTTTTGAATTCATTCATGATGCTACTGAAAATTATTATGAGGGAGGAATATATGCTTGTAAGAATTGCAGTAATAACAAGTTTCCTCTCTATGTGCTTAAAGTTTTGAAGTTATGCTTGTTTTACCTTCCTATGCTAGTTGATTATTGTTCTCATAAGTTGTTTGCTCACAAAATCCCTATGCATAGGAAGCATGTTAGACTTAAATGTGCTATTCATATTCTTCATGATGCTCTCTTTATGTTTCAATTCTTATCCTTTATGTGAGCATCATTGAAATCATCATGCCTAGCTAGGGGCGTTAAACGATAGCGCTTGTTGGGAGGCAACCCAATTTTATTCTTGTTCCTTGCATTGTTCCTGTTCAGTAATGAATAATTCATCTAGCCTCTGCTTAGATGTGGTTTTATGCTTTTAATTAGTGTTTGTGCCAAGTAGAACCTTTGGGAAGACTTGGGGAAAGTCTTGTTGATCATGCTGTAAAAAACAGAAACTTTAGCGCTCACGAGAACTGCTGTCATTTTTAATTGGAGAGTGATATTTAGTTAATTATTTTTGAATATGATTAATACATAAATTCATCAGGTCCAGCAATTTATTTGAGAATTTTATGAGTTCCATAAGTATACGTTTGATCCAGATTACTACAGACTGTTCTGTTTTTGACAGATTCTGTTTTTCATGTGTTGTTTACTTATTTTGATGAATCTATGGCTAGTAAAATAGTTTATAAACCATAGAGAAGTTGCAATACAGTAGGTTTAACACCAATATAAATAAATAATGAGTTCATTACAGTACCTTGAAGTGGTCTTTTGTTTTCTTATACTAACGGAGCTTATGAGTTTTCTGTTAAGTTTTGTGTTGTGAAGTTTTCAAGTTTTGGGTAAGGATTCGATGGAATATGGAATAAGGAGTGGCAAGAGCCTAAGCTTGGGGATACCCAAGGCACCCCAAGGTAATATTCAAGGATAGCCAAAAGCCTAAGCTTGGGGATGCCCCGGAAGGCATCCCCTCTTTCGTCTTCGTTCATCGGTAACTTTACTTGGAGCTATATTTTTATTCGCCACATGATATGTGTTTTGCTTGGAGCGTCAATTTATTTTGTTAGGATTTTCTTGCTGTTATTTAGAACAATGTTTTGCATCTTTTATTTCAATAAAAGTGGGATTAATAGTCTTTACTATGCCTATGTTACAAGTATACATGTTGCTGTTTGAAAACAGAAAGTTTACCGCTGTTGCAATAATTTCCTAGAAAAGTCAGAATGTGATAAAATGTTGAAACCTTTTGAATATTAAGCTCTGTTAAATTTACTACAGTGGGAATTTTGTTTCATAATTTTTGGAGCTAGGGAAGTATGGATGTTGCAGCATTCTTTACAGACTATCCTGTTTAGGCAGATTGCTGTTATGTTTGCATTGTTTGCATATGGTTGCTTCTTTAATGATTCTATTTGAGGATAGGACTATTATATATGCAGAGGAATTTAGTATGAAATGTTGAATAATAATTTTAGTGATTTTCTACAGTAGAGTATGATAAGGTTTTGGCAATGGTTTATACTAACTTATCTCACGAGTCTTTGTTGAGTTTTGTGTGGATGAAGCTTTTGAGATTTAGGGAGACCGTGATATGAGAGGAATTAAGGAGACACAAAATCTCAATCTTGGGGATGCCCAAGGCATCCCAAGATAATATTTCAAGAAGTCTCAAGCATCTAAGCTTGGGGATGCCCCGGTTGGGATCCCACCTTTCTTCTTCAACAATTATCGGTTAGTTTCGGTTGATCCTAAGTTTTTGCTTCTTCACATGATGTTTGCTATTCTTAGAATGCCATTTTCTTTTGCTTTGCTTGCTTTTTGTAGAATACCAAGATCTGAAATTATTAAATGTTAGAGAGTCTTCACATAGTTGCATAATTATTCGACTACTCATTGATCTTCACTTATATCTTCCGGAGTAGTTTGTCGTCTGCTCTAGTGCTTCACTTATATCCTTTTAGAGCATGGTGGCAAGAAAATAGATGAACTCTAATGCTTCACTTATATTATTTTGAGAGTCTTAAATAGCATGGTAATTTTCTTAAAATCCTAATATGCTAGGTATCCAAGAATAATAAAATTCTCTTATGAGTGTGTTGAATACTATGAGAAGTTTGATACTTGATAATTGTTTTGAGATATGGAGATGGTGATATTAGAGTCATGCTAGTTGAGTAGTTGTGAATTTGAGAGATACTTGTGTTGAAGTTTGTGATTCCCGTAGCATGCACGTATGGTGAACCGTTATGTGATGAAGTCGGAGCATGATTTATTTATTGATTGCCTTCCTTATGAGTGGCGGTCGGGGACGAGCGATTGTCTTTTCCTACCAATCTATCCCCCTAGGAGCATGTGCATAGTACTTTGTTTCGATAACTAATAGATTTTTGCAATAAGTATGTGAGTTCTTTATGACTAATGTTGAGTCCATGGATTATACGCACTCTCACCCTTCCACCATTGCTAGCCTCTCTAGTACCGCGCAACTTTCGCCGGTACCATAAACCCACCATATACCGTCCTCAAAACAGCCACCATACCTACCTATTATGGCATTTCCATAGTCATTCCGAGATATATTGCCATGCAACTTTCCACCGTTCTGTTTATTATGACACGCTTCATCATTGTCATATTGCTTTGCATGATCATGTAGTTGACATCGTATTTGTGGCAAGGCCACCGTTCATAATTCTTTCATACATGTCACTCATGCATCATTGCACATCCCAGTACACCGCCGGAGGCATTCATATAGAGTCATATCTCGTTCTAAGTATCAAGTTGTAATTCATGAGTTGTAAGTAAATAGAAGTGTGATGATCATCATTCAATAGAGCATTGTCCCCCCCCCCCAAAAAAAGAAATGCCAAAAAAAAAAAGGCCAAAAAAAGAGAAAGGCCAAAAAAAAGAAAGGCCAAATAAAAAAATAAAAAATTAAAAGGGACAATGCTACTATCCTTTTTCCACACTTGTGCTTCAAAGTAGCACCATGATCTTTATGATAGAGAGTTTCTTGTGTTATCACTTTCATATACTAGTGGGAATTTTCATTATAGAACTTGGCTTGTATATTCCAAAAATGGGCCTCCTCAAGTGCCCTAGGTCTTCGTGAGCAAGCAAGTTGGATGCACACCCACTAGTTTCTTTTGTTGAGCTTTCATACACTTATAGCTCTAGTGCATCCGTTGCATGGAAATCCCTACTCACTCACATTGATATATATTGATGGGAATCTCCATAGCCCGTTGATACGCCTAGTTGATGTGAGACTATCTTCTCCCTTTTTGTCCTCTCCACAACCACCATTCTATTCCACCTATAGTGCTATGTCCATGGCTCACGCTCATGTATTGCATGAAGATTGAAAAATTTTGAGAACATCAAAAGTATGAAACAACTGCTTGGATTGTCATCGGGTTGTGCATGATTTAAATATGTTGTGTGCTGAAGATGGAGCATAGCCAGACTATATGATTTTGTAGGGATAACTTTCTTTGGCCATGTTATTTTGAAGAGACATAATTGCTTAGTTAGTATGCTTGAATTATTATTATTTCTATGTCAATATGAACTTTTGTCTTGAATCTTATGGATCTGAATATTCATGCCACAATTAAGAAGAATTACATTGAAATTATGCCAACTAGCATTCCACATCAAAAATTATCTTTTTTATCATTTACCTACTCGAGGACGAGCAGGAATTAAGCTTGGGGATGCTTGATACGTCTCCAACGTATCTATATTGATACGTCTCCAACGTATCTATAATTTTGATTGCTCCATGCTATATTATCTACTGTTTTGGGAATATATGGGCTTATTATCCACTTTTATATTATTTTGGGACTAACCTATTAACCGGAGGCCCAGCCCAGATTTGCTGTTTTATGCCTATTTCAGTGTTTTGAAGAAAAGGAATATCAGACGGAGTCGAAACGGAACGAAATCAACTGGAGAAGTTATTTTTGGAAGGAAACACACCTGATGGACTTGGACCCATGTCAAGGAAGAAACGAGGTGCTCACGAGGGTGGGGGCGCCCCCCCTAGGCGCGCCCCCTGTCTCGTGGGGCCCTCGTGGCTCCCCTGACGTACCTCCTGCACCCATATATACCTACTGACCTAAAACTTCCAGAACACAAGATAGATCGGGAGTTCCGCCGCCAGAAGCCTCCGTAGCCACCAAAAGTCAATCGGGACCCTGTTCCGGCACCCTGCCGGAGGGGGAACCCTCACCGGTGGCCATCTTCATCATCCCGTGCTCTCCATGACGAGGAGGGAGTAGTTCTCCCTCGGGGCTGAGGGTATGTACCAGTAGCTATGTGTTTGATCTCTCTCTCTCTCTCGTGTTCTTGATTGCACGATCTTGATGTATCGCGAGCTTTGCTATTATAGTTGGATCTTATGTTTCTCCCCCTCTTCTCTCTTGTAATGAATTGAGTTTCCCCTTTGAAGTAATCTTATCGGATTGAGTCTTTAAAGATTTGAGAACACTTGATGTATGTCTTGCCGTGGATATCTGTGGTGACAATGGGATACCGCGTGCCACTTGATGTATGTTAAGGTGACCAACTTGCGGGTTCATGAACCTATGCATAGGGGTTGGCACACGTTTTCGTCGTGATTCTCCGGTAGAACTTTGGGGCACTCTTTGAGGTCCTTTGTGTTGGTTGAATAGATGAATCTGAGATTGTGTGATGCATATCGTATAATCATACCCACGGATACTTGAGGTGACATTGGAGTATCTAGGTGACATTAGGGGTGACATTAGGGTTTTGGTTGATTTTTGTCTTAAGGTGTTATTCTAGTATGAACTCTAGGGCTGTTTGTGACACTTATAGGAATAGCCCAATGGATTGATTGGAAAGAATAACTTTGAGGTGGTTTCGTACCCTACCATAATCTCTTCGTTTGTTCTCCTCTATTAGTGACTTTGGAGTGACTCTTTGTTGCATGTTGAGGGATAGTTATGTGATCCAATTATGTTAGTATTGTTGAGGGAATTTACACTAGCGAAAGTATGAACCCTAGGCCTTGTTTCAACACATTGCAATACCGTTTACGCTCACTTTTATCATTCGTTACCTTGCTGTTTTTATATTTTCAGATTACAAAAACTATTATCTACCATCCATATTGCACTTGTATCACCATCTCTTCGCCGAACTAGTGCACCTATACAATTTACCATTGTATTGGGTGTGTTGGGGACACAAGAGACTCTTTGTTATTTGGTTGCAGGGTTGCTTAAGCGAGACCATCTTCATCCTATGCCTACTATGGATTGATAAACCTTAGGTCATCCACTTGAGGGAAATTTGCTACTGTCCTACAAACCTGTGCACTTGCAAGCCCAACAACGTCTACAAGAAGAAGGTTGTGTAATAGACATCAAGCAGCGGTGGCCTTACTTGGACCCGAGCGGCGGCGACCTACCGTGTTCTACTCTTCCTCGTTTTCTGTGTGGCGCGGCCTCGGCGGAGGCGGCGATGTCCTCTATCTCGTTGCCGGCGGGTGGCACCTCGGCGGAGCGAGGGAAATCCTCCCCCTCGTTGCCGGCAGGGTGGGGCCTCGCCGGAGCCGGCGGTGTCCTCTGCCTTATTGCTGGCGCCGCGGGGCCTCGGCGGAGCAGGGCCTCGTCGATGCCAGCGGAGCGGGGACTCGTCGGAGCCGACATTGTCCTCTGCGTCGTCTTCAGTCTCGCCAAACAGCGCCTCGCCCTCTTCATCGCCCTCTTTGTAGGCGGCCGCAGCCTCCGCCACCCGCATGCGGTACCGCCAGCGCTCGAGGAGGCCCTCGCGAGTGGAGCGGTACGAGTCGAGCAGCGCCTCCTGCTCTGTGGTGATCTGCTCCTCCGCCTGTAGGTGCTCCGGGAGGAGATGATGGTTGTAGCCGGCGTCGGCCTGCGCCTCCCAGAACTTCTCCTCATGCTTCTGCCTCACCGTGTCCATATATTGGGCACGGGCCTCGCCGATGGTCATGGTGCAATGCACCGGCGAGGATGGCACGGAGCAGGTGGTTGGCGCCGGATCATCGACTACCATGTTCTCCATTGGGACATCATTGTCCTCCAGCTGCCTGCCGGCCAGCCAGTCGGCAGCAATGGCTGCCATCTCCTTGTGGTCCATTGTCCGCCCGTCTCGAAGAGCGCTAGAGCGCGAGGAAGCCATGGTGGGCAGTAGTGGTGTGGACAGGAGAATAGGAACGAATGCGGATGACTGCGGCTATGGCCGGCGCAGTAGTTTATATAGCAATGTTGGGCGGTGGAGAGACGTACGTGTGGCAATGGAGTAGCCGCCTCAACAACCGCGTATCATTAATTTGGGCGGCAGAAGGACGGACGGACGACACTTGTGTCATTTGAAGGTGGAGCAATCGCATGCACCAGGAAGCGGGGCGGGCGGCACTGACCGTTTCGGGCGAAAAGCACGCGTGGGTGAGGGAGGCGGTCTGGGTGGGCCAGGGCAGTCAGTCTCGTGCTTGGCAGCGGGTCAGTCCAGCAGCCGGACATGCTGGCTCACCAGCTACCTCGCCGAGCTGAGCGACGACAATCAGACGATGGACGTAGCTTCCGACCAGGAGCCAGCACCACTGTCGAAGCCGGTTCATGCCGTGTTCACCATAGAGCAGGTGCGGCCGCACTTCGACGCCCTAATGGCGGAAGAGCTACCAGCGCAGGAGGACCTATCCTGCAACCTCCTTCTCCTCAACGAGCATCGGTGAACAAGCAAACGACAATGCCGTCGCGGACATGTGGCCCTATGATCCTGGCTTCCCGAATGAGCAGCAGGCGCTGTATCAGACCATCTGTAGGGCCTATGAGGCCCTCTCTGTCGTCCTTCGAGTTATTGCGCTCGCCGTGGTGCCGCCGTCTCACATTGTCAACATGGTCAACGGACATGAGGATGAGGAGATGACTTTACTTGGAGAGGATGACAGTGGGGACCCACCAGGGCCATAGCCGCACGTACGCAAGTGCCTCCTTATTAGTACATAAAACAATAATTTTTTTGCTTCCTCCTGGTTTCCTGACATCAGGGTCCCACACCATTGTCAACCTATGTAGTCAATAAACGAGAGAATTGCACAAGAAACGACCAGCAGCTGGGACCAAGAAGCTCGAGCAGTATTTGTGTTTTTGAGGTGTGAGCACTACAGAGTTTTTCTTGAGCGATGTTTAGCCCAGATATTAATTTTTCTCCTCTGAACAACAATGAAAACATCGCTGCAGCTATTAACTGGGTGGGCTATGGCCCGTCTAGCCCAGGCCAGATATCCAGCCCAGATATTAAAATTTTTCAACCTAAAAAAGGCTAGCCCAGCTATACTTGTTTTTAGGAATACCTAGGCAAGGTTAAGTTGTTATTCTCTGCCCCGCTGGGCTGTAAATCTTTCCTTGGAGGGATGCATTAGGCTTAACAAGAAAATGGGCTTTAAGAAATAATAAATGGGATGTAATTATAAAAACTGGACAGTAACTATAAAAAATGCACCAAACACGTAATTACTTTATAAAATATTATTTTTGGATATTGAAATATTTAATTTCATTAATTGTTGCAAGCAATGTTTCGTTGGATTTTTACATAATATAAATTTATTTTGAAATTGTATTTAATCTGACTAAAAATTTCGGGATAAAAATATTTCGGATCCCATCAAAATGTGAGAAATTTTATTGAATTCTGTTTTGAACGGTTGGTTAAAATGGGCTGTACTTTTAACAAACTGTAAATGGGCTGTAGTAAATTCCATTAGAATTCAAAAATTGGCTGCACATTCTTACAAATCTCAAATGGGCTATAAGTTCTCTGCCACACACTTGTGGCCTTATTAAGTTGACACGTCCCCTCAAAAAGAGAGAGTTGACGCATATGCAAGGCTTTGTCAACTTATAGTCAACACACGCTTCTAGCAGAAGTGGCCGTTGGATGTCCATCCAACGGATGCCATGCTTCTTCTTCAATCTCGGATATTCTAGCTTCACCGCCCAACAAATGATTCCTCCCCCTGACATCTGGGGCGCACCGTTTTGGAAGCTGATCTGTGGGCCTACTAAGTTGATGCGTACCAAGGGCTTTGTCAACTTAGTCAATATAAACGATTCTAGCTGCAGTGACCGTACGATGTCCATCCAACGACCGTCGTGCTTCTTCAACCTCTGGTCTTCTTGCTCCAGCCGCGCAAAGCAGCGCCGGTCGTGCCGCCTGCTCCTGCCTCCCGTGGTTGGCTGTGCTGCCGCGCAGGCCTCACCGCCCCTACTACTCCCACCGCTGGACAGGCCATCCCTCCACTCACCCACACCCCCTGTTATTCTGCGGCGACGGCAGCCTCACACCACAGTCGAACCAGTGAACCCTCGTACTCCTCTCCATGTGGGCATCCACTGCCGTGTCTTCCCCGGCTCCGCGTCGTCCCCTTCCTAGGCCTCACCGTCGTCCACCGCCCAGGTGCTCTCGGCGCGGCGTGGTCAATGTGGTCAAGGAACGACTTCCATCGGAAGAGTACTGTACGTGGAGAGGCTGACAGCTGGGTCCACGGCAGCCGCAAGGAAGTGCCTCCTTATTACACGGAAAATAATTATTCCTCCACCTGACAGCGGGGACCCACCGGACAGGCCAACGTATTTCGCGAAAAAATGTTCCCCCCACTGTCAGCTCGGACCCACCGGAGATGCCTCCTTATTACGCACAAAAAATGAATACTCCCCCTGCTAGTTGCGACCCACCTTGGTGGGAGGCTGACTTGTGGGCCAACTAAGTTGACGGGGACGGAGTGCTTTGTCAACTTAGTCAATATGAACGATTCTAGCTCCAATGACCGTACGATGTCCATCCAACAGCCGTAGTGCTTCTTCAACCTCTGGTCTTGTTGCTCCAGCCGCCCAAAGCAGCGCCGGTCGTGCCTCATGCTCCTGCCTCCCATGGCCGGCTATGCTGCCCCGGAGGCCTCACCGCCCTACTATTCCCACCGCTGGCCAGGCCATCTCTCTACTCACCCACACCCCCTGTTATTCTGCGGCGACGGCAGCCTCACACCGCAGCGAACCAGTGAACCCTCGTACTCCTCTACGCGTGGGCATCCACTGCCGTGTTTTCCCTGGCTCCGCATCGTCCCCTTGCTAGGCCTCGCCGTCGTCCACCGCCCTGGTGCTGTCGGCGCGGCGTGGTCAACGTGGTCAAGGAATGGCTTCCATCGGACGTGTACTTTACGTGGAGAGGCTGACAGCTAGGTCCACGACCGCAGCAAAGAAGTGCCTCCTTATTACACGCAAAATAATTATTCCTCCACCTAACAACGGGGACACACCGGACAGGCCACCATATTTCGCAAAAAAATGTTTCCCCCCTGACTGCTGGGACCCACCAGCTACATCTTCGCACACAAGGAAGTGCCTGACAGTCGGGACCCACCAGGTCGAAACATACGTAGCGTTGTCATTCTGGTCGCGAACGTGTACGCACATACTGGTCGATGTAGAGGCGCACACGTGTTGTAGTAGAGGTGCGCACGTAGCATGTACACGTACGTATAGCGGCCAGGGTGCAAGAAAGTAAATACGACCACATACATACATACGAGCGGGGTCTCGAACGCCTACTCGTGCGTATGTACGACCAGGGCTCGTGTACGTGGCTGGGTCGGAACGGAGAAACAACGTCGTCGTCGTGTTCATGGGGAGCCAACCAGCTCGGTCGGACCGGAATGCGTCGTCGTGTTCATCGGGAGGGCTTGGACGGAACAACCGATGGAAACAAGGCCCGACGTACCGCAGAACGGAGGAAACAACCTTGTGTTCGACCGGCGACGTTTGAAACGGGATCCTGTTCATCGGGAGGGGTCTGGCATACCGCAAAACGGAGGAAACGGACCTCCTATGGTCGAAACGGGGGTCCTGTTGATTGGGAGGGGTGTGGCGTACCGCAAAACGGAGGAAACAGACTTGTGTTGGAGCGCTATGGTCGAAATGGGGGTCCTGTTCATCGGGAGGGGTGTGGCGTACCGCAAAATGGGACTCCACGGGATACTGTTCATCTCCACCATCAACCCCCTCCAGCCTCCACGGGCTACTGTTCATCCACCGTCGACCTCCTCCATTCTCCACCTGCGACTGTTCATCCATGGGCTCCTGTTCATCCAGCCTCCACCGCGCGCTACTCCATCGACTACTGTTCAACCAGCCCTTTCCACGGGCTCCTGTTCAACCACCCCTCCACCGTCTACTGTTCATCTTGCCCTCCACGGAGTGGTCCTGTTCATCCTGCCCTCCACGGGGTCCTGTTCATCCAGCCCCAACCGGCTCGATCGATCGGGGTCCTGTTCATCCAGAGGCAACACCACGGGGTCCTGTTCATCCACCCCACCGGGAACTGTTCATCCAAACCCCCTAGCACGCTCACTGTTCATCCAAAGGCAGCATCGATCGGCTTCAGTTAGCAGCAGTAGCGAAGGACTTGCTCGATCTGGTTCAGTTAACATCCATCGTCGATCGCTCGGGTTCGGTAACGCGTAGCCTGCAGTGCAATCGCTCGGGTTTAGTTAAAGACCAACGCCTCGCTCGGGTTCAGTTAGAGACCAACGCCTCGCACCCACGCGTGTGCGTGCACGAGAGAAACGCGCATCGCTCGGCCCCGACCACCCACCATAACCGGGAACACCTCGATATTTTCCTCGCCCTCGCTTCTACCATAGTTTTTTCTGTCATGGACGGCCCAAAGAATGTCATGCAGCTGCGTCTTCGGCCCGCCCAGGACGAAAAGCCCATTTTCTGTCATGATTTTTTGTCATAGAAGTAGGACCCCACCACATCTATGATGATACCGGGTTTTGTCACAATTATTGTGATAGAAGTGTCATAAGTATGACAGAATTTTTTTCCGTTCGGCCCAAAATGTCACGGATGTGTCTTTTTTTGTAGTGAAAGCAACATCAATCTCAGAACATAATGGATACTAGGGATCAAACCCTAACAACACTAACTTGATTACATGATAAATCTCATCCAACCCATCACCATCCAGCGAGCCTACGATGGAATTACTCACGCACGGCGGTGAGCATCATGGAATTGGTGATGGAGGAAGGTTGATGATGACGATGGCGATGGATTCCCCTCTCCAGAGCCCCGAACGGACTCCAGATCAGCCCTCCCGAGAGAGATTAGGGCTTGGAGGCGGCTCCATATCGTAAAACATGACGAATCCTTCTCTTTGATTTTTTTCTCCCCGAACGTGAATATATAGAGTTGGAGTTGAGGTCGGTGGAGCACCAGGGGGCCCATGAGGCTGGGGGTGCGCCCAGGGGGGCGCCCCCACCCTCGTGGACAGTGTGTGGGCCCCCTGGCCTTGATTCTTTCGCCAGTATTTTTTATATATTCCAAAAATATTCTCCGTTGATTTTCAGGTCATTCCAAGAACTTTTATTTCTGCACAAAAATAACACCATGGCAATTCTGCTGAAAACAACGTAAGTCCGGGTTAGTTCCATTCAATTCATGCAAGTTAGAGTCCAAAACAAGGGCAAAAGTGTTTGGAAAAGTAGATATGATGGAGACGTATCATAGCCATCTTAGGTAATTCATTTGTCCCACAATTAACTTCTCTAGTACAACGCTTAAACTAGTGGGAACATTGGAAAAAAAGTTCACCACATCGGGAAACGGAGCGACGAGTCGTCCCTATCCCCGCCTACCAAAATCTCCATTGTTCCCCTCCACACCCATGCCTCCTCCATTACCGCACCTTCCTCTCCTCCCACCTCTGCTTCCCCTAGTGCCAAGCTCATCAGTCAGTGCTATGGCGGGTGGATCCGGTTAGTGCGGAGCTCGGGCCAGGAGGTTGAGGCATGCTGCGATGGTGGCGGGACCTGCTCTAGTCATGCCGTTGCTGCTGCCCACCATCGACGTGTCCTCACCGGTGGCGATGCAGGAGATGGAGTGCGTGGTGCGGGAGAAATTTCCTGACTGATCAACATGGGGGGACGTCTGCATCGATATCATCCACTACTCCACCTTCGTGGAACAACCTCGGTTCATCGGAGATAACGGTTGAATAGATCTGGATCTTATCTTCTGGGCTATCCAGGAGGCGGAGTCACCGGATCTAGTGCAAGCGGAGTTGTGGAGCCACTTCAGGACCCGAAATCCCTCACGACTCAACATCACGCGACCCTCCATGGTGGCCCTCTCCAACCCTCCACTAGAAGCATAGCCATCGGGGGTTCGGCCCCTCGTCGGCAGTAAGGCTTCTTCTCTTTAGTTAGTGTGGGGCACGGGGGCTTTGTGCCCTTGAACCACGAGCACATCATGCGGGGGTCAGTCTATGTTGCCACAACCTCGACCCTCCACCATGGCCGGGTGACTGAGGAGAGGTACCAGTTCATCTCTCCCTTTTACATCGTTCTTGTTTAGCTGCAAATCATATAAGTTGTTTTTTTGCCGCATCAATTTAGTTAATCATGTTGTTGATTCTAGTTCGATTGGGGAAATGTCAATTTCTCGGGTTGTCCCTATCTCCTATCCATCTTCATTCTCATCTCAATTTGGGGTTCTCCCCGTTGAATGCCCCTGTATTGGATTTCCTAGTTTGAGTTTTGCTTTGCCATGTCCCTCACCGATGGCTAGCTCTGTGGGGGCAAAAACTGTTTTCAAATTCTTGTGTGAAATCTCCATCTCACACCTCCTCTCTTCCTGTCATGTCTGGGCCATCCATCCATGGATGTGTGGTCAGAAGGAAAGCGGGCTCTCGTTTTATGCGTTCGCATGTTGATGATGTTGACCTAGAGGTTGTGGGGGAATATTTCGAGCACTTGTGGTCTATTCATTCCCCTCCACAATGCCACCACCCACCCACCACTACCTTGTCGGTTAACCTCCTCAGGTTTCCTCTTTTAGATTAGGAAGGATCTAGTGGCAGCAGGCATGTTCTCGGCTTATGATTGCTATCCAGTAATGATTCTGTTAATCAACATTACACTTTTATATTTAATTATTGGATCAACATATGGGGTTTGATAGAGATTCTATCTCCAACAGAGGGTTCATTTGGTATGGTAATCAAGATGATCCCACTTTTGCTGTATTGGATAGAGTGCTCACTTCTATGAGTTGGGATGCTCATTTTCCCTTACCTTCTTTGGTGGCTTTACCCAAAGTAGGGAGTTATCACACTCCTCTAGTTCCGAATACTGGTGCTAGGAGAATTTCCTCCCCAAAAATGTTTAGATTTGAGAAATGGTGGCTTTCTCAACCAAAATTAAAAGAGTTGGTGCATGATGTTTGGGACTCTATTTCTAATGCTTTTTCTGCTATTGAGAACTGGCAATTTAAAGTCAGACTTAGATTTTTTTTAAAGGTGGAGTATTAGTATTGAAGCAGACATTAAGATAAAGAAAAATTTCTCCTTATGGAGTTTGATATTATTGATGTTTCCTTTGGAAAAAAATTAAACAATGATGAGATGGATAAGATGAAAGTGATTTAAACGGAATTATATGAGATTTGAAAGACTGGGAAACCTTGTGGCAGAGGTCCAAAGATAGGAAGATTTTGGAAGGCGATCACAATAATTCTTATTTTCACTCTTTGGCTAATTATAGATACAGGAAAAACCATTTATCTACTCTTGTTGGCGAAAATGGTCCTATCTCTACTACCCCTGACATGTTTGATGTGAATAGTTCTTTTTATAAGAACCTATTCGCTTTGGAACCCAAAACTTCATTTAGGGGCAGGGTTTTGGAATGACCGTGACCTTGTTTTCTAATGAAGAAAACAAATTCTTAAGAAAACCCTTTTCAGAAAATGAGATTAAAATGGCCATCATGAGCTCATATGCCCATGATAATCCTAGTCCTGGTGGATTTTCTTTTCTGTTTTATCAGACTTTCTGAGACATGATTTAGAATTATTGTACGACTCTAGTGAGAGATTTTGAGAATGGTTCTTTGGATATTTATTGTCTTAACTTGTATATTATTACTTTGATCACTAAAGAACCTGATGCTAAGGAAATTAAGAAGTTTCATCCTATTAGAGCATCTCTAGCAGACCCCGTATATCACCGACCCGCATAACTCGTGTACAGTTCGCGGAAAAACGGTTTTGTGGGCCAGCGCGGGCGACGGCCCGCAAATCAGATGTGGTTTTATCTGAATTTGGCACATATGCACATATTCAGAATTACTAATTTGCAACATAAGAAAAAATATCAATACCACAAAACAACAATCATCCACATTACAATAAATATTCAAATCACCGAAGCAAACTAAATAATTCAATATAAAACTTGTCCCGAATACAAATCACACATGAATTAAATGAAATTGAATAGAAAAATTAATTTTGTTACTGCCCAGCCCTTTGCCAATGGTGCTCAATGAGATCCTATTGAAGCTGAAAGTGGGTGTTTGCATTTTCAATCTCCCTGTAGGTCTGGAGAAAAGCTCTAATGCAATTAGGGTCTCTAGCTGGTTTGACACGGTTACCCACATTGCCGTAGAAGAACTCCAAGTTCACGCCTCTCTCATCTTCGAGAATCATATTGTGAATAATAAGACAACATGTCATGATGTTTTCAAGGACTGCTTGTCCCAAAAACGAGCAGGACCATGAACAATGGCAAACCTATATTGCAAAACCCCAAATGCTCTTTCAATGTCTTTTTGGGCTGCCTCTTGCACCCCTGCGAATTCACATTGTTTCCTAGTTTTGGGTTCTTTGATGCTCTTGACAAATGTGCACCAAGGAGGGTATATACCATGTGCAAGATAGTACCCCCTTTATGTATTCATGCCCATTGATAGTGTAGTTGCAAGCAGGAGCATCACCACTAGCAAGCCTAGCAAACAAATGAGACCATTGCAACACATTGATATCATTAAGAGTACCCAGCATACCAAAAAAGCAATGCCAAATCCATACATCCTTGGATGCTACAGCCTCTAGCACAATTGTTGCATCATGAGACTTGCCACAATTCTTTCCCTGCCATGCCTTCGGGCAAATTTTCCAAGTCCAATGCATACAGTCAATGCTACCTAGCATGCCAGGCCAACCTCTTCTCTCATTAGATGCCATCAATTTTTGTGTGTCTTCCTCGTTGGGTGCCCGAAGATATCTAGGACCAAAGACACGGATGATCACTTTGGCAAACCTACGCACTGACTCAATTGTAGTATCTTCACCAATGTGAAGGTACTCATTGGCATAGTCAGCCGGAATGCCGTATGCAATTATCCGCATAGCTGCGGAGATTTTTTGATATGCACTAAATCCTTTCAAGCCTGCGACATTTCTTCTTTGAGTAAAATACCAACAATTGGCCTCGCAAGCTTGAACAATTTTCACAAAGAGGGATCGGCGTATTCGGTACCTTCTCTGGAAGAGGTGTGGCGGATATGTTGAATTCTCCGCGAAGTAGTCTTGCATCAACATCTCGTTCCTGAGATGGCGATTTCAATGAATGCAAAGATGGCCTATGGTCGATCCTTGCCGCCTCTTTCGGTTCTCATCTTCGTGCTCCTTCACGGCAAGGGCCATCGCCAAGGTCTGCTGGCGATAGTTAACAAGCAGCGTCTTAATGTCCGAGTTGTCCGAATCGGACGAATCGTCGAGCAAAAACTTCTCACACGGGCTCCATTCCATCTAAATTCACAAAAACGCACGTTGCGTTAACAAACTATGCATACCGCTCGGCACAAGCACAAGTTAAAGCTCACCGGCTGCTCGGGGGCGGTGGCTCTCCGGCGGCTAACACCCCAAAATTTTAAACATGATTTGTTTAATAAAATTTCGCTAGGAAATTAAATCTTCCATTTTCTGGATTTTGTTTGATTTCAGAACCACTCTCTTCCTTGATATTATGGAGTTTTTACCCCAAGTGAAAACTTTCCAAATGTATTGTTGGACTTGTAAACCCTCTCAAGAAAAACATTTCTTTTATCAATGGATTTATTTGCATAATTGTTTTCCCTGAGCTTCATTCTTTGAATATGATTTTTTTCTTAAGTTTCAGAGCTCAATTTGCACTACAACCCTTTCAGAAAATCCTTAAAAATTCCCACCAAAATTTGGGGATGTCATGTGATGTTTTTAAACCACCTTGATGCAAAAATATCTTTTATTCATTGGATATTTTGAGCTCTGCCCCTAGTTTTCAAATCTGGTCCAGTTTGTGGAATTGCACTACAACCTATTTAAATATTTCTTTATAGATTCCACCGAAATTATGGGATGTTAGTAGTAGTATATAATTCAAGTTTATGCAAAAACCCACTGGTGTTCCTTGAAAAATTTGAGCAAATCATCCTCTTTTGCTCTCTGGACCAGATTGGCATTTTCTACTACAACCCTAATTTATTTTGCTCTAGTTCCCATGAGCCTTTTCCTGCTTATAGTCCACACTACAAAACCCTTAAGTCCAGGAGAATGGACCCATTGGAGTACTTTTGGTCCATGATATTATACCCTTTTCTTTCTGTCCAGATTTGATTTTCTCAAAAACTTGCACTAACAAGTTTCTGTTTTTGCCAAACTAACCTTGCCAGCCTCTTCATCATCTAAAGAGACTAGGATCTGGAGATTTTGGCCACCCTAAGGGTTGCCTAGATGCCCTTGGCATTCTGTCAAACACCCTGTGTGCATAGCCAGTTTTGGCATGATTTTTAGTTTGCATTGTGGACTTGATCCTCTGACCCAACAACCTTGTCCACTAAACTCCTAGCTACTTCTAACCTAGATCTGCTAGTTGCCAGCCTCACCCAAGCTTCCTAGCACACGCTGGCATTTCGGCAAACACCTAGCGTGCGTGCACTGGGCGCGCCCAGAGCGCACGTTTTGCATGCGCGTGCACTGAGCCGCCGCGTCTCGCTGCCGCCCTCCCCGTGCCCGTGCGGACCTTGGCCACTCACTGCCAACACGCCTGGCCCCTCCTGCGTCGCAGAGCCGCCCTAGCCGCCTTTGGAGCCCCACAGCGCCACCGTCAGGTCGGCCATGGCGGCTAGCTGACGGCCGCAGCAGGCCCCAGCCGTGGTAGCACCGCCCGAGCCATACGCACGCGCCAGTTCGCTCCCTTAAGCAGTGGAGAGCTCGTCGGGATGCGCCGACCAGCCCCAACCACCTCCGCGTCGCCCTACTGCAACAGAACAGCGGTTCGCCGATCTTATCTCCGGCCACCACGGAACCGACCTAGCCACGCTATAAATAGGGACCCCCGAGCACGTCCAGTCCCTCAGGCAACCTCGTACCATCCCCCTAGTGCCCCCACAGCCAACAATCGACGAGGGAAGGCCGTCTTCCTCGTCTCCGGCCGGTTCGGCCGCCACCACGCTCCAGCGCCATGCGTCGTAATCAGAGCCTCCCCTGCCCTCCCAACACCACCGTCCGACTCCCCTTGATCGTGCGGAGCCACCCATCCCCTCATCCTCGACCGGGAGCCACCGTAGCCAATACCCCCAATTCATCCCGAAGCCACCTCCTCCGCGGAGCTCGCCGCCGATGACTCCCTCCACCCCCGCCAACCTGGCGACCACCGGGAGGACCTCCCTAGACTGGCGGATCCATCCCCGCCCTCAGAACCCCGCGGGGAGTCGCCGTTCGTCGACGGCGATCGCCGGAGCTCCGCCTCAGCTCGGCCAAAGGAGAAAGAGGGCGCGGGCGACTGGTCAAACCTGACCAGTGGGCCCAAGGGACCCACTGTCAGTGACCCCGAGCCGGCCCGCACTGTTTTAAGTGGAGGCGCATTTCACCAAATACGCCTTCGCTAAGAGAGAAGCGTAAGCCCCCCCCCCCCCCCGAAACGTTTTCTTTTCTGATTTTTTTAAACAGATTTTGACAAAACTTTGACTAGCTATAACTTTTTAAATATAAATCCAATTGACTTGATTCTTTTTCTGTTGACCCTCAAATTTGATCTAGTTTATATTCATATTTATTTGAAAATTTTCCAAGCAACTTTTTTTCTACAGTTTTGAAACTATGTGTTGATTTCAAATTTTCTTAAATAGGATTTTTGAAGAAGGAAGAAAACTTTCAAAAGTTTTGGAATGCACCCTGCCTCTCCGCAACTTGAAGGCAAGCATCCTGAACCCTGGCATAATATGTTGTGTGTTGTTTGGCAACGGTTACACACCACCTTGACATGGAGCATTCGTTATTTGTTTTGTGATGATATAATCATACGCATGGGTTCATAATGTAGATCATTTGCTGTTGGAAATGGATATGCTTGTGATAGTAATCACCCTCGTGTGCCTCTCATGCCTACCGGAAGGAAGCCGGGAGAGTCTCTGTCTTGGGTAGACACGAGCTTATCCCTACTTCCCCGTCGAGGCGGTTGTGTCCGGTATGGCATGATGAGGTATGCGGACCAGTGAGTCTGTCTGTTGGTTGGTATATATTTGCTATACTAATCATGCAGGGAATACCTAAACCTCCCGAGTCGACCATAGATCGAGTCTTGTTCCAGTAACCCCCATACTTGTTTCATACTGCCACTTGTCCCTGCCACAGGTAGGGTACGGTTTAGTAAATTGTCAACCCCTCCCTAGCACAAACCGTACAGAGAGGCAATGGTGGAAGATACTGGAGGCATCCGGTAGGCATGCCACCTAGTCCGGGGGCATGGGTGTTTTCGGTTGTAGCCGAAGGGGAAGCTCCCCTAGTTTGCGCGCGGTATAAATTTTGGGATCCCATGCTAGTCAAGGTTATAGCCTCCCCACTTAGAGTTTTGCTTAACATGTGTCAAGGGTGATTCCAGACACCGGTGAGTTAGGCTGGTGTGTGCGGTCAGGTGTGTTTTCAATCAAAAGACCGTAGACGGAATTAGTCCCGATGGACTAAAGAAATCTGTTACTCGTGGGTAAAGAGTACACCCTCTGCAGAGATTATATCTATTTGAATAGCTATGTCCATGGTTAAGGACTACAGTCTGGGATGGGTCAAGTGTCGGTCTTAAGGTCGGTCTTTGGAGGAGAAACTGCTAAACCAGAACATTGATCATGACTGGTGACTTATGATGGCTATGATTATGATTATTGTGGACTAACCATTTGTATTATTTGGATTATTGAGTATCTCTGGGACGGTTCTACCTCCTGGATATTCACTGTAACTATTTGTTGACACCTGATTTTGGCAAGATACAGATTGGAATGAAGATGGTCTCGAGTGAATGAGTTTTCAGCATAAAAATATTCACGTCACCGAGTGGAACCACTTTGATGTTTCGGTTATATTCATTCGACTTTATCTTACGGACCGAAACTATACTCCGAGTGGCATAGTTCAATGTTCCGAGTGGTTTTTGGCCAATCACGTCTTCAAGATGACCTCGGATGAAGGAGCACTCTTCAGGAATTGTCTTCGTCTCATCGAGGCAATTGATTTTCATATATAAATCATCTCAATCCGAGTTCATATGCAAAAGTTAGAGGCAATATACTGCAGACTAAACCTCAACGGAAATATGGCGCGAGGTGCCAGACACTTGTCTGATAGGTTGCGCGAGTAATTCGGCCATCAATACGGCCTTGAATCGAAAAACCTTCAACATGGAAAAGTTTCATCTCGTCGAGCCCATCGATTTTCATATATAATTCGTCTCAATCCGAGATCATATGAGGCCTGGAGAGACAAATCAAGATCAGGCTATGTTTTCAGTCGGAAATCCGGGTGAAAAGTTTACCATCTGAGTGAAAGTTTACGGTCGAGTGAAAGTTTACGGTCGAGTGAAATTTTACGGTCGAGTGAAAGTTTGCTGACCGGATGAACTTATTATTATCCAAGTGGAAATATAGTCATCCGAGTGAAATTGTCGTCCAGGTGAAAATATTCCGAGTGAAAAGATTACCATCGGGACGAAAACTTGCCGATTGAATAAGATAGTGCCTTCCGAGTGGAAATATAGTCATCCGAGTGAATACGATAGTGCCTTCCGAGTGGAAATATAGTCATCCGAGTGAAAGATTGTCTTCCGAGTGAAAAATTCCAATCGGACGATCCGAGTGAAAGTGTCTAATATCCGAGTGGATGAGCTCAAGTCCGAGTGAAATTGAACATGTGCTCGAAAGTTTATCAAAATGACCTTGGATGAAGAAGTGTTCAATACAGAAGTTGTGCGTATCATCAAGATGGTAAATTTTGATTTTGGAGTCATCATCATCAGAGATAATATATAGCCTACAAATTCACTACGAGACTCGGATAATCCAGTCTACTGCAAAACCGAGTCCGTCTGGAAGATAAAGATGACCTCGAAAAGTATTCAAGATGGCCTTATTTGAAAAAAATGATCAACATGGGAGTTGTTCGTATCGTCGAGGCGCACAAGTTTGATATTTGGGCCGTCTCGATCGGAGATCATATGCAAGCCCGGCGGCCCGCGCAAGAAGGAAGACAGAGTTTGGGCCAGATTCAGACTCAATCCGAGTTGGAATAGAATTAGGACTCTAGGACGTGAATTGATGTAATTTTTCTTGTAAGGAAAGACTAGATGAATCATTTACTTATACGGGAAGTCCAGCCGCCTCTTATATATGTTGGGGGTGACGGCCGATTGAACAGTACACAATCGAACAAATCAATATACTACTTTTCATCTACGTTTTATCTCTCCACCGTTTTTCTATCTCGTTCTTCGCTGTTCTTCGTGTTTGAGAGCTGCGAATCCCGAGGCTCTAGGGGCGAGCGAATCGACCTAGGGCAGCCCATAGCCGCCGCACTCCGCACTCCCTGACGGGGTCCCTCCCGGGGTGTGGGGTTTTCGGGTCTGCAAAAGCGCCCGTCGACTGTCTTGCGTATCGCGCTGTTAGTCGGGGCTCCTTCGACGTGAGCTGCGGTGCATCACCCTCGGCGTCGAGGGTACACGTGACGTGTTCGTGTGTCAACACTATCTTATATAAGCCCTTTATGTGGTGTCGCTCAGACGCCCGACTGTGGCATGCTTGTTATTTAATTTACTTATAAGCCCTTTATGTGGTGTCGCTCAGACGCCCGACTGTGGCATGCTTGTTATTTAATTTACTTATAAGCCCTTTATGTGGTGTCGCTCAGACGCCCGACTGTGGCATGCTTGTTATTTAATTTACTTATAAGCCCTTTATGTGGTGTCGCTCAGACGCCCGACTGTGGCATGCTTGTCATTTAATTTACTTATAAGCCCTTTATGTGGTGTCGCTCAGACGCCCGACTGAGGCATGCTTTATATTACTATCCTTTCGAGGCGTCGCTTCAGACACCGATCGGTGCATTCTATTTCTACTCTCTGATTGCATAGTCGTCTTGAGCTTGCTTTATGTGGTGTCGCTCAGACGCCCGACTGAGGCATGCTTTATATTACTATCCTTTCGAGGCGTCGCGTCAGACACCCGATCGGTGCATTCTATTTCTACTCTCTGATTGCATAGTGCTACGTCTTGAGCTTGTGTTGGTTTTCCCCGAAGAGGAAGGGATGATGCAGCAGAGTAGCATAAGTATTTCCCTCAGTTTTTGAGAACCAAGGTATCAATCCAGTAGGAGCCCACGCTCAAGTCCCTCGTACCTGCACAAAGCGCTAGCTACTCGCAACCAATGCGATTAGGGGTTGTCAAGCCCTTCACAGTCACTTACGAGAGTGAGATCTGCTAGATGTAATATTTTTGGTATTTTTGATATAAAGATGCAAAGTAAAAAGTAAAGACAAAGTAAAAAAGCAAAACAATATTAAAGTGATGGAGATTGATATGATAAGAATAGACCCCGGGGGCCATAGGTTTCACTAGTGGCTTCTCTCAAGAGCATAAGTATTCTACGGTGGGTGAACAAATTACTGTTGAGCAATTGGTAGAATTGAGCATAATTATGAGAATATCTAGGCATGATCATGTATATAGGAATCACATCTGTGACAAGTAGATCGAAACGATTCCGCATCTACTACCATTACTCCACTCATCGACCGCTATCCAGCATGCATCTAGAGTATTAAGTTAAAAACAGAGTAACGCCTTAAGCAAGATGACATGACGTAGAGAGATAAATTCATGCAATATGAAATAAACCCCATCTTGTTATCCTCGATGGAAACGATACAATACGTGCCTTGCTGCCCCTTTTGTCACTGGGTAAGGACACCGCAAGATCGAACCCAAAGCTAAGCACTTCTCCCATGGCAAGAACTACCAATCTAGTTGGCCAAACCAAACGGATAATTCAAAGAGACTTGCAAAGATAACCAATCATACATAAAAGAATTCAGAGAAGATTCAAATATTATTCATAGATAGACTTGATCATAAACCCACAATTCATCGGTCTCAACAAACACACCGCAAAAAGAAGATTACATCGAATAGATCTCCACAAGAGAGGGGGAGAACTTTGTATTGAGATTCAAAGAGAGAGAAGAAGCCATCTAGCTACTAACTATGGACCCGAAGGTCTGAGGTAAACTACTCACACTTCATCGGAGGGGCTAGGATGATGTAGAAGCCCTCCGTGATGGCGGCCCTCTTCCGGTGGAGCTCCGGAACAGGCCCCAAGATGGGATCTCATGGATACAGAAAGTTGCGGCGGTGGAATTAGGTTTTTGGCTCCTGTTCTGATCGTTTGGGGGTACGTGTGTATATATAGGAGGAAGGAGTACGTCGGCGGAGCACCGAGGGGCCCACGAGGCAGGGGGGCGCGCCCTAGGGGGGGTGCCCCCCACCCTCATGACCTCCTCTTTGATCCCTTGCAGTAGGGTCCAAGTCTCCTGGATCACGTTCGGTGAGAAAATCACGTTCCCGAAGATTTTATTCCGTTTGGACTCCGTTTGATATTCCGTTTATCCGAAACACTGAAATAGGCAAAAAACTAGCAATTCTGGGCTGGGCCTCCGGTTAATAGGTTAGTCCCAAAAATAATATAAAAGTGGAAAATAAAGCCCAATATAGTCCAAAACAGTAGATTATATAGCATGGAGCAATTAAAAACTATAGATACGTTGGAGACGTATCAGGCATCCCCAAGCTTAATTCCTGCTCGTCCTCGAGTAGGTAAATGATAAAAAGAGAATTTTTGATGCGGAGTGCTACTTGGCATAATTTCAATGCAAATCTTCTTAATTGTGTTATGAATATTCAGATTAGAAAGATTGAAGACAAAAGTTTATATTGACATAAAAAATAATAATACTTCAAGCATACTAACAAAGCAATTATGTCTTCTCAAAATAACATGGCCAAAGAAAGTTATCCCTACAAAATCATATAGTCTGGCGATGCTCCATCTTCCCCACACAAAGTATTTAAATCATGCACAACCCCGATGACAAGCCAAGCAATTGTTTCATACTCTAACTTTTTCAAAACCTTTTCAATTTTCACGCAATACATGAGCGTGAGCCATGGATATAACACTATAGGTGGAACAGAATGGTGGTTGTGGAGAAGACAAAAAGGAGAAGATAGTCTCACATCAACTAGGCGTATCAACGGGCTATGGAGATGCCAATCAATAGATATAAATGTGAGTGAGTAGGGATTGCCATGCAACGAATGCACTAGAGCTATAAATATATGAAAGTTCAACAAAATAAACTAGTGGGTGTGCATCCAACTTGCTTGCTCACGAAGACCTAGGGCAATTTGAGGAAGCCCATCATTGGAATATACAAGCCAAGTTCTATAACGTAAAATTCCCACTAGTATATGAAAGTGACAACATATGAGACTCTCTATATGAAGAACATGGTGCTACTTTGAAGCACAATATATGAGACTCGCTATATCATGGTGCTACTTTGAAGCACAAGTGTGGAAAAAAGGATAGTAGTATTTCCCCTTTTTTATTTTTTTGGGCCTTTCTTTTTTTTTCTTTGGCCTTTCTCTTTTTTTTTTTGGGACAATGCTCTATTGAATGATGATCATCACACTTATATTTATTTACAACTCGATACTAAAACAAAGTATGACTCTATATGAATGCCTCCGGCGGTGTACCGGGATATGCAATGAATCAAGAGTGACAAGTATGAAAGAATTATGAACGGTGGCTTTGCCACAAATACTATGTCAACTACATGATCATGCTAAGAAATATGACAATTATGGATGTGTCATGATGAACTAGATGGTGGAAAGTTGCATGGCAATATATCTCGGAATGGGTATGGAAATGCCATAATAGGTAGGTATGGTGGCTGTTTTGAGGAAGGTATATGGTAGGTGTATGATACCGGCGAAAGTTGCACGGTATTAGAGAGGCTAGCAAGGGTGGAAGGGTGGGAGTGCGTATAATCCATGGACTCAACATTGGAAATAAAGAACTCATATACTTATTGCAAAAATCTAGAAGTTATCAAAGCAAAGTATTACACGCATGCTCCTAGGGGGATAGATTGATAGGAAAAGACCATCGCTCGTCCCTGACCGCCACTCATAAGGAAGACAATCAATAAATAAATCATGCTCCGACTTCATCACATAACGGTTCACCATACGTGCATGCTACGGGAATCACAAACTTGAACACAAGTATTCTTTAAATTCACAACTACTCAACTAGCATGACTTTAATATTATCACCTCCATATCTCAAAACAATTATCATGCTTCAATCTTTTCTTAGTATTAAATCACACTCAAAAGAAGTTTCACAAATCTTGAATACCAAGCATATTATTATTAGGCGAATTACCATGCTATTAAGAGACTCTCAAATTAATTTAAGTGAAGCATGAGAGATCAATAGTTACTTTAAAACGAATCCACCACCGTGCTCTAAAAGATCTAAGTGAAGCACACAGAGCAAAATTATCTAGCTCAAAAGATATAAGTGAAGCACATAGAGCAAAACTACTTAGCTCAAAGGATATAAGTGAAGCACATAGAGCAAAATTACTTAGCTCAAAAGATATAAGTGAAGCACATAGAGCAAAACTACTTAGCTCAAAAGATATAAGTGAAGCACATAGAGTATTCTATCAAATTTTAATTCATGTATGGCTCTCTCAAAAGGTGTGTACAGCAAGGATGATTGTGGAATACTAAGACACAAAGACACAAATAATACAAGACGCTCCAAGCAAAACACATATCATGTTGGTGAATAAAAATATAGCTCCAAGTAAATTAGCGATGGAAGTGGACGAAAAGAGGGGATGCCTTCCGGGGCATCCCCAAGCTTTGAATTTTTGGTGTCCTTGGATTATCTTGGGGGTGCCATGGGCATCCCCAAGCTTAGGCTCTTGCCACTCCTTGTTCCATGATCCATCAAAAGAATTCACCCAAAACTTGAAAACTTCACAACACAAAACTCAAAATAGAAAACTCGTGACCTCCGTTAGTGAAAGAAAACAAAAGACCACTTCAAGGTACTGTAATGAACTCATTATTTATTTATATTGGTGTTAAACCTACTGTATTCCAACTTCTCTATGGATTATAAACTATTTTACTAGCCATAGATTCATCAAAATAAGAAAACAACACACGAAAAACAGAATCTGACAAAAACAGAACAGTCTGTAGTAATCTGTAGCTAGCGCAAGATATGGAACCCCAAAAATTCTAAAATAAATTGGTGGACGTGAGGAATTTATCTATTAATCATCTGCAAAAATAATTAACTAAATATCACTCTTCAAATAAAAATTACAGCAGTTCTCGTGAGCGCTAAAGTTTCTGTTTTTTACAGCAAGTTCAACAAGACTTTCCCCAAGTCTTCCCAACGGTTCTACTTGGCACAAACACTAATTAAACAAAAAAACACAAACAAAAAAGAGGCTAAATAATTTATTTATTACTAAACAGGAGCAAAAAGCAAGGAATAAAAATAAAATTGGGTTGCCTCCCAACAAGCGCTATCGTTTAACGAACCTAGCTAGGCATAACAAGCAAGGATAGATCTAAGTATTGCCATAGTAATAAGATAGATTGGTGAAACTCATTTCATATTCTCTACGTTCGGCAGCAAGTTTTCTTTGAGGCAAACAAAAGTAATCAAAAGGATTAAATTTAATGGGACAAAAGTCCCCAAGATCAACCTTGGGAGGTATAGGTTCCTCCTTTGGTCCTTCATAATGCACCACCGATTCATCATTATAAGCATTCTTTTAACAGAACTTTGTGAGCCTATATTCAAGAGAATATACTAGTTCATTATATCAAATAGCCAAATCATCATTAAGATCAGAAATTCTATCAACTAAAACATTGGTAGGAACTTTTCTTCTAAGATTTTCATTGAAAGCAACATAATCTAGGGATTGAAAACACATTATTTCTTCTTGATCAAAGAGGATAGCCTCTATGGGAGGACGGCAAGCGTCCACCCTATAATGCACAAAGATTTCTTTGGCTTCTCTTATTATGAATCTAAACTCATGAGCCAAAAAGATAGTAGCGGCACGCTTAATAGAAGAATGCTTAATATTAGAAAATTCCAGAAAAATCCTTTGTATAGAAGGATGCATGTGCATGAATTGTCTTTCAAGTTCAACTACAAGCATGGCAATAGCGTCCGCAAGACTACTAGTTCTGTGAAGGATAGAACTACCCATAGAAGGTAAAGCACCGGCACAAGTAAAGAAATCTTGAATAACTCCTTTTCTAATAATATTACCACTACCAACACGGATTTTTTTGTATGAACGATGGTAGGTTCTTTAGCAGGAGTATCAGAATTTTCCGTGATATTGTTATCGCCCAAATTGGCGAAAACTTCCCCAGTTTCAGACATAACGACAAGCAGGCAAACAAAATGACACACAAGCAAATAAAGAGGCAAGAAGAGAGGGAGGATAGAGAGAGAGGGCGAATAAAATGGCGAGGGTGAATTGGGGGGGAGAGGAAAACGAGAGGCAAATGGAAAATAATGTAATGCGAGAGATAGGGATTGTGATGGGTACTTGGTATATTGAATTTTTGCGTAGACTCCCCGGCAACGGCGCCAGAAATCCTTCTTGCTACGTCTTGAGCTTGCGTTGGTTTTCCCCGAAGAGGAAGGGATGATGCAGCAGAGTAGCGTAAGTATTTCCCTCAGTTTTTGAGAACCAATGTATCAATCCAGTAGGAGCCCACGCTCAAGTCCCTCGTACCTGCACAAAGCGATAGCTACTCGCAACCAATGCGATTAGGGGTTGTCAAGCCCTTCACGGTCACTTACGAGAGTGAGATCTGATAGATGTAATATTTTTGGTATTTTTGATATAAAGATGCAAAGTAAAAAGTAAAGACAAAGTAAAAAGCAAAACAATATTAAAGTGATGGAGATTGATATGATAAGAATAGACCCCGGGGCCATAGGTTTCACTAGTGGCTTCTCTCAAGAGCATAAGTATTCTACGGTGGGTGAACAAATTACTGTTGAGCAATTGATAGAATTGAGCATAATTATGAGAATATCTAAGCATGATCATGTATATAGGCATCACATCCGTGACAAGTAGATCGAAACGATTCCGCATCTACTACCATTACTCCACTCATCGACCGCTATCCAGCATGCATCTAGAGTATTAAGTTAAAAACAGAGTAACGCCTTAAGCAAGATGACATGATGTAGAGAGATAAATTCATGCAATATGAAAAAAAACCCCATCTTGTTATCCTCGATGGCAACGATACAATACATGCCTTGCTGCCCCTTCTGTCACTGGGTAAGGACACCGCAAGATCGAACCCAAAGCTAAGCACTTCTCCCATGGCAAGAACTACCAATCTAGTTGGCCAAACCAAACGGATAATTCGAAGAGACTTGCAAAGATAACCAATCATACATAAAAGAATTCAGAGAAGATTCAAATATTATTCATAGATAGACTTGATCATAAACCCACAATTCATCGGTCTCAACAAACACACCGCAAAAAGAAGATTACATCGAATAGATCTCCATAAGAGAGGGGGAGAACTTTGTATTGAGATTCAAAGAGAGAGAAGAAGCCATCTAGCTACTAACTATGGACCCAAAGGTCTGAGGTAAACTACTCACACTTCATCGGAGGGGCTAGGATGATGTAGAAGCCCTCCATGATGACGGCCCTCTTCCGGCGGAGCTCCGGAACAGGCCCCAAGATGGGATCTCGTGGATACAGAAAGTTGCGGCGGTGGAATTAGGTTTTTGGCTCCTGTTCTGATCGTTTGGGGGTACGTGTGTATACATAGGAGGAAGGAGTACGTTGGTGGAGCACCAAGGGGCCCACGAGGCAGGGGGTGCGCCTTAGGGGGGCCCCACCCTCGTGACCTCCTCTTTGATCCCTTGCAGTAGGGTCCAAGTCTCCTGGATCACGTTCGGTGAGAAAATCACGTTCCCGAAGATTTTATTCCGTTTGGACTCCATTTGATATTCCGTTTATCCGAAACACTAAAATAGGCAAAAAAACATCAATTCTGGGCTGGGCATCCGGTTAATAGGTTAGTCCCAAAAATAATATAAAAGTAGAAAATAAAGCCCAATACAGTCCAAAACAGTAAATAATATAGCATGGAGCAATCAAAAATTATAGATACGTTGGAGACGTATCACATAGTCATATTTGACATGAATAACCTCTGTGTTTGTCTTTTGCTATACTTGCATGCATCATGATTTTTATTTATGACTGACATTGTGATCATAGAGAATTTCAGAGCATGTTTGTCTTTTGCTATATTACACCCGTGTTCATGATGTTTGCGAGTACATTCAAATTACTCACTGGCTTGTCCCTGGCTATTGTCTTGGCCAGATTTCTTGCCTGGAGAGGAGCGTTGCGATGACAGCCCCGGAACATACGCAATGGTGATAGCAGCCTCGCGAAGATAGGAGTTATCTTAGTCAGCTGTTCTTGTGGGAAATGGAGTCCCATGGCCACTGATGAACCTCAAACCGCTTCCGCCATTAACCACTAGAAACCATCTGTTGTATTCATAGGCCAGAATGGCCTTGTACTTCAAACTCTGTACTTTGCTTGGAGTTTCTGTATCAAGTTGGTGCCTCATCAGCTAACAGTAATCCTGGGGCTGGTGAGCACAAGGGCCATTTTCTGGGAAATTAATATCCTGAAAATCTGGTACTAACAGTGGATCCCGGGCGGCGACAACGACTTGGGCGGTTCGGATCGGTGGATCCGGGGAGCCGGTGCAACGGCTCGGTGGAAGAGGGTAGGGGCGTTGGTATCATATCATGCTATACAAATGGTTTTAACCCCTTTCCTCGATGGCATTTGGAACCATTTCCTAGTGAGTGACTGCGATAGGGGGGGTCCTTCCCACACGACCCAGAAACCGTTGGGGATAGGTGAGCAGCTACTGACGACCGCCATAGAGTAAACATATGAGAAGCTGCCCCAGTCCCACACGTTACATCTCGATGTTACGTTTCTGATCAGAGAGACATCCCAAATGATCATGCCACTATAGTCGTGTGAAAAAGGTGGACATCAACATTTAATCTACCGATATGTTTGTGATATGTACGTTATCGCACATGGTTCAAGAATGTAAAATGTGCAGTGTCCTCTACTAATGCCAACATGTCCATTTTCATAACTGTGTGCGATTATCATGTGCAGTGTCCTATCACACACGCACACTGGTTTGAAACATTTTCTGTATTACCATGAATCGTACACGCATATGAGACAAAACCGTGTGTGCGTCCGTCGGGCATCGCAAACGTTTCACATGAAAGAACTGTCTGTTCTCTATTTTTCATCACACACGCTGTTTTCTTTCTAACTATGTGCGCATTATTTTATTCGCTCCTTTATAATTTTATTTTCCCCTGTAATTTATTATTCGAATTGGAAATTTTGAAATATGAAACGTGGAATTCAAATTCTCAGCACAATGGTTCAACAACGAATCCATAAATAAATTTGTCAGTATAATATATTCAGTAATTACAGGATTAGATAGCAATTAACTATGATGAGGCACAATATTTAGAGGCGATAAAGGTGAAGAGACAAGTGTAAATCAGTTTGACTGCCGATGGTGTTGTAGAAGAGGAATGCCCATAATGTGTCTTCCTGCATGCCATAGGCACGAACAACTTTTGTCCAACCCCTTGTGACGATCGCCCACCCATCCTTCACCGCCTTCAGGAAGACTTCTAGAGCATTATCATGGTAGCATGAATTATATACTTTAACCTTAGTTGCCTCCACTCCGGTCATGTAGTTTGCAAGGTAATCATCAGTAAATAGCTTCGGAAACCACTAAAAAGAGAAAAATATTAGATACTGAGGTCTAATAGAGTAACTTGTTGTGGACAGGGGGAAAAGGAAACACATTACTTACCATCCTAAAGTTCACTATTGTCTTGGACAAAGTGTAAATAAAGAGCTTAATTCCCATCACCCATTTCTTTCACCTAACAATCTTTCTTAGTTTCCTCACTTGACGCTTGTTCATGAATATCTCATTGCCCCATACGCAAAAAGGATCGAAGCATGGATCAGTACCGCTCATATATGTACCTACAAGCAACCAGTAAATGTTAGAAGCTAAACTGAGATTGCACAAATGATGTAAAATACAACTACCTACGTTCCTAAGTACAAGTATTTTTAGAGATTTCAATATGAACTACATACGGATGTATATAGAATTATAGACATAGTTTACATTAGAATCTAGATTCACTCATTTTGCTCCGTATGTAGTCTATATTGGAATCTCTAAAAATAGTTATATTTAGGAACAGATGGTGTATAAGACATGGGATACAACTAACCTTGACGGCAAACAATGGCATCGCCCATTGTAGCCCTGTTTAATTACATGGAAAGCCAATGTTAACCACAACAGGGTTAACATCCACCAAAAAAGCAAATGGTAAGAAAACGACAACATCTGTAGTGATATCTTCATTGCGAAAGAGTAGCACGGTAGCAAAGGGATGGATTAAAAAATGGATACAATTGTTAATTGCAATAGGCTTAACAACATCCTAAGTCATGTTTTGTAAGTTTGTAGCCATTGAAATACAACTATTTAAAAATGGATACAACCGTTAATTGCAACAGGCTTAATAGCCATTGAAACCGGTACTGAGAAAAATGCAATTGACAGAGTTAAAACATCACAAGGAAGGTGCTGCCAGAGTAGAGAATGGCCAATTTGTCTATAAAAAGGTAGGGAAAGTAGCTAAAACGTGTTAGACATGTTTACTACAACATGCTTAATACATCGACTGTACAAAACATAGACATTAATTGCAACTGGTATTGGTAAGATTGAACTGGTGAGTACATACTTGGTAAGTCCTGAGAGGTAGTTGCTGGGGCACTTCATCTTGGCCAGAGCCCACCCAAAGTCAGCGGCGGCGGAGGCACACTGTTCCTCCGGGTCGAAGCGTGGATGAGTGGGGAATGCGGTAATTTCAAAAAAATTCCTACGCACACGCAAGATCTATCATGGTGATGTATAGCAACGAGAGGGAAGAGTGTTGTCCACGTACCCTCGTAGACCATAAACGGAAGCGTTATGACAACGCGGTTGATGTAGTCGTACGTCTTCACGATCCGACCGATCCTAGTACCGAAAGTATGGCACCTCCGCGATCTGCACATGTTCGGCTCGGTGACGTCCCATGAACTCTTGATCCAGCTGAGTGTCGAGGGAGAGCTTCATCAGCACGACGACGTGATGACGGTGATGATGAAGCTACCGGCGTAGGGCTTCACCTAAGCACTACGACGATATGACCGAGGTGGATTATGGCGGAGGGGGGCACCACACACGGCTAAGAGATCAATGGTCAACTTGTGTGTTCTAGGGTGCCCCATTGCCCCCATATATAAAGGAGCAAGGGGGGAGGCCGGCTGGCCCTTGGGGCACGCTAGGAGAGGAGAAGTCCTCCTCCTAGTAGGAGTAGGACTCCCCTTTCCTGGTCCTACTAGGAGGGGGAAAGGAAGGAGGAGAGGGAGAAGGAAAGGGGGGCGCCCCCCTTCCCTAGTCCAATTCGGACTAGAGGGGGAGGGGGCGCGCGGCCTGCCCTGGCCGGCCCTCTCTCTCTCCACTAAGGCACATGTGGCCCATTTGTTCTGGGGGGGTTCTGGTAACCCTCCGGCACTCCGGTTTTCTCCGAAATCACCCGGAACACTTCCGTGTCTGAATATAGCCGTCCAATATATCAATCTTTATGTCTCGACCATTTTGAGATTCCTCGTCATGTCCGTGATCATATCCGGGACTCCGAACTACCTTCGGTTCATCAAAACACATAAACTCATAATACTGATCGTCACCGAACGTTAAGCGTGCGGACCCTACGGGTTCGAGAACTATGTAGACATGACCGAGACACATCTCCGGTCAATAACCAATAGCGGAACCTGGATGTTCATATTGGCTCCCACATATTCTACGAAGATCTTTATCGGTCAAACCGCATAACGATATGCGTTGTTCCCTTTGTCATTGGTATGTTACTTGCCGGAGATTCGATCGTCAGTATCTCAATACCTAGTTCAATCTCGTTACCGGCAAGTCTCTTTACTTGTTTCGTAACACGTCATCCCGCAACTAACTCATTAGTCACATTGCGTGCAAGGCTTATAGTGATGTGCATTACCGAGAGGGACCAGAGATACCTCTCCGATACACGGAGTGACAAATCCTAATCTCGATCTATGCCAACTGAACAAACACCATCACAGACACCTGCAGAGCACCTTTATAATCACCTAGTTATGTTGTGATATTTGATAGCACACTAAGTGTTCCTCCGGTATTCGGGAGTTGCATGATCTCATAGTCATAGGAACATGTATAAGTTATGGAGAAAGCAATAGAAACAAACTAAACGATCATCATGCTAAGCTAACGGATGGGTCAAGTCAATCACATCATTCTCTAATGATGTGATCCCGTTAATAAAGTGACAACTCTTGTCTATGGTTAGGAAACATAACCATCATTGATTCAACAAGCTAGTCAAGTAGAGGCATACTAGTGACACTCTGTTTGTCTATGTATTCACACATGTACTAAGTTTCCGGTTAATACAATTCTAGCATGAATAATAAACATTTATCATGATATAAGGAAATATAAACAACAACTTTATTATTGCCTCTAGGGCATATTTCCTTCACATGTGTACCTACAGACAACTAGTAAATGTTAGAAGTTAGACTACAATTGGACAAATGATGTGAAATACTGTAAGACATGGGATGCAGCTAACCTCGACGGCAAACAACAACATCGGCCGTTATGACCCTGCGTAAGTACATGGACAAGCATGTTAAGTACAACAGGATTAGCGTCCACCAAAAATAGCAAATGGGCAGCATCTCTAGTGATATCCTGAGTCATGTATTGTAAGTTTGTTGCTGGTATTGGTGAAATTGAGCTGGATAGTTAATACTTGAACATCATACGGTGTAGTATTGAAATAAACAAGGCACAAACATGCTTAATACATCAACTGTACAAAACATAGCCATTGCAAGTGGTATTGGTAAGATTGAGCTGGTCAGATCATACCTGTTAAGTCCTGGGGGGTAGTCGCTGGGCCACTTCATCTGGGCCAGAGCCTACACCAAGTCGTCGGCGGCGGAGGCGAGGTGTTCCTCCGGGTCAACACGCACAGCGGCCATCACGCCATGGACCGCCATCAGCTCCTCGACCTCCACGTGATATGTGGTTGGGCTTGCACGACGATGCTCTGTAGGTAGGGGCGGTGGGGATTTGGAGGCATGAGGATGTTTCTGTAACACCCATGATGCGGCTATATCTCCCACGTGTCGGAGCACGACTTAGAGGAATAACCGCATTGTAGGCAATGTCGCAAGAGGGGTAATCTTTACACATCCCATGTACTGAATAAGAAAAGAGGTACATAGTTGGCTTACAATCGCCACTTCACACAATAGCATAAACATCATTACAATCATCCAGATACAATCAAGGTCCGACTACGGAACCAAAATAAAGACAACCCCAAATGCATAAGATCCCCGATTGCCCCAACTGGGCTCCACTACTGATCATCTGGAAAGGAAACGTAGTAATGTCGTGAGTCCTCATCGAACTCCCACTTGAGCTCAGTCGCATCTTCTGGAATGGTATCATCGGCACTTGCATCTGGTTTTGGAAGTAATCTGTGAGTCACGCGGACTCATCAATCTCACACCCTCGCGATCAAGACTATTTAAGCTTATGGGTAGGTAAAAGGTATGAGGTGGAGCTGCATCAAGCACTAGCATATATGGTGGCTAACATACGCAAATGAGAGCGAGAAGAGAAAGGCAAGGCACGGTCGAGAATCTATGATCAAGAAGTGATCCTAGAACAACCTACGTTCAAGAATAACACGAGACCGTGTTCTCTTCCCGGACTCCGCCGAAAAGAGACCATCACGGCTACACACGCTATTGATCCATTTTAATTAAGTTAAGTTTCAGGTTTTCTACAACCGGACATTAACAAATTCCCATCTGCCCATAACCGCGGGCACGACTTTCGAAATTTCAAATCCCTGCAGGGGTGTCCCAACTTAGCCCATCACAAGCTCTCACGGTCAACGAAGGATATTCCTTCTCCCAGGATGGCCCGATCAGACTCGGAATCCCGGTTACAAGACATCTCGACAATGGTAAAACAAGTCCAGCAAGACCACCCGCTGTGCCGACAAATCCCGATAGGAGCTGCACATATCTCGTTCTCAGGGCACACCGGATAAGCTAAGTGTATGGGAGCCAATGTAACCCAAGTTGCCAAGGGACAGCCCCGCACGGTGCTCTAGGTTGGACCAACACTTAGAGAAGCACTGGCCCGGGGGTTTAAAATAAAGATGACCCTTGAGTCCACGAAACCCAAGGGAAAAAGGCTAGGTGGAAAATGGTAAAACCAAGGTTGGGCCTTGCTGGAGGAGTTTTATTCAAGGCGAACTGTCAAGGGGTTCCCATTATAACACAACCGTGTAAGGAACGCAAAATCAAGGAACATAACACCGGTATGACGGAAACTAGGGCGGCAAGAGTGGAACAAAACACCAGGCATAAGGCCGAGCCTTCCACCCTTTACCAAGTGTATAGATGCATTAAAGTAGACAAGATATAATAGTGATATCCCAACAAAATCATGCTCCAACAAGGAACAAACTCCAATCTTCACCTGCAACTAGCAACGCTATAAGAGGGGCTGAGCAAAACGGTAACATAGCCAAACAACGGTGTGCTAGGACAAGGTGGGTTAGAGGTTTGACATGGCAATATGGGAGGCATGATAAGCAAGTGGTAGGTATCGTAGCATAGGATAGCAATAGAGCGAGCAACTAGCAAGCAAAGATAGAAGTGATTTCGAGGGTATGGTCATCTTGCCTGCAAAGTTCTCCGAGTTGACGTAAGCTTGATCCTCGTAAGCGTTCTCAACGGGATCCTCAATCACGTACTCGTCTCCTGGCTCTACCCAAGGCAAGACACAAGCAAAGGGAACCACAATCAACCACGGTGCAATGCACAAGCAACATGATGCAAAACATGGCTTGATATGCGGGATGTCATATGCAATGCATATGCGTGCTTCAGAAAGGAAAGATTTAACCAGGCCTCAACTTGGAAAACGAAGAGTGTCGCTGGAAAGATGAGTTGATTTTGGTCGAAATCGATATAAAGATCACCGGAATCGGATGCACGTTTGCAAATGGCAAACGAAACAATAATGGCACAAAGCTGCGATTGACAGCACGAGGCCATCTAAATGCATCAAGAAAAATAAGCTACTGCACTCTAACATAGCAACAAAGCACATGGCAGTGATCCACTCAATATTCTTGACAAAAGATGAACACTAAGCTACAGCTAAATCACACAATAGTAGGTTCAAACAAGCAGTGCAAAAGTACAAAAGATATCAGGTTCACAGACTTCATGAAATAACCAACATGTCAGGATTTAACATCAAGAAGCAATGTTTAGAGAAAGATTACAACATGCTATAGGAACATATCATGGCAAAGAAAGGCATGGCATGAAGCTACTCAAAGTGTATAACAAAAGTCCCTTACTGACCATAAGCCAAAAGGGATCAGAAAATACAATGGCAACCATGTAAACATAGCAAGTTTCGTTAACAGATTCAGAATTAGCAGAAAACTGGAACATGGCGAAAACAGAGTTACATAAGCATGTTTGCGAGCTCGATGCACTCACCACAAGGCATTGAATGACAAACTAAGAATACACCCGGCAAGAAGACATGATAAATAAGCTAACCATGGCAAGAATACTCTCATAGCATGCACGGATCAACTACAACAACCTCGGCAAAATTGCTTAACACGTAAACAATCTACCAGGAACATTTTATAGCAAAAGTAGAGCAAGATTGAGTCATGCTAGATGCTCCAAAATTGCAAACAAAGACATGGATGGATAGAGCATAACAATATCTCAAAATCATCCTTACTGAACATGCTCAAATGAGGCATGGATCACTCTGTAGCAACATGAATACATGGCATAAAAATATTATCAGGGAAATGGCTTAGAAGAATTCTAAGTCCCTGAAATCAGCAACATCACGAGAGCTACTTTGCGTGCTTGTGCTTGCTTGTGCTAGTCACCACATTGATCACAAAAATACATGGCATACACCCTTGTAAAGATGGCATGGCATATAACAAAACACATGTAGGGCTCAAGTTCATAGGAGGCACACATTAAACATGGCAAAAATGACAAATGTCCATAATCTGATAAGAATCTGAAACTAACATTACATAGCACTCTTGCAACAACATTTAGAGCATCAAGATGAACTCAAATGGACTTGGTGCAATGGAAAGAAATGAAGTGCACATCCAGACAAACAAGTTGATATGCTACACGCCCAAAACGGAGCCACAGATGCAAAGTTGTGATGCGATGAAAAAAGCTAAAAATACTGGGGACTTAGGCAGAAAATGGGTCAACCTCTAGGGTTCGTCCCAGATCTGGATCGGGGCACGCGAACCGAGGCGCGGCTCGAGATCGCCGAAGCTTCTCGCCGGAGATGGAGAGATGGAAAGGGGCGGCGCGGATCCGGTCGCCGGGGCTCGGGGCCGGAGCGGCGGACGGCGGCGGTCGGCGTGGAAGCGAGGGGCGCGGCGGTCGAAGATGCTGCGGCGGAGGCGACGGGCGGCGCGGGGAGGTTCCGGCGGAGTCGGGCGGCTTGAGGCGGCGGAGGCGGCGAGCTGGCAGCGGGCAGGCGGCGGCGGGCGGCGCGGGGATGTGGGCGCGGTCGCCTGGCGAATACGGTGCTGACTCGTGGCAGAGGCGGCGGGATCGGACACGTCTGGCCGGTGGGCTTTTGTCTGGCGGCAGCGGCGGGGGAAGAGGAGACTAGGGTTAGGGTGGATTTGATCCGGGATTTTCGGGGGAGATGCCTATTTATACATAGGAGGAGCTAGGAGACTCCAAATTGAGCACGGTTTTCGGCCACGCGATCGTGATCGAACGACCGAGATGATGGAGGGGGTTTAGGTGGGTTTTGGGCCACTTTGGAGAGATGTTGGGCTGCAACACACACGAGGCCTTTACGGTTCCTCGGTTAACCGTTGGAGTATCAAACGAAGTCCAAATGGCACGAAACTTGACAGGCGGTCTACTGGTAGTATACCAAGGCCGCTTGGCAAGTCTCGGTCCAATTCGAGAGCGTTTAACACCCGCACACAAAAAGAGGTAAAAGGGGACACCGAAGGACGTAGGAGCGCCGGAATGCAAAACGGACAATGGGGAAAATGCTCGGATGCATGAGACGAACACGTATGCAAATGAGATGCACATGATGACATGATATGAGATGCATGACAAATACAAAAGCAAAACAAAGACAAAACCCAACAACGAGGAATATCATAACTTAGTGCCGAAAATGACAAGAGTTGGAATACAAGTATGGTAGGTTACATATGGGGCATTACAACACTCCACCACTACAAAAGGATCTTGTCCCGAGATCTAGGACTGGAAAAACTCCGGATATTCGGAATGGAGGTGGTCCTCGCGTTCCCAGGTGGCTTCACGGTCGGAATGATGTGACCACTTCACTTTCAGGAATTTGATAGACTTGTTGAGAGTCTTGCGCTGAGTTTCTTCAAGAATAGCAACGGGATGCTCATGATAAGACAAGTCTTCTTGGAGATCAATCTCTTCGAAGTTGATGGTGCGGTCAGGAGTCTTGAAACACTTGCGAAGTTGAGACACGTGAAACAAGTCGTGAACGTTTGTAAAGTTGGATGGAAGCTCAAGTTGATAGGCGAGATCGCCTCTTTTGCCAATGATCTTGTAAGGACCCACGCATCTAGGGGCAAGCTTACCTTTGATACCGAAGCGACGAGTACCTTTCATTGGAGAGACGTGAAGGTAGACATGGTCTCCGATCTCGAAAAACAAGTCATGATGCTTGCTATCATAGTAACTCTTCTGGCGCGATTGCGCGGCTTTGAGATTTTCACGAATGACTTTGCACATTTCTTGAACCTCTGTGATCAAGTCATTGCCAAGAAGTTGGCGTTCACCAGTCTCTGACCAGTTAAGAGGAGTACGACACTTCCTGCCATAGAGAATCTTGAATGGGGCCTTGCTCAAACTCGCTTATAAGCTGTTGTTGTAGGAGAACTCGGCATATGGAAGACAATCTTCCCACTTCATACCGAAAGAAATGACACATGCCCTGAGCATATCTTCAAGAATCTGATTGACTCACTCGACTTGGCCACTAGTTTGAGGATGAAAAGTTGTGCTGAAGCGAATGTTGGTGCCCATGGCCTTCTGAAAGGAATCCCAGAACTTAGAGGTAAAGATGCTTCCACGATCTGAAGATTTCAGCTGCGGAATGCCGTGCAAAGAGACAATCCTGGAGGTATATAGCTCTGCCAACTGAGTAACTGTGATAGATTCTTTGATAGGGAGAAAATCAGCCACTTTAGTGAGCTTGTCGATGACAACGAAGATAGCATCATTGCCACGCTTGGACTTGGGAAATCCAGTCACGAAGTCCATCTCAATATGGTCAAAACTTCCATTCTGGAATGGCAAGAGGTTGGAGGAGACCAGCTGGTCGTTGGTGTTCTGCTTTCACTCTTCTGCAGACATCACATTCATTCACGAACTGAGCAATCTCGCGCTTCATTCGAGTCCACCAATATGACTGCTTGAGGTCATGGTACATCTTTGTACTTCCAGGGTGAATAGAGAGGAGTGAATTGTGAGCCTCGTTCATAATGACTTTACGAAGGTCTCCCTTAGGAACAACAATGCGATCCTCGAAGAATAGAGTATCCTTTTCATCAAGACGATAGCACTTGTACTTAGGTTGGCTCTTGGCAATCCCAATCTTCACCTTCTTCACCATAGCATCAAGAAGTTGAGCCTCGCGAATCTGATCTTCCAAAGTATGAGAGACTTGGAGGTTGGCAAGGAATCCTTGAGGAACAACTTGGAGATTAAGCTTGCGGAAAGCTTCACAAAGCTCTGGTTGGTAGGGCTTGATAATCAAACTGTTGCAGTAAGCCTTCCTGCTCAATGCGCCAGCAATTACATTGGCCTTGTCTGGAGTATATTCAATACTCGAATTATACTCTTGAATCATTTCGACCCAACGAGTCTGCTTGAGGTTGAGGTTGGGATGAGTGAAGATGTACTTGAGACTCTTATGATCAGTGAAGATGTCCACTTTCCTTCCCAACAAGAGATTTCTCCATGTTAAAAGAGCATGGACAACTGTCGCCAACTTGAGGTCGTGAGTGGGTAGTTCTTTTCATTGGGCTTCAACTGGCGAGAGGTATAGGCCACAACTTTCTTCTCTTGCATTAACACAGCACCGAGACCTTGAAGGGAAGCATCACAGAAAACCTCGAATGGTTTGGATTCATCAGGAGGAGTCAGAACTGGAGCTGTGACTAACTTCTGTTTGAGGGTGTTGAAAGCGGTGTCACATTCAGGCGACCAGACATACTTCACGTGCTTCTGGAGGAGGTTTGAAAGAGGCTTCGCGATCTTAGAGAAGTTCTCAACGAACCTTCGACAATAGCTTGCGAGCCCAAGGAAGCTGCGGAGCTGCTTCACATTCTGAGGCGGTTCCCAATTCACAATTGTAGACACCTTCTCAGGATTAACAGCTATGCCCTTGGCGGAGATGATATGCCCAAGGTAGAGAACCTCATCGAGCCAAAACTCGCACTTTGAAAACTTCGCATAGAACTGATGTTCTCTGAGTTTTTCCAGCACCAATCTCAAGTGCTTGGCATGATCCTCCTTGTTCTTGGAAAATACTAGAATGTCATCGAGATAGACCAAGACGAAGTCATTTGTGTAGGCGTTGAAGATGAAGTTCATCATGCGAGAGAATGTTGGAGGAGCATTGACAAGGCCGAAAGACATGACAGTGTATTCATAGGAACCATAGCTTGTCCTGAATGTTGTCTTGGGGATATCTTGTTCACGAATGCGAATCTGATGATAGCCCATACAGAGGTCAAGCATGGAGAATACTTGAGCACCTTTGAGTTGTTCGAAAAGCTCATTGATGTTGGGAAGTGGGTACTTGTTCTTTATGGTATTCTTGTTCAATGGATGGTAGTTGACACAAAGTCGGTCCGTTCCATCCTTCTTCTTGACGAAAAGAACACCACAACCCCATGGAGAAGAACTCGGTCGGATGAGACCCATACGCTCTTGAATATCGAGTTGTTTCTTCAGCTCCTTCAAGTCTTCTGGACCAAGCTTGTAAGGACGTTTGCAAACAGGTTCCGTGCCAGGCTCAAGATCAATGACGAATTCAACTGGCCGGTGAGGAGGCATTCCTGGAAGCTCTTCTGGAAAGACGTCTTGATATTCACAAACGGCTGGAATCTGAGAGATGGCATCCAACTCGCCCTTCTCATTGAGAGAAAACAGTCGAATGGTATCATCACAAGCGGCAATAACGATCACATCCTCAGATGAGTGTGTCAATTGAATCTTCCTGGCAGCACAATCAAGCTGAGCCTTGTGCTTAGAAAGCCAGTCCATTCCGAGAATAAGATCAATATCCGAGTCACCAAGGACCATTGGAGAAGACAGAAACTTATAGTCACCCATCGTGATAGTAACATCCGGGACCATTGTGGTAGCCCTCATAGACTTGGCCGGAGAAACCACTCCCATAGGTTTACCCAACATTTCCGAAACAAAGTCATGCTTTGAAACAAATGATCTTGACATGAAACAATGCGATGCACCAGTATCAAAAAGGACTTTTGCAGGAGTAGAGTTAACTGGAAAGTTACCCATGATCACTTCTGACGAGTCCTCTGCCTGAGCTGCGTTCACCATGTTGACCTTAGCAAACTTGGGATTATGCTTGACCATTGCATTGCTAGCAGATCTCACAGGAGGAGGAAGACGCCTCTGGTTGAAGCATTTGTTTGCATGGTGACCCTTCTACTGACACTTGTTGCACGTGACCTCTGAAAGCGGACGGTGATACGGAGCACTTGATCTTGGAGCATGAGACGAAGTCTTGTTCCGAAAGCCTGGGTTGGGTGGGTGGGAAGATCCATTGCCACCTTTACTCTTCTGCTGATAAGGCTGACGGAACAGAGGATGAGGAGGCAACCAATACTTTTGCTGCTTAGCTGCCACTTGAGTTGAGGAAGAAGGAGTTGCATCCCTGACTCTCTTCTTGGAAGCATCGCACTTGAGCTGAGCAGTCTCTTGCTTCAGTGCTATATTGTAGAACTCATCATACTTCTTCGGCTCAAAAAGCACGAGAGCTAGTTGCAGATCTTCTCTGAGGCCACCTATGAACTGATAAATCATGCTCTTCTCGTCAGGGACGTCTTGCTTGGCAAAATGAGCGAGCCTTTGGAATAGGATGTTGTATTGGTAAACAGACAAGCTGCCTTGCTTCAGATTGCAGAACTCCTCACGCTTGCTCTCAACAACACTCTGAGGAATGTGGTGAGCTTTGAAGTCTTGGCGGAAATCATCCCAGGTAATCACACGACCTCCTCTGGAATCTTTTGTATTGCTGATACCACTCTGTAGCTTGGTCTTTGAGTTGGAACGAGGCAAACTTGACAAAGTCCTCAGGCCTGACGTTGCTGCACTCGAAATGTTTGTAGATATCCACGAGCCAATCATCAGCGTCTGAGGCCTCGACACAGTTACTGAAGGTCTTTGGCTGATTTGCGAGGAACTGGTTGAGTGTAGCAAACTGATTTTGATTGTTGCCATGGCCTTGATTTCCTTGGTTGTGCTCTTGCAAGAGTTGCATAAGCATCTGCGTGTTGGCGTTGGTAGCGACCATCACAGCTTGCCATGCCTCCGGAGGTGGAGGTGGTGGTTCCAGATTCTAACGCGTTGGAGGAGCCATCCTGAAGAGGGTGACATCCGTTAGCATCTTGACAGACATATATTCAAGCTGAATCAAATGGATCGAAATTGCAACATATAGCCTTAACATTCGAACAAGAATGAACGAATGCATTCCAAATTAAATGGTCACACTTCCATAAATTGAGAAGCCACTTAGATAGAGGTAGATGAATAAAACAACAAGGTATGGACAAGAACAAATACTTGGTAAGGATTACCCAATCACAAACCAAATATCTGCGGAAGAAATACTAGAGCTACAGGAATTCCCACCTATGAAACTCCCGAAATTTTCCGGTTATGCAATCAGGTGTTGGAGATACAGGGGAAGCATAATATCTCACCCAAAGCTAGCAAATCCTACATCCAACTGTATCCATCCTTCAACACATAACCAAGAAACCTTCGAAAATCATTTACCTCAACCTTCAAAAAGCATCTGTTATACGAGTTATGGCAATACTCCCGAACTCCCGCCCCAGTACTGGGTGGCGTCAAGGTTATCTCACCAACAACTGCATAAAAGAGATTTTCGATGTCGGCGAAACTCAGGTATTCCAAAATTGCAACGATAAAATTGTGACGACAACACCTCAGAGCTCAACTCCTCGGGACACTGCCACAACCCCTAAATGTTAGGAGGCACCAAGAACAATGTTCTCGTCACAAAAACATCGGAACGATTCCAAGATACCCGCGTGATCCTAAATATTTTTTTGTGAAATTTGAGAAGAGAAGAGTCAAAACTCTACATCAGGATGCCTCACCAGAGCGACGAAGAGACTGGGGAGTAAAAAGAATCCTGCTCTCTGATATATATAATCCTAAAAGACTCAAAAACATTTTTCTAGATTCAACAACGCCAGCGATTCGATCAAGCAGTGGGCTCCTAAGTCGGGGAAGGCTCTGATACCAACTTGTAACACCCACGATGCGGCTATATCTCCCACGTGTCGGAGCACGACTTAGAGGCATAACCGCATTGTAGGCAATGTCGCAAGAGGGGTAATCTTTACACATCCCATGTACTGAATAAGAAAAGAGGTACATAGTTGGCTTACAATCGCCACTTCACACAATAGCATAAACATCATTACAATCATCCAGATACAATCAAGGTCCGACTACGGAACCAAAATAAAGACAACCCCAAATGCATAAGATTCCCGATCGCCCCAACTGGGCTCCACTACTGATCGTCTGGAAAGGAAATGTAGTAACGTCGTGAGTCCTCATCGAACTCCCACTTGAGCTCAGTCGCATCTTCTGGAATGGTATCATCGGCACCTGCATCTGGTTTTGGAAGTAATCTGTGAGTCACGCGGACTCAGCAATCTCACACCCTCGCGATCAAGACTATTTAAGCTTATGGGTAGGTAAAAAGTATGAGGTGGAGCTGCAGCAAGCACTAGCATATATGGTGGCTAACATACGCAAATGAGAGCGAGAAGAGAAAGACAAGGCACGGTCGAGAATCTATGATCAAGAAGTGATCCTAGAACAACCTACGTTCAAGCATAACACGAGACCGTGTTCTCTTCCCAGACTCCGCCGAAAAGAGACCATCACGGCTACACTCGCTGTTGATCCATTTTAATTAAGTAAAGTTTCATGTTTTATACAACCGGACATTAACAAATTCCCATCTACCCATAACCGCGGGCACGGCTTTCGAAAGTTCAAATCCCTGCAGGGGTGTCCCAACTTAGCCCATCACAAGCTCTCATGGTCAACGAAGGATATTCCTTCTCCTAGGACGGTCTGATCAGACTCGGAATCTCGGTTACAAGACATCTTGACAATGGTAAAACAAGTCCAACAAGACCACCCGCTGTGCCGACAAATCCCGATAGGAGCTGCACATATCTCGTTCTCAGGGCACACCAGATAAGCTAAGCGTACGAGAGCCAACATAACCCAAGTTGCCAAGGGACGGCCCCGCATGGTGCTCTAGGTTGGGCCAACACTTAGAGAAGCACTGCCCGGGGGTTTAAAATAAAGATGACCCTTGAGTCCGCGAAACCCAAGGGAAAACGGCTAGGTGGAAAATGGTAAAACCAATGTTGGGCCTTGCTGGAGGAGTTTTATTCAAGGCGAACTGTCAAGGCGTTCCCATTATAACCCAACCGTGTAAGGAACGCAAAATCAAGGAACATAACACCGGTATGACGGAAACTAGGGCGGCAAGAGTGGAACAAAACACCAAGCATAAGGCCGAGCCTTCCACCCTTTACCAAGTGTATAGACGCATTAAAGTAGACAAGATATAATAGTGATATCCCAACAAAATCATGTTCCAACAAGGAACAAACTCCAATCTTCACCTGCAACTAGCAACGCTATAAGAGGGGCTGAGCAAAGCGGTAACATAGCCAAACAACGGTTTGCTAGGACAAGGTGGGTTAGAGGTTTGACATGGCAATATGGGAGGCATGATAAGCAAGAGGTAGGTATCATAGCATAGGCATAGCAATAGTGCGAGGAACTAGCAAGCAAAGATAGAAGTGATTTCGAGGGTATGGTCATCTTGCCAGCAAAGTTCTTCGAGTTGACGTAAGCTTGATCCTCGTAAGCGTTCTCAACGGGATCCTCGATCACGTACTCGTCTCCCGGCTCTACCCAAGGCAAGACACAAGCACAAGGAACCACAATCAACCATAGTGCAATGCACAAGCAACATGATGCAAAACATGGCATGATATGCGGGATGTCATATGCAATGCATATGCGTGCTTTGGAAAGGAAAGATTGAATCAGGCCTCAACTTGGAAAACCAAGAGTGTCGCTGGAAAGATGAGTTGATTTTGGTCGAAATTGATATAAAGATCACGGAATCAGATGCACGGTTTGCAAATGGCAAGCGAAACAATAATGGCACAAAGCTGCGATTAACAGCACGAGGCCATCTAAATGCATCAAGAAAAATAAGCTACTGCACTCTAACATAGCAACAAAGCACATGGCAGTGATCCACTCAATATTCTTGACAAAAGATGAACACTAAGCTACAGCTAAATCACACAATAGTAGGTTCAAACAAGCAGTGCAAAAGTACAAAAGATATCAGGTTCACAGACTTCATGAAATAACCAACATGTCAGGATTTAACATCAAGAAGCAATGTTTAGAGAAAGATTACAACATGCTATAGGAACATATCATGGCAAAGCAAGGCATGGCATGAAGCTACTCAAAGCGTATAACAAAAGTCCCTTACTGACCATAAGCCAAAAGGGATCAGAAAATACAATGGCAACCATGTAAACATAGCAAGTTTCATTAACAGATTCAGAATTAGCAGAAAACTGGAACATGGCGAAAACAGAGTTACATAGGCATGTTTGCGAGCTCAATGCACTCACCACAAGGCATTGCATGACAAACTAAGCATACACCCAGCAAGAAGACATGATAAATAAGCTAACAATGGCAAGAACACTCTCATAGCATGCACGGATCAACTACAACAACCTCGACAAAATTGCTTAACACGTAAACAATCTGCCAAGAAAATTTTATAGAAAAAGTAGAGCAAGATTGAGTCATGCTAGGCTACTCCCAAATTCCAAACAAAGACATGGATGGATAGAGCTAACAACATCTCAAACTCATCCTTACTGAACATGCTCAAAAGAGGCATGGATCACTCTGTAGCAACATCAGTACATGGCATAAAAATATTATCAGGGAAATGACTTAGAAGAATCCTAAGTCCCTGAAATCAGCAACATCACGAGAGCTACTTTGCATGCTTGTGCTAGTCACCACACTGATCACAAAAATACATGGCATACACCCCTGTAAAGATGGCATGGCATATAACAAAACACATGTACGGCTCAAGTTCATAGGAGGCACACATTAAACATGGCAAAAATGACAAATGTCCATAATCTGATAAGAATCTGAAACTAACATTACATAGCACTCTTGCAACAGGTTTTAGAGCATCAAGATGAACTCAAATGGACATGGTGCGATGGAATGAAATGAAGTGCACATCCAGACGAACAATTTGATATGCTACACGCCCAAAACGGAGCCACGGATGCAAAGTTATGATGCGATGAAAAAAGCTAAAAATACTAGGGACTTAGGTAGAAAACGGGTCAACCTCTAGGGTTCGTCCCAGATCTGGATTGGGGCACGCGAATCGAGGCGCGGCTCGAGCTCGCCGAAGCTTCTTGCCGGAGATGGAGAGACGGACAGGGGCGACGTGGATCCGGTCGCCGGGGCTCAGGGCTGGAGCGGCGGATGGCGGCGATCGGCATGGAGGCGAGTGGCACGGCGGTCGGAGATGCTGCGGCGGAGGCGACGGGCGGCGCGGGGAGGTTCCGGCGGAGTCGGGCGGATTGAGGCGCAGGAAGGCGCGGCGGAGGCGGCGAGCTAGCCGCGGGCAGGCGGCGGCCGGCGCCCCGGGCCGGGAGGGCCCCGTCTGGGCCCGGCGGGCCGGCACGCGGGTGGCGGCGCGGGGATGTGGGCGCGGACACGTCCGGCCGGTGGGCTTTTGTCCGGCGGCGGCGGGGGAAGAGGAGACTAGGGTTAGGGTGGATTTGATCCGGGATTTTCGGGGGAGATGCCTATTTATACATAGGAGGAGCTAGGAGACTCCAAGTTGAGCACGGTTTTAGGCCACGCGATCGTGATCGAACGACCAAGATGATGGAGGGGGTTTAGGTGGGTTTTGGGCCACTTTGGAGAGATGTTGGGCTGCAACACACACGAGGCCTTTACGGTTCCTCGGTTAACCGTTGGAGTATCAAACGAAGTCCAAATGGCACGAAACTTGACAGGCGGTCTACTGGTAGTATACCAAGGTCGCTTGGCAAGTCTCGGTCCAATTCGAGAGCGTTTAACACCCGCACACAAAAAGAGGTAAAAGGGGACACCGAAGGACGTAGGAGCGCTGGAATGCAAAACGGACAATGGGGAAAATGCTCGGATGCATGAGACGAACACGTATGCAAATGAGATGCACATGATGACATGATATGAGATGCATGACAAATACAAAAGCAAAACAAAGACAAAACCCAACAACGAGGAATATCATAACTTAGTGCCGAAAATGACAAGAGTTGGAATACAAGTATGGCAGGTTACATATGGGGCGTTACAGTTTCGCAGGCACCATTTAAGCAATCAAGACGGGGTCATGATAGAGCTCGATGGGTTACCTGACTGGATCCGAGCAGAACGTAGATGTGGTTGAAGCTGTGGTTGCGGTGGTGGCGGTTTGAGCTGCCAGTAGGGGGAGGGGGGAGCGGGGAGGGGGGAGGGGGAGATACTGAGGAAATTTGATGGGTGGGGATGTGGTTGGAGGAATAAATTCTGAAATCGCGCGCCTAATGAAAATTTTGCTGCGAAACTTGAAACTTGGGCGGTGGAAACACACAACATAGATGAAGCGTGTAAAATACCCGTGTGCGAGAAAAGAGAAAATTGGCAGATCCCGTCTCCAAAAAAATGTACACATGTAGTTAATTTTTCGGTCAATGGTACGCCTGCTTTATTAGGAAACATCACACAGGTAACTGACTTATGGATCATTAACGCAAAAAAACGCACAGGGGTACGCCATAGAAACCATGTGTTTTGTGATCTTCTAATAATTCTTATATCTATCAGCATCTCCAATCACACCTAATTTCCAAAATCTCTTCCATTGTATCAGGATTATTCAGTGTCATGAACAAGGCAAGGTGACACCCGATGAGCAATCATCAGTTTATGAAATCAATCAAGTGTCAACCTACCTCGCTCGTGTAGCCAGATTTGATCCTATGCAACAAGAGAGAAGCTTGCTTCCATCCGCTGACGCGGCAATTTAAGCCGGTGTGCGGCCAACTCACGTAGTGAGGTGGGCCTAAAAACCAGCTGCGGCCAGCTCTAATCTCCTCTGGTGGCTGCAGGCGGACATTTCGGTAGTATTTGGGGCTGGGGTGCGGCTACAAAATTTTAGTGAACACATGCTAATCAACGCTCAAAGCCCTCAAAGGATGCACTTACCGACATTGTACGTTAATAATAGATATTACCAACTTAAAGTACTACTGGTAATTTGCTCTAAGACTAGTACATATGTAGTACTGGTAGATGCTCATAATTAATTATACAAACTTACAGGAAACACATGCACTAACTACTTCTCAAATGCTGCCATTGGGGCATGCTGGCCAGACGCCGACGTTGTCCTTCCCGGCCTTGTAGGCGGCAGTCCACCATGCTTTGATCTCCACCAAGCTCTCCTCAGCACGACATGCGGCCTCTTCTTTTTTGCGGTGGCGGGACTCTCTTTTCTTGACTTCTTTCTGCCTTTTCCTCTCCTTCTGTGCGGCTTTGTCCGCCTCTAGAGCCACCGCCCATTCAGCCATGGCAGCCTCAAAGTCCGCCCACGTAACTGTGTGGTCAGTGGCGGCGCTGAACTCGGCGCAGCTAGATGCCATCGCTTCCTTACCATGTGTGCGGTCACGGGTGGCGAGGAACGCGGCGCGCCACGGCGGGATGCCATCGCTTCCTTACCAGTTACTGTGAGCCGCGGTGCCATGAACGACGCTTGGAGAGAGCTCTGGGATAGAGTGGCCGGGAAACCGTATAGTGCGGTGGTTTTTAAGAGCTCAACGACAAACGACGAATGAAATTTGGCTTCCCTTATAATTTTGTTCATTCATTATCGCACACGGTTCATCTCCGTCGCCTCTGGAAACAGTGTGTGCTGAGCCTATTGTGTGTTGTGTTATGATTGGCCGGAACCCCAGCCACGCGGATCGCGCGTGTGCACCGTAGGATGCGCCATGATAGAATGGCAATCCACGTCTCTCACATCACACCCGTGTAGTTGTAGCTGGATTGGATTTATATGCGCTAAATGCCTAGAAAATGCACATAATCCCCTAAATATGGTAAATGAGCCCCAAAAAATGCCAAATTTGAACACGGTGATTTGCAGGGTGTATGTTCGTCGTAGAAAAAAACTCCAGGGCAAAGAACGAAGAAAATCTGGATTCCCCTTCAATCTTGGTGATTTCCCTCTCGAAAGCATGGAATTTCCTTGGTGATGGTTCGATTTATGAAGGGTGTGCATGACGACATAAGCCAAACCTTCTCAAATTTTTACCAGGGCATGGTGAAGCCATACCATGGCACCATGCAAGGCATCATATTTTTACAACATTTATTTCATTTTTTCTATAGTTGAAAACCCAATAAACAAACGTTTTTGGTTGACTATTGCCACACACTTCATCGAAATATCTGCCCATTCCTTGTAAAAGGCACGAGAATTTACTAAATGGCACGAGCATGATTTTCTAGGCCGTTCTTGTGCACCCTTTCATGCATCGATTGTTTGTGTAACATCCCAAATTTTCAATTTGGAATGTTATACATTAGATCATCATTGCATATCATATTTTATTTTTGCATTTTGGTTGATCCTAGAAATTCTACGCAACTCAATGACCCACGGAGAGAGTTGGGGATTTTGTTATTTTCATATTTGAGTTTTCTCAAATTTTGAGAATAGGATCATTTGATTTTAATTATTTTATCATCAATTATTTCTATTACAAAAATATGAGAGAGGGAATAAAATGACTTTCCCAAAATAAAGAAATATTGAGGATTTAATAATAAAATCAAATAAGATTTTATTTCGGAGTTTTTCGGTGTTTTATTTGAATTTAGGAAAAATGTGCGTTTTTCAAAATTGCATTTAGGCCCCAAATAAATGTTCACTTTGTGAGGCTTGATTTTAGATGCCCGTGAAAATTTATTTTGGAATTTTTGGAGTCCGTTTAGTATTTCTATTTTTTTCTTCTACGCGTAATAAAAAAAATGAACCGACCTACGGGCCGTGTCCGACTAGGACTCCGGCCCGGCTAGCCTTTATAAGCCGGGGGAGGCCCAGCCCCAGCCGAAACCCTAAGCCGCCCCAGCCCAAGCGCCCGCCGCCAGCACCAGCGCCGCTGCCGCCCCGCCGCCGCCGCCCCGCCAGACGCCGCCGCCGCCGCACGCCGCCCGAGGTTCGCCGCCTTGTTTTCCGCGTCGGTTTTTTTAGTTTTTTTCGAAAAACCGTCGGTTTTTCGTCGGTTTTTTTAGATTCATTTTTTAAAATAGATTGGTTTTTCCGGTTTATTTAAATAGCGAGCGTTCGTCCGTTCATTCGTTCTAGCGAACGTTCGTCGTTTTTTTTCTTTTTCTCGGATTAAATCCGCGATTTTTCTGATCACGATTCCTGATCCGATTTTCGTTTTAGTATAACTTTTCGCTCGTTTATCGGAATCAGGCGATTCAAGCGCCTGGAGTTTTGTCTCGAAACCCTCTATCCGTTTAACCAACTTAAACAAGATTTTGCTACTGTAAAAATTGCCCTAGATCCAGATTTGTAGAACGAAGTTGTTTTCTTTCGCCGTTTGACTTTCGTTGTTTCGTTCGATTTGATTCTTTTTGCAAACCAGAGTTCTTAAGTTGAACCTTCTGGTTAGATCTCTTAATTGAGTTTTACCCGTGCATTAGATGAGTACTTATTGTATGCTTGTTTGTTTGTCTGCGATAGAATATCCGGAGTGCGCCGCTTATTACTTCGAATCTCTAGGTTTCGCGGATCATCAGCAAGGCAAGTAACACTTTGATCATACCTTTTGTACTATCCAGTTTTATTGCATTTGATCAAATCCTCACACATGGCATGATTAGGATCTAATTAAATTGTGGGATGGGAAGTAGTTGAGGTAGTACCTATTACCTGTTTATTTTCAAACCTTTGGGAGTTACTTCCGTGTTTGCTTATTATGCCATGCTATGCTAGTAGACATGGATTGGGTGAGTGATATCCATGACAGATGTGAGTTTTGTTAATTAATGGTTTATCTAAGGTGGCAATTTAAACACACATCTGGGTGGATTGAGGCACCTGGGTATTCCAGGACTTGCCTGTTTTCTTTTGGACCGCCACCCAGGCTCAAAGGGATCATGAGACTATTCATACTAGAAACTTCCGTGTGCAGCCACAAGCTATTATGGGCTCTAGCATAGTTGACTAAGTAGTGCGAACTCTTACAGTGGTAGACTAACAGATGTAGGGGATGTAGGTGGTACGGTCTACCCGATCGTAAGGTGCTAGCGCTTCTGAAAGACTATGTCTCAGTCATCCATCTTCTCAAACACCTTGTAGTGCGAGAAACCAAACGGAGGCGATCGAGTCTTGTGGTGAAAAGTGCGCAAACCTCTGCAGAGTGTAATAAACTAATCATGGTTAGCCGTGTCCCCGGTTATGGACATCTTGAGTATCTAGTACCTGGATTATCATGTGAATCTCAACATGTTACTCTAAATTAATTTTGTTGGGTTTTTTTTAATGATGATGCTTAATTGGGATTGAGGATGCTGTCAACCATTCTCAATGTTTAACAACTACCATGATAGTTAAATAAAATTTATTCCTTTGTAGTAGGGGAAAATTGGCTTTACGCAAAACTGTAACCATAGAGCTTTCCACCAGCCAAATATGCATATAGTATAGCTGTTTCATTCCTTACCCTCTATGTGTTACATTGCCAGCATATTCCATGTGCTGACCCGTTTCGGGCTGCAACGTTAATGTTGCAGACTTTTCAGATGACGATTAAGGAGTTTTTAGGTCATGGTTCTATACTCAGTTATGCCGTTGGAGTTGATGGACTCACTTATCTTCCAAGCCTTCTGCTATTATCGTTATTAGATGGCCTTAAGCCATATTTATTGTAATAAGTTCTCGTTTGAGACACTCGATGTAATAAGTATGTGATTGCTACTCTGTTATAACTCCTCCGAGTACTGTGTGGTGTCAGCATTACTGATCCAGGGATGACATTGGAGCACAGAGATCAGACTGTTTGAGGTCTGGTCGCTACAGTTTGAACTTGAATTATGTGCATTAATGCCTAGAAAATGCACATGATCCCCTAAATATGATAAATGAACCCGGAAAAGTGCCAAATTTGAACACAATGATTTGTAGGGTGTATGTTTATAGTAGAAAAAACTCATGGACAAAGGACAAAGGAAATTTGGATCCCCCTTCAATCTTGGTTATTTCCCCCTAGAAACCATGAAACTTCCTCGGTGATGGTTTGATTTATGAAAGGCGTGCATGACAACGTAAGGCAAACATTCTCAAATTTTTACCAGGGCACGGTGAGGCCATACCATGGCACCACGCCAGGCATCATGTTTTCCAAGTATGTATTTCATTTTTGTATAGTTGCTAACCCAGTAAATGACGCGTTTGTGGTTGACTATTGCGACACATTTCCTTGAAATCTCTGCCCATTCCTTGTAGAAGGCATGAGAATTTACTAAATAGCACGAGCATGGTTTTCCAAACCGTTCTTGTGCACCGATTGTTCGAATTTGAATTATGTGCATTAATGCCTAGAAAATGCACATAATCCCCTAAATTTGGTGAATGAGCCCAAAAATATGTCAAATTTGAACACGTTGCATTGGAGGGGGTATGTTGATCATTGGAAAAAACTGAATGGCAAACTAGGATGGAAATTTGGATTCCCCTTCAATCTTGGCTATTTCTCTCTCGAAAGCATGGAACTTCCTCGGTGATGGTTCAATTTATGAAGGGCGTGCATGACGATATAAATCAAACCTTCTCAGCTTTTTACCAGGGCACGGTGAGGCCATACCATGGCACCATGCCAGGCGTCATGTTTTTCAAGCACATATTTCATTTTTCTATAGTTGATAACCCAGTAAATGACGCGTTTGTGGTTGACTATGGCCATGCATTCCCTTGAATGCCCATTCCTTGTAAAAGGCATGAGAATTTACTAAATACCACGAGTATTGTTTTTCTAAACCGTTCTTGTGCACCTTTTCATGCACCGATTGTTTGAATTTGAATTATGTGGATTAATGCATAGAAAATGCACACAATCCCCTAAATATGGTAAATGAGACCAAAAATGCCAAATTTGAACATTTTGCATTCAAGGGGGTATGTTGATGGTAGAAAAAACTGAATGACAAGCTAGGAAGGAAATTTGGATTCCTGGCCCCTTCAATCTTGCTGATTTCCCCCTTGAAACCATGAAAATTCCTCGGTGATGGTTCGATTTAGGAATGGCATGGATGAAGACATAAGCCAAACCTTCTCAAATTTGTACCAGGGCATGGTGAGGCCATACCATGGCACCCATGCCAGCCGACATGTTTTTCAAGCATGTATTACATTTTTGTATAGTTGAAAAACCAATAAACGACATGTTTGTGGTTGACTATTGCCACACATTCCTGTGAAAATATTTGCCCATTCCTTGTAAAAGGCATGTGAATTTACTAAATAGCACAATCATGGTTTTCCAAACCGTTCTCGTGCACCTTTTCATGCACTGATTGTTTGAATTTGAATTATGTGCATTAATGCCTAGAAAATGCACATAATCCCCTAAATATTGTAAATGAACCCAGAAAAGTGCCAAATTTGAACACAGTGATTCGCAGGGTCTATGTTCATCATAGAAAAAAACTCATGGAAAAAGGACAATGGAAATTTGGATTCCCCTTCAATCTCGGTGATTTACTATCACACACGATTCATCTCCATCGCCTCTACCAACCATGTGTGTTCACCCACAAATGCAAAAGGAAAAAAGAAAACTCTAGCCCACTTCGTCCCCACCCACTCGTCGCGGACTCCTCTGCAACTATGCACCTCATCAACTTCTATCGTGGCAGCCACCCTAAGCTCAACGGCTGTCGTCGGCGGGCGGAGGTCGCGCTCCAAATAGCACGGGGTTTCGCCCCTACCACCATCTGCCGCCTATCTGCACCGACATTCTAGACTCTGGTCGATTGGGGTTTTCTGCTGGATTGGGCCAGGGATTTTTCTCATGGAGAAGGTAATCAAGTTAGCGAAATATTCACTCATCTCTTATCGCAATATGTCCATCGCTGTTAATCAACCGGTGGAAATCGCAGTGGATTCATGTTTCTTCTAGCTGATTCGAGGGTTTTCATTCATGTGTCGATAGTGCGAGCACAAATCGGACAAGTGTGGTCGCGGCCAGTCGGAAACGAAGTTCTATCTCACCATTCTGGATGACTTCAGGGAGCGCTTGGTATGTTCAATCTCAACCTACCACGGCCGGCATGGCCTAAATTTGTGAACATATACCTTCTGTTGCTACATTTGGATAAAAGGTATGGTGCCACGTGCAACCAAGATGTCAAAGCCGATTTCCCCCTATATTAGGCAAATATATGAAGTATTGTTCATTGAGTTACTCTCATATTTGCATCAAATCTTTGTTACATTATCTATTTTTAATTATATATTTTTATACGTTGCTTTCATCTATATATTGATTTTTTCTATCAGTTACTCCCGTATTTGCATCTTGCTCTGTTATTTCAATATATCTAATTTATGATCTTAATTTTCATTTCAAGCAGTACATCCCTTGTTTTGAAAGAACAAGAGTAGAAGGAAATCTTGGGCTTTACTTTGTTGATGACTCCATGGATGTCATATTGACAACACAACATGGCTTTACAGTGACGATTAGCGTAAAATTTGATAAAGATGGTCACTCCTATTTTTATGTAGACCTTTGAAGAAGTGTTATGAAGCGAAAGCTGGCAATAAAATTCTAGTGCGTGCACCACGACCTGGTCTAATTAACATGGATGTTTACTTCCCCAACATCATCAGCCGATCAAAGTCTGATCGAGGTTAGTGTCCTTTCAACTTTCTCCATGCTGGCATATTACTTAGCAAAATTGGGGTATTTTTTCTGACTAATTCATCACTATTTAAGAAACCAATTGTGATTTCATTTTTTGACTCCGTTCCTAGGCAGTAACAAATTCTATTTACCAATTTGTGCGCACTATATACTCTTCTGCCATGTTCTGAATAAATAATACCTTTCCACCTTTTAAGCAGGATATGTTGGATGCATTGTGAACCATCTGTATGTTACTAGGCGTACCAAATTTCACTGGAAGGACTTGAAGCATGTCATAAACTTTGTTGATAATCTGACAGAGATAGCACAACATATGAATGCTGGATTTTGGATGGGATTAATTATACATATGGTGCACACATTGAACAACCAATTGTGTGCACAAAACGCTGGTACAAAGTCTTATTTTTATGTTGATTCTCATAAACTATATATATCTTCAACGATATGTTACAATTGGTTTTTATTCTACATTTCAAAAGAAATTACCCGCTGTAGCAGTTCCTGGATCGATTTCCTGGAGTGGTCGAATTACACTTGTGCCTGCTAAAAATGCCAAAGTGATTGCAAGGTACTGCATTTCCCGTAGAAATGAAACCATTCAAATTAACAAGTTCTCGCTTGTCGTGAGAATGCATCCATATTGGAAAATTGGAGACACTGTTCTACTCATGCTCTACCAAGGCACAGTTGGGCTCTTCCTTTTCTTTGACGAGATGCCGAGTCGCCATGATCAAGCTGCTTCCAGCGGATAGTTTTGGTTGTTGGCTCTCAGCTCTTAAAATGTGCTAGTTGTTACTATGTTAAGTATGTAGATATGGACCATATGGTTGTTGGCCCTCAACCTTTTAAAATGTGATAGTTGTTACTATGTTAAGTATGTAGATATGGACCATATGGTTGTCAAAACTGTGTTATACGAAGATCCTCCTTTTGTCAAATAGTGTAACCACTATATATATGTTACTGAAATGCCGTTAGCCAAGTTCTTAATTTTTCATGGAAAGTATTAGTATCGTATACAGCTCATTGAGTTTAAGCGTGTGCCTGATGTCCAGAAGGCATTTGCATATTAACTGTCCATATTTTAAATTCACAAACATGTTAACATAAGGAAACATATGTGTAACTTACTAATCATCACACACAAGTACTCGCAGACGCATCGTGTGAGATACTCCTAGCCACCACAAGCAACTAGTTTGTAATTCTCAAAGTATTTTGTACGCACGGAATTGCACACGAATTAACTATAGTAATCGTTCGTGTTATAATTTCCCATCGCAAATAGTTCATCTGAGTCGGGTGTTTGCCGCGTATCACACACATCTTGTTTACACGACTTGTTTGTGTTCTTTTGGTTCATTGCAAACAGTTCATCTATGTGAACTGTATGCCGCATATCACACACAACTTGTTAAGTTGATCTGTTTCTGTTGTGTTCCCTAATCAAAAACAGTTCATCCGAGTGAACCATATGCCGTATATCACACACACCTTGATCTGGCTAACCGTTTCTGTTGCACTCCCTAATAGCAAATAGTTCATTTGAGTGAACTGTATGGCGTATATCCCACACACCTTGATATGGCTGCCCATTTCTGTTGTTCTGTCTCATCGCAAACATTTCAGATGGATCAACCGTGTGCCCTGCATCGCACACGTTACTAAAATTGAAACCGTGTTTGATGGCTCTGCCATCGCAAACGTTTTGCATCTGTTTTGATGGTTTTTTTACATCACCGTTTGCGATTAATGCATCACACACAGTTTCGTCAAAGGGTCTCTGATCGTTGTGTTGCGTTAGCAGCATTGTGCAGTAGTGGGGCGCCCCTACCGCGATTCCACCCACAGATTTGGCCGGAATCGCTGGTGGCGGATGGGCGGAACCAATGGCAGGGGGGAGGAGGTGGGAAAAGGGCGCGGGCTGAAATGTCTCTCCCGCCAACCACTTTCCTGGGATACGGGGCACCATAGGGGCGAGGCGGAAACCTGCGTATTCGCGGGTTCGAGATGGGATTTTGCCGCGCCCCTCAAAAATATTTACGAGTCGGACAGGTTTGCGGGGTCTGCTCAGGCAACATTTTTCGCGCTGACCCATATTTTGGTGGTTATTTTGTGGGTCGTGGCTTTATACGGGGTCTGCTAGAGATGCTCTTAGTCTTAGTAATTGTGTTGTTTAGATTTTTTACTAAACCCATGACTACATGGCTTCTAGTATCCGTGGTAGGCTTATATCTCCATACAACACTGCTTTTATTCAAGGAAAATTTATTCTGGAGAGTGTGGTTATGTCCCATGAGTTCATTCATGAAGTCCATAAGACCGGCTATAGTTGTTTGATCTTAAAACTTGATTATTAGAAAGTCTACGAAAGAGTGAGCTGGGATTTCCTTGTGGAAATGCTCACTGTCGGTGTCAAAACCGGCGGATCTCGGGTAGGGGGTCCCGAACTGTGCGTCTAAGGCGGATGGTAACAGGAGGCAGGGGACACAATGTTTTACCCAGGTTCGGGCCCTCTTGATGGAGGTAAAACCCTACGTCCTGCTTGATTAATATTGATGATATGGGTAGTACAAGAGTAGATCTACCACGAGATCGGAGAGGCTAAACCCTAGAAGCTAGCCTATGGTATGATTGTATGTTGTCCTACGGACTAAAACCCTCCAGTTTATATAGTCACCGGAGAGGTTAGGGTTACACAAGGTCGGTTACAAAGGAGGAGATACACATATCCGTATTGCCTAGCTTGCCTTCCACGCCAAGTAGAGTCCCATCCGGACACGAGACGAAGTCTTCGATCCTGTATCTTCAAAGTCTAACAATCCGGCCAATGGAGATAGTCCGGCTGTCCGGAGACCCCCTAATCCAGGACTCCCACAGTAGCCCCTGAACCAGGCTTTCAATGACGATGAGTCCGGCGCGCAGTATTGTCTTCGGCATTGCAAGGCGGGTTCCTCCTCCGAATACACCACGAAAAAATTTGAATATAAGGATAGTGTCCGACCCTGCAAAATAAGTTCCACATACCACCGTAGAGAGAATAATATTTCCACAAATCAAAATAGCTGACTTGTTTTGGCAACACGACATTATGTCACGACCCGGTGATTATTCGAACCGTTTCCTTTAACTAGCCCCGCACATAATGCGAGGCAGTTTTTTGACACGTCTTGTCAAAGCAGAGATCGTGTCCCCTTATCACGGGATTCTCATCAATACAGGTGTGGGTAACCCAACCGCGCCATCGATTATGGTGCTTGGGGGATAAGCAAGTTTTACCAAGCTAGTGGGGACGCTTAGTTTCGTCCGCCCATATAAAGGGATAAGGATTCACCTTTTCATCCACGCCTTCTTCCTCCTTTGCTCATCCATTTTCGCGCACTCGAGCTCCAACACCCAAGTCCACATCCCTTCCCTCAACCTTATCCAAACATGTCCGGAGAAGGAGGCAAATGGATGGCTTCCTCCGTTACGGAGGGACATATCAAGAAGCTGCGCGGAGCCGGATACTTAGCCGCGAATATCGCGCATCGGCTTCCCGCTGCGGGGCGGATCGTCCCTACCCCGGAACCTCACGAGAGGGTAGTTTTCCTCCACCACTTCCTCCGTGGACTGGGGTTTCCCCTCCATACATTCATCCGTGGTCTCATGTTCTACTACGGGCTGGAATTTCATGATCTGGCCCCGAACTTCGTCCTCAACATTTTGGCGTTCATCGTCGTGTGTGAGGCTTTCCTCCGCATCCGGCCCCACTTCGGCCTGTGGTTAAAGACCTTCAATATCAAGCTGAAGGTGGTGGGAGGCGAACAAGCAGAATGCGGCGGAGCCATGGTGGGCAAGATGCCCAACGTTATATGGCTTGAAGGCTCCTTTGTGGATACCATAAAGCGATGGCAATCGGCGTGGTTCTACATCACCGAGCCGCGCGACGCCAAATGGGCGGCGGCCCCCGAGTTTCGATCCGGATTCCCTACACGGCTCACTTCCTAGAAAGAGAAGGGCTTGTCGTGGGGTTCATCGGTGGAGCTGGATGGACTCTAGAAATGTATCCGGAGTAGGGCAAGCAAGAAGCTCAAGCTTGTCAACATAGTCCAGGTTATGCTCATCCACCGGATCCTCCCGTGTCAACAACGGGATTTTCACTTGTGTGAGTTCGACCCGGCCCAGCACCAGACTCTGAGCGAGCTCTTCGATACGACGCACAAGGACGTCTGGAAGGTGTTGTTCAAGGGCGCCGAGGTCCCTCCTTCTCTTGCCGAGGACCGCGGACTAAGCGCAAAGCGCCTAGCGCATTGAGTTCAATACGTCCCGTAGGACATTTATTTCCCCTAGATTAATCATGTGCGGGGTCTAATCTCCATGCCTTTGACAGGACTGGGTGGAGAGGTCGGGGCAGATTAACTCTCCGACCCCTTTGCCCGAAGACACTGCGGACGCTCTCCTGACGGAGATGCTGACTCCGGCTCCTTACAAGGTGCCGGAGAAGACCAAGAAGGCCAAGGGAACCCGAAAGAGTTCCCGATGCCAGGCGTCGTCAGACTCACCGTCCGATGACTCTGCGGCGCACTCCTCCCCCGAAGACGAGGAAGAAGAAGAAGATGCTCCCCCTCCAGTTGGGGGAGATAAGAAAAGGAAGGCCGCCCCAACTGGGGGGGGGGGGGCGAAGGGTCCAAGAAGGGAAGGACTCTCCTTTCGGACAGTTCCACCGCCGCCAACGAAGGCGAAGACGAGTGGTTGCCCAGGGCCAAGCCCCTGGGGAGATCGTAAGTATTCGGATACCAGAGTAACTCATAGCATTCCTTTATCGCACTGCTTTCCCTAACGCCGAACATGATTATGCAGGCCGCCACGAGCCAGTATTGATGTATCATCGGACGGCTCCCTGGGCTCGTCGGATATGGATAGCGATCCACTTCCGACTGCCACCTCCCCTTGCCCTGCGGACGACGCAGAGGTATTGTCTCGAGAGGCACCGAGTCGAGGGGAGACAGTCCCGGAGGCGCCTCAAGGCGAACTTCCGGACTCCGGGAGCAGAGGGGACAAGGCCCCTTAAGGCCCCGAGTTTGGCCCTCAGCCGAACATCGTGCCGGATCCTCCAGTGGTTCCGGACTCGGGCAGGCGGCCTCCTTCCAAGAGGGGCAAGACGCCTGTGCTGGTGACCTCTGTTCATCCAGAGGTGCCGGACAATCTGCTGGAAATGCTTCGCAGTGCTTCCATCGACGAGGAGCACCGTGCTATTATGAGTGCGGTGGTCCAGAAGGTTCAGTCCGCCAAGAGCGGACTGACTGAAGCCTGTGCCAGCCTTCTAACAGGCTTTGAGGTAAGTGTTTAAAATATAGGAAAAATATTACTGCATAGACAGTAGTCCCTGATGCTCTGTTCGGTGTTCACAAAGAAAAGCCGAACAGAGGATCAAATAAAATCGCAGGAGTCTAATATAAGTATGTCAATATGCGTATGCAGGCTTCGCTGCTGGCCTCAACCGTACTGACTGCGGAGGTCGCCACACTGAAGCAGGACCTCGAGGGGTCCAAGAAATAGCTCGGCCTTGCCAAGAGGCAGCTCGAGGAGAACAAGGGTAAGTAATACCCTGTCTATAGATATGTATATATAAAAGAAGATGTGATTGCAAAATGATAGGATCATTGTATATTTGCCAGGGGCCACGACCTAAGTGGCGACCCTAAAGCAAGCGCTGTCCAAGGCCGAAGATAAGGCGGCCAAGGAGCGCATCGAGCGGTAAAAGCAAGAGGCACGGGTGGGCGAGGTGCAGCAAGAGCTCCAGGCTCTCATGTCAAAGCATGAGGCGTTGGAGCGTGACTCGAAGACGCAAGAGTCCGAGCTCTCCGCCGCCCGTGAAAGTGCCAAGAGTGCTAAGGCCGAAGCACAGAAGGCCCTCCAGGAGATTGATGCGATGAGGAAGATAGCGGCGGGTAAGGCATTCTATATGCAAAGCAAGCATGTGAAAGTAAATTACTGATTACTTACCCGAATTCGGAGCTCTCCTGGAGCATTCGCAGATTTGCCCCGCAGCGTGTCGGATGCCGCACAGTTTTACCAGGCCAAGGAGGGAAGCTCAACGGAGAAGCTGTTCTGGTCTCAGTATACTGGGACCGAACACCCGATGCCTCTGAGTGACCAGCTAAAGCAGTTGGTCGAGCTGCACAAGGCGGCCGAACAGGCCATGAAGGGCCTTATAGTCCGGCTGTGGCCTGGCGACGCCCTTCCGAACAGCTACTGCAGCCTGGTGAGGCGGCTTGTGGATGCCTGCCCATGGCTGGAGGTCGTCAAGCGGTCCGTCTGCATCGAAGGTGCACGCCGGGCTTTCGCCCGTGTGAAGGTGCAGTGGGCCAAGCTAGACGCCGTGAAGCTGATGAAGGAAGGGCCGCCGCAGGGCAAGGAGCATCGCACCCCCAAAATTTATTATGAGGGTGTCCTGAAGGGTGCCCATCTTGTAGCGTACGAATGTTCAAAGGATGTAATATTTGAGTAAACTTGCTCGTGTTATCCTGTATGATGAAAACTTGTTTCATATGCGCTATGCAACGCTTGTGTGAATTTAAAATATTACCTTCTGTTTGGCTGTTTATCCAATCTGAGAGATGGCTAGTCCTCGGCTTCTGCCCCCATGCCACGAGTGCTGGGGTGTTCGGGATAAACCTGAGCACTCTTGTTCCCATGTTTGGGGTCCTTCGAGGGAGGTGCTCAGCACAACGAACAAGGCAACCGGACTAATAATGCTTTATCACTCTCACTTAGCCATAGAATTCTATAATTTTAAATTTCGGCGAAGCCCCTGGTATTCGGAAGGCCGAATTCGGGGCGCGATACATGCCTTTAAGCCGGACAGGGCCTGCCCCTCGCTCTAAGCGGCATAAGTCTTTAGGGACTCGAAAACCTCGCCGAACAGCGACTAGTCTCTCGCCTTATCATGACAGTCAGTTTTAGCTTTCTCTACTGAGGTGCTTTAGCCCAGCAGAACCGGGGCACAATCGCAGTAGTTCTCCTAGCGCTACCTTAGCCGATAGAGCGGAACGTAAGGTACCAAAACATAGGAGCCGGGCAAACCCAACATTGGACCAAAGGCATGATTCGGAGCTGATGCATATAATGCTATAAGTTCGGGGTGCCGCACTTGTGAAAGTGTTCGGACTTTTCACCCCATATTGTGGGGTACGTAATCCCCTGGTGTATTGGTCATACCAAAGTGTACGGTTGCAAGGCGTCACTAATGAACACATATATATAACAAGAATGCAATAATAGTCGTAATGTTATGCGTTGTTTATTCAAAAAGGTGCGTTAAAGCAGAATGATACAGATGGTGCGATAAGCAAAGAGCAGGACTATGTCCCTTCCAAGGGCAAGATGAGGAACAGTATTAAATCAAATATTTCGCTCGTTATTGTAATCCACCTGGGAATTCCATGGTGTGACGTAGCTTTCTGCCTCCTTGGTTGCTGCATCATGTGTTCGGCGATAGTGCTGCCGGATAGGGTTTCCAGATATTAAAGTCCTGAAAAAGAGAAAAATAACCAAACGGGAAGCCCCTAGTGCGGTTTAAGCCGCGTCTTGGGGCGTGCCGCAGTTGTGTCCCCCTCCCCACCTGTGCCCATGGTATTTTTAATGCGCAATGATGTACGCGTGGCACGAGTTTCGCCGTTCGGCTGGGACTGGGGTGGGGGCCGCATTGCTACGCGAGCTCAGATCGCGCCAGTCGATCTAGTTGCCGATTGCTCTGAGCACGCTTGAAGGTGTCCGGGTCTTGAAACACCGAACTGGTGGATTGCCTTGAGAGGTTGCTTTGCGCTTCTGCTGCGAGGGCCGTGATACGTCCATTTTGCATCATGCTTTTATATCGACATTTATTGCATTATGGGCTGTTATTTCACTTTATGTCACAATACTTATGGCTATTCTCTCTTATTTTACAAGGTTTACATAAGGAGGGAGAACCGGCACCTGGAATTCTGGGCTGGAAAAGGAGCAAATATTATAGACCTATTCTGCGCAACTCCAAAAGTCCTGAAACTCCACGGAATGTCTTAAAATAAATAAATAAAAATCCTCGCCAAAGATGAAGGCCAGGGGGCCCACACCCTACTCATGAGGGTGGGGGCACCCCCCTAGGGTGCGCCCCCTACCTCGTGGGCCCCTTGGTGGCTCTCCGACGTCCATCTTCTCCTATATGAGGTCTTCGATGAGAAAAAAATAGGAAGGAACTTTTCGAGACGAGACTCCGCCACCACGAGGCGGAACCTTGGCGGATCCAATCTAGAGCTTCGGCAGAGCTGTTCTGCCGGGGAAACTTCCCTTCGGGAGGGGGAAATCATCACCATCGTCATCACCAACGCTCCTCTCATCGGGAGAGGGCAATCTCCATCAACATCTTCACTAGCACCATCTCATCCCTAAACCCTAGTTCATCTCTTGTATCCAATTCTTGTCTCAAAGTCCGGGATTGGTGCTAGTAGGTTGCTAGTAGTGTTTATTACTCCTTGTAGTTGACGCTAGTTGGTTTATTTGGTGGAAGATCATATGTTCAGATCCAATATGCATATTATTACCCCTCTGATTATGAACATGAATATGCTTTGCGAGTAATTACGTTTGTTCCTGAGGACAAGGGAGAAGTCTTGCTATGAGTAGTCATGTGAATTTGGTATTCGTTTGATATTTTTATAAGATGTATGTTGTCTAGCCTCTAGTGGTTTTATGTGAATGTCGACTACATACCACTTCACCATTATTTGGGCCTAGAGGAAGGCATTGGGAAGTAATAAGTAGATGATGGGTTGCTAGAGTGACAGAAGCTTAAACCCTAGTTTATGTGTTGCTTCGTAAGGGGCTGATTTGGATCCATATGTTTCATGCTATGGTTAGGTTTACCTTAATACTTTTGTTGTAGTTGCGGATGCTTGCAATAGAGGTTAATCATAAGTGGGATGCTTGTTCAAGTAAGAACAGCACCCAAGCACCGGTCCACCCACATATCAAATTATCAAAGTATCGAACGCCAATCATATGAACGTGATGAAAACTAGCTTGACGATATTCCCATGTGTCCTCGGGAGCGCTTTTCCTATTATAAGAGTTTGTTCCGGCTTGTCCTTTGCTACAAAAGAATTGGGCCACCTTGCTGCACTTTATTTACTTTTGTTACTTGTTGCTCGTTACAATTTATCCTATCACAAAACTATCTGTTACCACTTATTTCAATACTTGCAGAGAATACCTTGCTGAAAACCGCTTATCATTTCCTTCTGCTCCTCGTTGGGTTCGACACTGTTACTTATCGAAAGGACTACGATAGATCCCCTATACTTGTGGGTCATCAGGCCACGGTGTGCTCCTCCGTTCGGAGAGAGCGCTCTGTGTTTCCATTGACTATAATAACCCCGCGAGGTCTTGGCATCTTGAGCTTGAGGTATGCATAATGCGGTACCGCATTGAATCTCGCAAATGTGGTTCGCCCGAGCAGTGCATGATAACCACTGCGGAACAGGACTATATCAAAGATTAACTCTTCGCTTCGGAAGTTATCCGGGGATCCGAAGACCACTTCCAGTGTAATTGAGCCTGTGCAATGGGCCTCTACGCCTGGAATGACGCCTTTAAAGGTCGTTTTTGTGGGTTTGATCCTTGAGGGGTCTATACCCATTTTGCGCATTGTGTCCTGATAAAGCAGGTTCAGGCTGTTGCCGCCATCCATAAGGACTCGAGTGAGGTGAAATCCGTCAATGATTGGGTCCAGAACCAGTGCAGCGAATCCGCCATGATGGATACTAGTGCGATGGTCCCTGCGATCAAAAGTGATCGGATAGGAGGACCATGCATTGAACTTTGGGGCGACTGGCTCCAACGCATATACGTCCCTGAGCGCACGCTTCCGCTCCCTCTTGGGGATGTGGGTTGCGTATATCATGTTCACCGTCCGCACTTGTGGGGGAAACCTCTTCTGTCCTCCGGTGTGTGGCTGTCGGGGCTCCTCCTCGTCATCGCTATGTGGCCCCTTGTCCTTGTTTTCGGCAATTAACTTGCCGGCCTGCTTGAACACCCAACAATCCCTGTTGGTGTGATTGGCTGGCTTTTCTGGGGTGGCGTGTATTTGACATGAGCGATCGAGTATACGGTCCAAGCTGGACGGACCCGGCGTACTCTGTTTGAATGGCTTTTTCCGCTGACCGGGTTTAGAGCCTTTGAATCCGGCATTGACTGCCGTATCCTCGGTATTATTGCTGTTAATGCGGCGCTTATGTTTGTTGTGACGTGACCTGCTATTGCCGTCCTTGGTATCTGAAGTACCATGGTCCTTTGATATGTTATTACTGCGAGCCAGCCAGCTGTCTTCTCCCGCACAAAAGTGGGTCATGAGTGTCGTGAGGGCTGCCATAGATTTCGGCTTTTCCGGACCAAGGTGCCAGGCTAGCCATTCGTCGCGGATGTTGTATTTGAAAGCCGCTAGGGCCTCTACATCCGGACAGTCGACGATTTGATTTATCTTTGTTAGGAACCAAGTCCAGAATTGCCTGGCCGATTCTTCTGGCTGCTGATTATGTGGCTCAAGTCATCGGCATCTGGTGGCCGCACATAAGTGCCCTGATAGTTGTCGAGGAATGCGGCTTCCAGATCTTCCCAACAGCTAATGGACTCTGCTGGCAAGCTGTTAAGCCAATGCCACGCTGGTCCCTTGAGCTTTAGTGGGAGGTATTTGATGGCGTGTAAGTCATCACCGCAGTCCATGTGGATGTGGAGGAGGAAATCCTCGATCCATACCGCGGGATCTGTTGTGCCGTCGTATGATTCAATATTTACAGGTTTGAAACCTTCTGGGATTTGATGATCCATTACTTCGTCTGTGAAGCATAAGGGGTGTGCGGTGCCTCTGTATTGGGCTATATCACGACGCAGCTCGAATGGGTCTTGCCCTCTGTGTTCAGCCTGGCCGGATTTACTTTTACTGTATCTGGCGTGACGTTTATCGTCTCGCATAGTGGCGCGCCCTCGTGATCCATAGATCGATCTTGCATGCTTTCCTTTGTCCTCCAATATGTCTCGCAAGTCTGGCGTATCTCCCCATGCCTTTTTATTTGAATGGCGTCGGGGTGTAGGCTGAGTATTTGGCTGGAATGCCTCTCTATCGCAGCCACGAGGTGGCCGATCAGCCACGTCATACGCTTCTTCCTCCAGTCGGGGTAGCAACCTGCATTTTGGGTAACTCTTGGAGGGGCGCTCGAGTTTATATTCCTCAGCCGCGAGGACTTCAGTCCATCTGTCAGCTAGCAGGTCTTGATCAGCTTGAAGCTGCTGCTGCTTTTTCTTAAGGCTATTTGCCGTGGCTATAAGCCGGCGTTTGAAGCACTCTTGTTCAACGGGATCCTCTGGCACGGCGAATTCGTCGTCGCCGAGGCTTGCCTCGTCTTCGGAGGGGGGCATGTAATTATCATCCTCCGCCTCTCCATCTGCCGCTCTCTCAGGAGGGCTGACTCCTCCATCCTCCTGCTCTAAATCTTGCTAGAGGGGATTGTTGTTGTCTTCGGCACTATCCGGAGTGTTATTATCTCCTGTGCCGGTATCACCACTTTTTCTTTGGCGGGACTTAGAGCGGTGCCGCTGACGTCGGCGCTTGGGTTGCTTCTTGGAGGGGTCATCCTCCGCTATCTCGTCGCCATTGCCTTCTTTGGGTGTATCCACCATGTATATATCATATGATGAGGTGGCTGTCCAGTGCCCTGTGGGCAGTGGTTCCTGTTCGTCTCCCGCATCGTCGTCCATATCGTCGATGTCTTCGGAGTCGAAGTCGAGCATGTCAGTTAAGTCATCGACAGTGGCTACTAAGTGGGTGGTGGGTAGGCCATGAATTTCTTCGTCGTCCGCATCCTAGTCCTGCCGGACATAGTTCGACCAGGATCCTCCTGACAAGGAGAGAGACCTTAATGAGTTCAGTATGTCGCCAAAGGGCGAGTGCTGAAAAATATCCGCGGAGGTAAACTCCATGATCGGTGCCCAATCGGATTGGATAGGAACGGGCGCAGGCGGCTTGGAGTCCGTGGCCGGAGAAGGATCCGGTAGTTTAACAACACGGCTCTCGTGCAAGGTAAGGGCGATGTTTGGCTCGATCGCCGCTGAGGGTAAGGCCTCCGTGGAGGGGTCCATCCACCCGTCCATGGACGGCGCAACTAGCTCCGAATTGAGGGTCGGAGCGGCTGCATGTGCGATCTCCTAAACACTGTCCGATGGTAGAGCTAAATCGTACTCATCGTGACCGCGTGACGCACAAGGCAGAGGCTCGAATCCATCGAAGATCAAGTCTCCACGGATATCGGCCATGTAGTTTAAGCTTCCAAACCTGACCTGGTGGCCAGGGGCATAACTTTCAATCTGCTCCAGATGGCCAAGCGAATTGGCCCGCAGTGCAAAGCAGCCGAACACGAAGATCTGTCCGGGGAGAAAAGTCTCACCCTGGACTGCATCGCCATCGATGATAGTAGGAGCTATCAAGCCTAACGGCGACGACACAGAGGAACTCTCAATGAAAGCACCAATGTCGGTGTCAAAACCGGCGGATCTCGGGTAGGGGGTCCCGAACTGTGCGTCTAAGGCGGATGGTAACAGGAGGTAGGGGACACAATGTTTTACCCAGGTTCGGGCCCTCTCGATGGAGGTAAAACCCTACGTCCTGCTTGATTAATATTGATGATATGGGTAGTACAAGAGTAGATCTACCACGAGATCAGAGAGGCTAAACCCTAGAAGCTAGCCTATGGTATGATTGTATGTTGTCCTACGGACTAAAACCCTCCGGTTTATATAGACACCGGAGAGGTTAGGGTTACACAAGGTCGGTTACAAAGGAGGAGATACACATATCCGTATTGCCTAGCTTGCCTTCCACGCCAAGTAGAGTCCCATCCGGACACGAGACGAAGTCTTCAATCCTGTATCTTCATAGTCTAACAATCCGGCCAATGGAGATAGTCCGACTGTCCGGAGACCCCCTAATCCAGGAATCCCACACTCACATATAGAGGTTTTGGGAGTTAATGGATTGGGTGGATTTCTATTACCCTCTTTCAAAGTTATTTTTGTGTGACTATTAATGATACTAATGGACCTTATTTTGTTGTAGGTAAAGGTTTCAAACAAGGGGATCCTCTTTCTCCTCCGCTTTTCAATTTGGTTGCTGATACCTTTTGTAATATGATGATCAAAGCCGCTAATCATGATTTAATTACTGGTCTACTCCCACACCTCATACCTGGGAGTGTGATTAGTTTGCAATATGTTGATGACACTATCCTATTCCTCCAAGCCTCTATTGAGTAGGCTAGAAATAAAAAAAATTGTCTTATTTTTAAATATTTACAGTATGAAAATTAATTTTTGTAAAAGTGATCTCCATATCCTGGAAGATGTTGTTACCAATGATTTTGCACAAATCTTCTGTTATCAGTTTGAGGCTTTGCCCTGTAAATATTTAGGTGTTGCTATGCACTACAAAAAGTTAAAGAGGAAATATGCCCAACATATTATTGATAGGATCATAAAAAATATTTCTGGTTGGCTTGGTAAAAACCTTTCTTATAGGGGTAAACTCGTACTGCTTACTACATGCATTGCTGGCATCCCTACTCACCTCATGTCTATGATTAAATTCGCTAAATGGGCGATTGAATAAATTACTTCTCAAGTGGCACACTTTTTCTAGGGTAATTTAGGTGATGATCACTAATATCATTTTGCTAATTGGGGGTTTGTGTCGACGAAGAAGGATTTCAGTGGGCTTGCGGTTCCTAATCCGTGGGATTTTAATATGGCTATGCTTGCTTCCTAGGGAAAAAGATATTTTGATGTCGCCCTAATGACAAGAAAACCCATGTTGATTTCAAATATAATAATACAAATCCAAACCTGCTTTGGTCTAAAACTGGGTTTTGTTCTCCTTTTTGGAAAGGTGTGACTTGAGCATTATGTACTGCCAAAGTTTTCAATTGTTGGAATCTTGGGAATGGTCATAAGATTGACTTTTGGTATGGTGATTGTTCGGTTAAAACTATTTTTTGGGGACCTACTTTCAATTTGCCAACAACATGATGATACTGTTAGCCAAGTTTGGGATGGGGCTGAGCTGAAACTTACCTTCAGAAGATTTGTGGATGCACAATTAATTTCTAGATGGTTTGACCTAGCTGATTGCATTGAAAGAGTTGCTTTTACATCTAAGAATGATGCTCCTATTTGGTTACTTTAGTCATCTAGTATTTATCCAGTTAAATCATTTTATAAGATGATCAGTTTTGGGGAATCAATCATGATCTTCAAGACTGCATTTGAAAGCTTGAAACTCCTCCGAATATTCATGTCTTTTGGTGGCTTATATATAACAATGCAAGTATGACTAGAGACAACTTAGCTAAGAGATGCCATGTGGTTAATCCTACATATGTATTATGTACTGAATTGGAATGCATTCAACTTTTCTTTTTTGAATATATTGTAGCTATCAAAAACTGGGAGACTATTGTGGGAATCCTAGATATACATATTTCTAATTGCTTTGATGACCTTGTTATTTTTTGTAAGAGGAGGAAGAATGTTGTTGTTATCAACTTGATTACATGTGCTACTTTGTGGAGCTTATGGTTGACGCGAAATGAATCTCCCTTTCAGGTCCAGTCTTGTAGAAGTCTGAAGTGTTATCTGTGCATGTGATGACCCACAAGTATAGGGGATCACAACTGCCTTCGAGGGTAGTATTTCACCCAAATTTATTGATTGGACACAAGGGGAGCCAAAGAATACTTATAAGCCTTAGTAGTTGAGTTGTCAATTCAACCACACCCGAGGAGTCACTTCCTTGCAGTAATTTATTAGCAGTACAGTAATATGATAGAAATGATAGCGGTAGTAATAGTACTAATGGTAACAGTAGTAGTAATAGCAGTTTGTACCAATTGGAATAGCACCATTAGTAGCAACTTGAGCAAAGACAATATTATAAAAGCATAGGCATGGAGTGATGATGGATATTTGGATTAAATTCAGTATGTAACAGCCACAACCTAGAGCGATGCACAATAGCTCCAATTCATCAATCATATGTAGGCACATTTTCCGTATATAGTCATCCATACTTGCAGTAAGAACTTGCATGACATCTTTTGTCCTACCCTCCCATGGCAGCGGGGTCCTAATCGCAACTAAGGGTAATTAAGGCACTCCTTTTAATAGAGAACCAGAACAAAGCATTATCACATAGTGAATACATGAACTCCTCAAATTACAGTCATTCCCAGAGAGTGTCCCAATTATTGTCACCTTGGGATCTACGGTTTACAACAATAACAGGTACATATAACTTGCAGATAGGATCAAGAACTCAAATATATTCATGAAAACATAATAGGCTCTGATCTGAAATCATGGCACTCGGTTCCTAGTGACAAGCATTAAGCATAGCAAAGTCATAGAAACACCAATCTTAGAACATAGTGAATACTAGGGATCAAGCCCTAACAAACTGACTCAATTACATAAGAAATTTCATCCATCTCTGTTGGGGATATAACTACTGGGTATGACCCGCCCAGGAAGGGCCGGGTCGTACCACTAGCGGCTTAAGATGAGAAGGCCCAAGAGGATGATGAAGATGGCAGTCCATCGAGCAAGCTTATTGAAAGCCAAAGACCCGAAGGTGACTTGAGGCTCATGAGTATGAACCGCCATATGTTTAACTTGTAAGGCAAGCTTAGTTGGTCACTGAGCTGGACATGTTGTGTATGAGCTGGCCAGGAATTTGTAAGCCGTCGGGCATCAACCTTTGTATATAAAGGGGGGACCCGGCGACAGGTTAACTCAGGTAATAATCAATCAAGGGCTAGGTCAAGCGTATTCGCTCCCTGTTCATCGAAACCCAAGCAATACAACCTAAAGCAGGAGTAGGCTTTTACCTCGTTGAGAGGGGCCAAACCTGTGTAAACTCTTCGTGTCCTTTGTCCCGCTTAACCCCTTCAAGCTAACGACGTTGCGATGGATCCACATCTAAGTCCTTTTGCTAGGACATCTGCCATGTTAAGTCCACAACAGTTGGCGCCCACCGTGGGGCCTCCGCGCGGTGGTTTCGAGTTCTTGAAGGGCAGCTTCGCAGGGATCAAGGGATACGCTGTGGGCTGGATGACCAAGAGTCATCGCGGCAAGCTCTACATCAACGACGTTGGCTGGGGCTCCAAGGCCGGCTCAATTGAGTACGGGTACCGGGTCCCCTTGGGAGGAATCCATGTCTTCATTGGCAAGATTGGCGAGTCAGGGCCTGAGCTGAACACCTGCACCGACATCATCGAGACGGCTCAGCGCGCACGACCTGCCAATGTTCAAGCCACCGTGAAGCACGCCTTTGTTGGTTTCATCCATGGGGCAGATCTTGAGGAAGGGTCTGTGTCCAGCGAAGAGATGGTAATCCGCTCCCGTGGTGAGTATTCAACTTGTGAGACCGATTCAATGTATCAACTGCAGGACGACAGGCTTGGGGGCTGTTCCGATGGTGACAGTATTCCGGACCCCTATGAGCCGCCGAACAGGGTTGTAATCTTCATGGCTGGTACACAACCGGTGCTCGATTCAACGACCGCCACGGCTATGACCTCCAGCTGAACGGCTGTAAAGATGGCTAGTGCTAGCGGCTCTGCATGCTCATCGGCTTAGGTTTTGGCTGAGCTATTGGATGCTTTAGCGACTTTAATGGGGGAAGAGGTAACCCCGGAGACTCAAGAACAACATAAAGCGGATGTGGCGAAACTGCGTGATGAGATAGCTCAAGCCAAGGAAGAACTTGCTGCTGAAAACGATAGGATGGCGACTGAGCGAGCCGCCTTGGACGCGCAATCACAACGGATATAGGCTGAGTCGTTCCGGCTCACTTTGGATCAGAACACTTCAAACGCTGTTATGAGGAGGAGGCACCAGAGTCACTTACCTCCGGAGTACGATGCAAGGAAACTTTTTAACACGCTTGGGGCAGGGACCAGTAATCCGCCCGTGGTGAACCAGGCTGTCGAGGCATCTGCAGCCGGAGTGCCGGTTCAGCCACGGGCTGTAGACCCGCCTTGTTTGAATGTGACTCCGCCTCAGCATGTTCCAACGCCACCCGGCCATTATTCTAACCCTCTAGACAAGATGATCGTCGCGGCTACACGATTGGCGGCTCTCCCTGTTCAAGACGATTCACCAGCTATGATGGAGATACGAAGAGTTGGAGAACTTCTACAGACAGCGGTGGCACAATAGGCGGCTTATTCGTATAGCCGGGAACAGATTCATTCAAACCCTCGTCCAAGCCGGAGTTATAGTAGGCATATTGAATCGCCAACAGTTTCGAGCAGTGAGCGGCACCATAATCAGCCTCGTAGGCATGACCCTCCGCGCGCCGGTAACGATGCTCAGAACCTGGTAGACTAGGGTAGGGCACTGTGTGAAGCTGAGCTAGCGCCCAATTGGTGGCTCAACAACAATCTACGGTTTACCCATCGGCATCTATAGAGGCAGGAGTGACCTCTAGAACCCTTGGTGTGCCGTGTTTAGTGTCGACTCTACGCAACGAGCGCTTGCCTAAGGATTTCAAGGGCCCCAGCAAGGTGCCAAACTACACTGCGGATCAGCCCCCAAAAGCCTGGATTGAGAGCTATGAGATGGCCATGGAGATGTTGGATGTTAGTGATGCTGCGTGTGCTAAGTATTTCACCATGATGTTAGATGGGCCGGCTCGTACTTTGTTGAAAGGGTTGCCCGCTAACTCCATCAGGCCATGGGTGAAATTGAAGACGCGTTTTATTCAAAAATTTAAAGTCACATGCAAGCAGCCTATGTCGATTCTGTATTTAGACTCTTGTGTCCAAGGTAAGCGTGAGTCAACAACCAATTGGGTGCGCTGGATCTCGGCCGTTATACATTCATCGGACAGTATCAATGCCGGTTCAGCAGTCTTAATGTTGGAGAAGAATTGCCGTTTCCTTCCCCTTAAGCAAAAATTGGGGCGGCTTAAGCACCACAGCAATGATATGAGGTAGCTCATGGCGGCTCTCATCAAATACGCCTACTCCGATAGTACTAAAGACCCTGAGTCTGATGAGGAGAAGGCTGGTAAGGGGAAGAAGAGTGGCAGTGCAATGGGACAACATCATAACACAGCGGGTCAAGGTGGCAACAGTAAGCGCAAAGCTGACGGCGGTTTAGATTTTGTGGCTAACTCCAATATGCAAAACAATAATCAGTGTCGTAAGGGAAAGCCACCCGGCTTGGAGGGCCAAAGTTTAACCTCGAGGCGATGATGAACCAGCCTTGCCCAAAGCACGGTACGCAAGAGAAGTCGGCCAATCATCTATGGAAGGATTGCTTCATCATGAGGGAGTATAGAAATTCCAATTTTTTCCAGAATAACCATGGCCCGAATGGCGGCTTAGGATCTGGCTCTCACGAACCTGGTTTTTGAGGTGGCGGTTCAAACTCCAGTTTTCAGGGCCAAGGCAATCCAGGTGGTTTTAATCATCAATCTGGTCAGGGGAATGAGCAGCAATAGTATGGTTATCAGAGGAATCCAAAGCAGCTAAATAGTGGTCAGTATCATGTGTTTACCACAAGTTTATGCTAACGGGACCAGAAGGTTCATAAGCGGGCGGTGAATGCGGTAGAGCCGGCAGTCCCTCGATACTTGCGATGGTCTGAACATGCTATTGTATGGAGCCGTGAGGATCACCTGCCCCGGGTTGAAAATCTGGGTCAGTTGGCTTTGGTGGTTGCGCCTCAGGTTGGAGGGTACAAGTTCACTAAAGTGCTCATGGATGGAGGCAGCAGCATCAATATCCTTTATTATGATACTTTTTGCCGTATGAATTTAACTGATAAGGATCTTAAGCCGTCCTCTACTATTTTTCATGGAGTGGTACCCGGTAAGTCGGCATACCCAGTGGGTAAGATAGCTTTGGAAGTGGCTTTTGGAGATGATCATGATTCCAGAGCTGAGACACTGACTTTTGAATTGGTCAAGATCAAGAGCCCTTATCACACTGTGTTTGGACGGCCGGCTTATGCTATATTCATGGCACGACCTTGTTATGTTTATCTGCAGCTTAAGATGCCGGGTCATAAGGGTACCATCATTGTACATGGCAACAGGAAGATAGCTTTGGAGTGTGAAGAGGGAGATGTCGCTTATGCTGAGACTGCCTGTGCAACAGAGGAGTTGAAGTTCTACAAAGATAATGTTGACCCGGCAGATATGACTCCTTTGAACCACAGAGCATGACCCATTGTTGAAGTTTAAGTTGGCAGATGACACTAAGCTGGTTGACTTTGTTCCTAGCGATGCATCCAAGAAGTTCAGTATCAGTGCTAATATGGATCCGAAATAGGAAAGCACGCTCACCGAGTTCATCCGTGAGAACCGGGACAACTTTGCATGGAAGCCTTCCGACATGCCAGGTGTACCGAGGGAACTCGTTGAGCACACTCTCAATGTTGATCCAAAGTTTAACCGGTCAAGCAATTCCTTCATCGTTTTAATGAAGAGAGGCGTAAGGCCATTGGTGAGGAAGTGGCCCGGCTCTGGGCGGCTGGGTTCATCATTCAAGTTTTTCATCCCGAATGGTTGGCTAACCCAGTACTGGTACTTCAGAAAAATGGCACTTGGCGCATGTGCGTGGATTATACAGATCTGAATAAGGCCTGTCCGGCTGATCCTTTTGCTCTCCCTCGTATTGATCAGACCATTGATGCTACGGCGGGTTGTGAGTGCTTGAGATTTTTGGGTTCTTACTCTAGGTATCATCATATCAAGATGGCAGTTAAGTACCAGGAGAAGACAACTTTCATCACTCCCTTTGGAGCCTTCTGCTATGTACCTATGCCTTTTGGGCTCAAGAGTGCCTAGGCGACTTATCACGGTGTGTTCAAAATTTCTTGCATGGCCATATCGGATGAAATGTTCACGCTTATGTAGATGATATTGTTGTGAAGTCCAGGAAGAAGGACACCTTGATAGATGATTTGAAAGAGACCTTTGACAATCTCCAGGTCTACAAGATGATGCTTAACCCGGCCAAGTGTGTCTTTGGGGTGCCAGCAGGCAAGCTCTTGGGTTTTTTGGTTTCTGAAAGAGGCATTGAAGCTAAGCCGGAGAAAATCAAGGCTATAACTTCTTTGTATAAGCCGGCGTGTATTAATGATGTCCAGCGTCTGGCGGGTCGTATAGCGGCCTTAAGCCAGTTTATAAGCCGGTTGGGTGAAAAGACTATCCCTATGTATCAGATGATGAAGAAAATAGATCACTTTGTCTAGAGTGATGCTGCTGATCAGGCGTTGGAGGCGTTGAAAAAACAGTTGGCTGAGCCGCCGATCCATGCAGCTCCTATTGATAAGGAGCCCTTACTGTTATATGTGGCTGCTAATAGCCGAGCCGTCATTGTGGCAATTGTGTGGAACGGAAGGAAGACGACAAGGAATATCCGGTTCAGCGGCCGGTTTATTATAATAGTGAGGTACTCATTGAATCCAAGTAGAGGTATCCACATTGGCAGAAGCTGGTGTGTATGGGGTGTTCATGGCCAATCGCAAGATGAAGCAGTATTTCTTTGGTCATCCCATCACTATGGTTAGTTCTGCTCCTTTTGGAGATATTATTCAAAATAGAGAAGCCACAGGTTGGGTAGCCAAGTGGGCCATTGATCTTGGACCCCATGGTTTGACATATATGCCTCGGACAGCCATCAAGTCTCAAGCACTTGTCGATTTCATCAATGACTGGACAGAGTTGCAGATGCCTGAGAAGAAGCCGGATAACACATATTGGACTATTCACTTTGATGGATCCAGGCAGTTGGAAGGCTTGGGGGATGGAGTTATTTTGACTTCCCCATGAGGTGATAAATTTTGTTATGTCTTAAGGTTGATGTTCCCTTGTGCTAACAATGCAACTGAGTGTGAAGCCTGCTCCATGGTCTTCGGATGGCTAAGGAGATGAATCTGAACCGGGTGAGTGATACGTGGAGAAACTTCACGGAGGTTTTTTATGGATTATTTAGGAAATACTAGAGCCAATAAACACCAGAGGGGGGCCACCAGGTGGGCACAGCCCACCTGGGCGCGCCAAGCCCCCCAGGCGCGCCTCAACTACGACACGTGCATGCTCTACAACAACCAGTATGTACGTACACGTTCGCGACCAGAATGAAAACGCTACGTATGCTTCGACCAGGTGGGTCCCGACTGTCAGGCACTTCCTTGCGTGCGAAGATATAGCTGGTGGGTCCCAGCAGTCAGGGGGGCGAATCATTTTTTTTGCCCGGACGCTTTCCTTGCATGCGAAGATCTAGCTGGTGGGTCCCAGCAGTCAGGGGGAAACGTTTTTTCGCGAAATACGGTGGCCTGTCCGGTGGGTCCCCGCTGTGAGGTAAGGGAATAATTATTTTGAGCGCAATAAGGAGGCATTTCCTTGCGGCTGCCATGGACCCCAGCTGTTAGCCTCTCCACATACAGCACTCTTCCGATGGAAGTCGGTCGTTGACCACGCCGCACCGAGAGAACCAAGGCGGTGGACGACGGCGAGGCCTAGGAAGGGGATGACGTGGTGCCAGGAAAGACGTGGTAGTGGATGCCCACGCGTAGAGGAGTATGAGGGTTCACTGGTTCGCTGCGGTGTGAGGCTGCCATCGCCGCAGAATAACATGGGTGTGGGTGAGTAGAGGGATGGCCTGGCCAGCGGTGGGAGTAGTAGGGTGCAGTGAGGCCTCCGTTGCATCGCAGCCGGCCACAGGAGGCAGGAGCTTGAGGCATGACCGACGCTGGTTTGGGCGGCTGGAGCAAGAAGACCAGAGGTTGAAGAAGCACTACGGCCGTTGGACGGACATCGTACGGTCACTGGAGCTAGAATCGTGCATATTGACTAAGTTGGCAAAGCCCTCCCTCCCCGTCAACTTAGTAGGCCCACAAGTCAGCCTGCCACTATACTGGGTCCTAGCTAGCAGGGGGTATTCATTTTTTTGTGCGTAATAAGGAGGCACTTCCTTGCGTGCGAAGATATAGCTGGTGGGTCCGAGCTGTCAGCGGCGGTAACATTTTTTCGTGAAATACAAAGGCCCTTCTGGTGGGTCCCAGATGTCAGTGGAGGAATCATTATTTTGCACATAATAAGGAGGCATTTCCTTGCATGCGGCCGTGGACCCAGCTGTTAGCTTCTCCACGTACAGTCCACTTCAGATGCATGTTGGTCGTTGACCAGGCCGCGCCGAGAGCACCAGGGCGGTGGACGACGGCGAGGCCTAGGAAGGGAACAATACGGAGGAGGGGGGGAAGACTCGGCAGTTGTTTCCCACACGGAGGGGAGTACGACTGTACAAGGGTTTACTGGTTCGTCTGCCATCGCCGGAGAATAACAGCAGGTGTGGGTGAGTAGAGGGATGGCTAGGCCAGCGATGGGAGTACGGTGGGGCGGTGAGGCTTGCGCGGCAGCACAGCCGACCGTGAGGAGGAGGGAGAGCAGAGATTGAAGAAGCACGACAGCGCTTGTTTGAACGGCTGGAGCAGGAAGAGCAGAGATTGAAGAAGCACGACGGCCGTTGGATGGAAATCCAACAGTCACTGCTTGTGCGTCAACCTTCTTTTAGGAAAGCCTCAAATCTGTGGAAAACAGCATACAACCCATCTGCCATTATTTCTAATAATTTACAGCCCATTTGCTAATTCTTAAGGTTTTTTTGGAGCCCATATTCTTTTTGTTAGCATTGGAGCCCATATTGTGGCCACGGTTAAAAAATTATACGAAATTTTGCATATTTTGGTGCGGTCTGAACTGTTTTTAATCCCGAAATTTCGAGTCACATTCAAACTGATTTTAAAAATAAATGTATATCAATATAAAATCCAACAAATTGTCCACGCATAAAAATCAATGCAATTTAAAATCTCGAAATGAAAAAAAGAAATTTGAAACTAATTGCCGGTTTGATGTGTTTTAAAAATGTACATCCCATTTCTCATTACTGATAGGCCATTTTCTCGGCCAGCCGAATGAAGCTCTCCTCGTCTTGAAAGATTTGCAGCCCAATAGGCCAGACAAAGCGACTTACTTGGCAAATCACAAAAAAACTAGGTTGTGGTTATGGACCCAGTTGTCAGCCTCTCCACGTACAGTACTCTTCCGATGGAAGTCGGTCGTTGACCACATTGACCACGCCGCGCCGAGAGCACCTAGGCGGTGGACGACGGTGAGGCCTAGGAAGGGGACGATGCGGAGCCGGGGAAGACGTGGCAGTGGATGCCCACGCGGAGAGGAGTACGAGGGTTCACTGGTTCGGCTGCGGTGTGAGGCTGCCGTCGCCGCAGAATAACAGGGGGTGTGGGTGAGTGGAGGGATGGCCTGGCTAACAATGGGAGTAGTATGGGGGTGGTGAGGCCTCCGCGGCAGCACAGCCGGCCACGGGAGGCAGGAGCACGCGGCACGACCGGCGCTGCTTTGGGCGGCTGGAGCAAGAAGACCAGAGGTTGAAGAAGCACGAAGGCCGTTGGATGGACATCGTACGGTCAATGGAGCTAGAATCATTCATATTGACTAAGTTGACAAAGCCCTCCATCCCCGTCAACTTAGTAGGCCCACAAGTCAGCCTCCCACTGTGGTGGGTCCCAGCTGGCAGGGGGTATTCATTTTTTGTGCGCAATAAGGAGGCACTTCCTTGCGTGCGAAGATATAGTTGGTGGGTCCGACCTGTCAGCGGAGGGAAAGTTTTTTTCGCGAAATACAGAGGCCCTTCCGGCGGGTCCTACCTGTCAGGTGGAGGAATCATTATTTGCGCGTAATAAGGAGGCATTTCCTTGCGTGCGGCCATGGACCCAGCTGTCAGCCTCTCCACGTACAGTCCACTTCCGATGGATGTCGTTCATTGACCACGTTGACCAGGCCGCGCCGAGAGCACCAGGGCGGTGGACGACGGTGTGGCCTAGGAAGGGAACGACATGGAGCCAGGGAAGACTCGGCAGTTGTTTCCCACGCGGTGGAGAGTACGAGGGTTGACTGGTTGGGCTGCCGTCGCCAAAAAATAACAGGAGGTGTGGGTGAGTAGAGGGATAGACAGGCCAGGGATGCGAGTATATGATGGGGCCGTGAGGCCTCCGCGGCAGCACAACCGGCCACGGGAGGCAGGAGCAGGCGGCATGACTGGCGGTGCTTTGGGTGGCTGGAGCAACAAGACCAGAGGTTGAAGAAGCACTACGGCCGTTGGATGGACATCCAATAGTCACTGCTCTCGTGTGCATTATTTCTAATAATGTACAACCCATTTGCTAATTCTTAAGAATTTTTTTGGAGCCCATCTTCTTTTTGTTAGCATTACACCCCATATTGTGGCCACGGTTAAAAAGTATACGAATTTTTGTATATTTCAGTGTGGTCAACTGTTTTCAATCCCGAAATATCGATTCACATTCAAATTATTTTGAAAAATAATTTATATAAAAATAAAATCCAAATAATTGTCCATGCATAAAAATCAATGGAATTTAAAATCTTGTAATGAAAAAAATGAAACTAATTCCTGGTTTGATGTGTTTTAAAAATGTACAGCCCATTTCTGGGCAAACTGAATGAAACTCTCCTCGTCTTGAAAGATTTACAGCCCAGCAGGGCTGATAAAGCAAGTAGGCCTCGTTTGGGTATTTCTTTAAAAAATAGAACTGGGCTAGCCATTTTCAGCAAGAAAAAAATACAACTAGGCTCATGATGTGGTAAACATAAATAAAACCCTGGCTAGACGGGCCACAGCCCTCGCACAGCCCCGTTGTTACCCTGATCTATCGCTAAAACTAGTATAAATATAACAACTATCTGTTCCTCAAAAAAACCGCGCGACCTACTGGGTCCTTGGTGTCAGCCGCTCGTAGTGTAATTCTCTCGTTTATTGACTACGTTGGCAATGGCGTGAGCCCCAGATGTCCAACCATTAGGAGGAACCATATTTTTGGGCTTGTAATATAGAGGCACTTGCTTGCGTACTGCCATGACGCTGGTGTGTCCCAACTGTCATCCTCTCCACATACAGTCATCTCCTTGTTCCTCCGGTTGTTGACGATGTTGACAACGCAAGAGGGCGGCGTACCGCGCACGGAGAGCGAACCAAGGCCGCAAGGCGGAGGACGATGGCGAGGCCTCAGATGGAACGAATAGGAGCCATGGAAGACGCGCCGGTCCAGTCAGAGGTTCGGGTGCGGGTGCGTGTTGGGGCTGACGTCGCTGAAGAATAAGATGACGTGTGGGGGAATAGAGGGAGGGACTGTCCAACGTTGGAGGGTATGTACGGTAGGGCGGCGGAGGCGCAGCTAGCCATGGGAGGCGGGAGCAGGCGGAGCCGACGGGGTGGTTTGGTTTGGGTGGCTGGTTGAAGAAGAAGACAAGAGATAGAAGATACACGACAGATGTTGGATGTCAATCCAACGGCTGGTAGGCGGAATCGTTTGTTGACTGGCTAGTAAGTCGACACCACCTTGGATAGGCTATTTCCTCGCGGGTCCCAAATGCCAGAATCCAAATCTGTCACGGCCATGTAGCCTTTCCTATGAAAATTTATAGCCCATTTGATGTGCTAGTTCGAAATAAGTTTGTGGGTGCTGGTGGGGGCTAATCACTTGGTTTCTGTAATGCACAATGAGCTCAAGAGCCGGCGAGAGTGATGTTATTTCCCTTAGTTGGGATTTGTTAGTTTTACAATATTTTACTCTAAATTAAACGACTGGCAAGCCATTTGCCTTGCTTCAAAGAAAATATGACAGTCACAGCCGAGTTGGAAAGGGCAAGAACATCTAACTCCAGCTTACAAACTGTACAAAAGCACGAGGGTTAATTTTTCATCAGGTTTACAAAAAACCCAGGTTGAAAAGGGAAACAACATCTAACTCCGGCACTGTTTTCGGCAGTCACGGTCAAATGGATCGGTCAGGTCCATAGAATGAACATCCTGGGTCGTAAAATTTACTGGATTATGACCACAATATGTTGTAAATAGAAGCCCGGCACGTTCAGAAGCTCCTTTGCCCACCTGAAAATCCTTTTTTTGCTCTTCCACACACCCATCCGTCAAGACCTTGTTGCTGATAAACTTAAGCCTGATGGACAATAGTAACCTCGCATTCAGCAGGAAGAAGGTGACAAATCTAGTGTTTGCACGGTTGGCTACATATCGTTCTAGCATTATTGTCTTTAATCGAATCTCATGAGAAGTGAGAAAATCCCGATGCTTACGAATCCACCGATTGGTTATAACTTTATTACCTCGTCTTGTTGCCTAAATAGACATGAAGATTGAAAATAGTTAAGGTCTAAAAAAAGAGTGTCAAAAGAGCAACAACTGAACGGTTATTCTAGCACAGCCGGCCACGGGAGGCAGGAGCAGGCGGCACGACTAGCGCTGCCTTGGGCGGCTGGAGCAAGAAGACCAGAGGTTGAAGAAGCACGAAGGCTGTTGGATGGACATCGTACGGTCAATGTAGCTAGAATCGTTCATATTGACTAAGTTGACAAAGCCCTCCGTCCCCGTCAACTTAGTAGGCCCACAAGTCAGCCTCCCACTATGGTGGGTCCCAGCTGGCAGGGGGTATTCATTTTTTGTGCGCAATAAGGAGGCACTTCCTTGCGTGCGAAGATATAGTTGGTGGGTCCGACCTGTCAGCGGAGGGAACGTTTTTTTCGCGAAATACAGAGGCCCTTCCGGCAGATCCCAGATGTCAGGTGGAGGAATCATCATTTTGCGCGTAATAAGGAGGCATTTCCTTGTGTGAGGGCGTGGACCCAGCTGTCAGCCTCTCCACGTACAGAACACTTCCGATGGATGTCGTTCGTTGACCACGTTGACCATGCCGCGCTGAGAGCACCAGGGCAGTGGACGATGGCAAGTCTACGAAGGGAACGACATGGAGCAGGGGAAGACACGGCAGTGGCTGCCCACGCGGTGGAGAGTACGAGGGTTGACTGGTTCGGCTGCTGTCGCCGGAAAATAACAGGAGGTGTGGGTGAGTAGAGGGATAGACAGGCCAGGGATGCGACTATATGATGGGGCCATGAGGCCTCCGCGGCAGCACAACCAGCCACGGGAGGCAGGAGCAGGCGGCACGACTGGCGCTGCTTTGGGCGGCTGGAGCAGGAAAAGCAGAGATTGAAGAAGCATGACAACCGTTGGATGGACATCGGATGGTCACTGGAGCTAGAATCATTCATATTCACTAAGTTGACAAAGCCCTCTGTCCCCGTCAACTTAGTAAGCCCACAAGTCAGCCACCCACTATGGTGGGTCCCAACTAGCAGGGGGGTATTCATTTTTGTGTGCGTCATAAGGACGCACTTCCTTGCATGCAAAGATATAGCTAGTGGGTCCGACCTGTCAGCGGGGGGGGGGGACGTTTTTTTCGCGAAATATAGAAGCCCTTCCCATGGGTCCTACCTGTCAGGTGGAGGAATCATTATTTGCGCGTAATAAGGAGGCATTTCCTTGCGTGCGGCCATGGACCCAGCTGTCAGCCTCTCCACGTACAGTCCACTTCCGATGGATGTCGTTCATTGACCACGTTGACCAGGCCGCGCCGAGAGCACCAGGGCGGTGGACGACGGTGTGGCCTAGGAAGGGAACGACATGGAGCCAGGGAAGACTCGGCAGTTGTTTCCCACGCGGAGGAGTATGAGGGTTTACTGGTTTGTCTGCCATCCCCGAAGAATAACAGCAGGTGTGGGTGAGTAGAGGGATGGCTAGGCCAGTGATGGGAGTACGGTGGGGCGGTGAGGCCTGCGGGGCAGCATAGCCAGCCGCGGGAGGAGGGAGCAGGCAGTCCCACCAGCGCTTGTTTGAGCGGCTGGAGCAGGAAAAGCAGAGATTGAAGAAGCACGACAACCGTTGGATGGACATCCAATAGTCACTGCTCTCGTGTGCATTATTTCAAATAATGTACAGCCCATTTGCTAATTCTTAAGAATTTTTTTGGAGCCCATCTTCTCTTTGTTAGCATTACACCCCATATTGTGGCCACGGTTAAAAAGTATACGAATTTTTGCATATTTAAGTGCGGTCAACTGTTTTTAATCCCAAAATATCGATTCACATTCAAAATATTTTGAAAAATAATTTATATAAAAATAAAATCCAAATAATTGTCCACGCATAAAAATCTATGGAATTTAAAATCTTGTAATGAAAAAAATGAAACTAATTCCCGGATTGATGTGTTTTAAAAATGTACAGCCCATTTTTGGGCAAACTAAATGAAACTCTCCTCGTCTTGAAAGATTTGCAGCCCACCAGGGCTAATAAAGCAAGTAGGCCTCGTTTGGGTATTTCTTTTTAAAAAATAGAATAGGGCTAGCCATTTTCAGCAAGAAAAAAATACAACTAGGCTCATGATGTGGTAAACATAAATAAAACCCTGGCTAGACGGGCCACAGCCCTCGCACAGCCCCGTTGTTACCCTGATCCATCGCTAAAACTAGTATAAATATAACAACTATCTGTTCCTCAAAAAAACCGCGCGACCTACTGGGTCCTTGGTGTCAGCCGCTCGTAGTGTAATTCTCTCGTTTATTGACTATGTTGGCAATGGCGTGAGCCCCAGATGTCCAACCATTAGGAGGAACCATATTTTTGGGCTTGTAATATAGAGGCACTTGCTTGCGTACTGCCATGACGCTGGTGTGTCCCAACTGTCATCCTCTCCACATACAGTCATCTCCTTGTTCCTCCGGTTGTTGACGATGTTGACAACGCAAGAGGGCGGCGTACCGCGCACGGAGAGCGAACCAAGGCCGCAAGGCGGAGGACGATGGCGAGGCCTCAGATGGAACGAATAGGAGCCATGGAAGACGCACCGGTCCAGTCAGAGGTTCGGGTGCGGGTGCGTGTTGGGGCTGACGTCGCTGAAGAATAAGATGACGTGTGGGGGAATAGAGGGAGGGACTGTCCAACGTTGGAGGGTATGTACGGTAGGGCGGCGGAGGCGCAGCTAGCCCATGGGAGGCGGGAGCAGGCGGAGCCGACGGGGTGGTTTGGTTTGGTGGTGGAGGAAGAAGAAGACAAGAGATAGAAGATACACGACAGATGTTGGATGTCAATCCAATGGCTGGTAGGAGAATCGTTTGTTGACTGGCTAGTAAGTCGACACCACCTTGGATAGGCTATTTCCTCGCGGGTCCCAAATGTCAGAATCCAAATCTGTCACGGTCATGCAGCCTTTCCTATGAAAATTTACAAGCCCATTTGATGTGCTAGTTCGAAATAAGTTTGTGGGTGCTGGTGGGGGCTAATCACTTGGCTTTCTGTAATGCACAGTGAGCTCAAGCAGCCGGCGAGAGTGATGTTATTTCCCTTGGTTGGGATTTGTTAGTTGTTACAATATTTCACTCTAAATTAAACGACTGGCAAGCCATTTGCCTTGCTTCAAAGAAAATATGACAGTCACAGCCGAGTTGGAAAGGGCAAGAACATCTAACTCCAGCTTACAAACTGTACAAAAGCACGAGGGTTAATTGTTCATCAGGTTTACAAAAAAACCCAGGTTGAAAAGGGCAACAACATCTAACTCCAGCACTGTTTTCGGCAGTCACAGTCAAATGGATCGGTCAGGTCCATAGAATGAACATCCTGGGTCGTAAAATTTACTGGATTATGACCACAATATGTTGTAAATAGAAGCCCGGCACGTTCAGAAGCTCTTTTGCCCACCTGAAACTCCTTTTTTTGCTCTTCCACACACCCATCCGTCAAAACCATGCTGCTGATAAACTTAAGCCTGATGGACAATAGTAACCTCGCATTCAGCAGGAAGAATGTGACAAATCTAGTGTTTGCACGGTTGGCTACATATCGTTCTAGCGTTATTGTCTTCAATCGAATCTCATGAGAAGTGAGAAAATCCCGATGCTTACGAATCCACCGATTGGTTATAACTTTCTTACCCCGTCCTGTTGCCTAAATAGACATGAAGATTGAAAACAGTTAAGGTCTAAAAGAAGAGTGTCGAAAGAGCAACAGCTGAACGGTTAATTCTAGTACACTATATGCGGGCTTCCAATGTGCGTGAAATTATCACCTTTATATACAACTTCTCCAGACATGGAAAGCATTGCAGCAAGCCAATAATCTTGTTCAGATCAAAACTATTCATTTGGATATATAAGATCTTGACAGAATCCAGCACCATTGATAGGCCATCCATGGAGAAACTCTTCATTGAGCATAGAACATAATATTAGTACAAAATGTGTACTCCAAGATGATATATAAATTATGCGCAGAAATTTAAAATGCAGCTTATGGTTACAAGTGTAGATGATAATATAAAGTACCTGAAGAACTGTGGAGCCAAACACCATATTGAAATGAGCACAGAGATCATGTATTACACCCAAGGTCTCCAGTTTAGGCGCAGAGAGGACGGTTATTTGCAACGGTGAATAACTAGAATCAAGGATCAACCTTTGAAGTGAAGGGGCATCTTGGATGATGAGCTGCCTTCTGTCAAAAGAAATTCCAATTCTTACAAGGTTAGGCGACTTTATTTGGAGACAACCGATTCTAACTAGTGAAAACAAGCACCAAGCACTCCAGGCAGGGCAACTGGAGTGGATGATGTTGTGCAATGAGGCCTCCGATATACGAACCCGCACAAGTGAAAGTTTCTTGAGAAATGGGAGTCGAAGGTTTAGTACCAGATTGTCTGGTAGGTAGCACACGCAAAGGTGGCGGTGTGGAGAGAGGAGGAAAACCGCGAGATGGACATCGGTGCTGAGGGCACAAGTTCATGGCGTTCGGTATGTGGTATGGTGATTTCCAGGGGAATAGTAGAACTCAAGCAGCTGTAGTTCTGTGAATTCAGGGGATTCCAGCCAGGCGTCCACCGTGCAGGGCATGGTATGCTTGCTCAGGTAGCATGACGGGATGCAGAGGCTTTGAACGAGCCCTGGTGGGAGGAGATGATGGCTCTGGGGATTTCAAAATCATTGAAGAGAGATAGCTGACGACAGTCGAGATTAAGGGGACGGCGCGCCATAGAGGGCGCCACCGAATTGAGAGGACTTGGGTGCGGCAGCAATCCTTGGTGGGGAGAAGCGAGATGATCTCCCCAAGGATGGCGTCCGGGAGATCGCTGATGCGGTCCACCCGAGATTCTACGGGTTCCTGGGATCCGGTGGGAGTGGGGTCGCCGCTTCTCCCCGCGCTGCCGGGTGCGGGATCTACAACAGGTGTCGCCGCTGGCGGGAGCCTCATCTTGGATCTAAAACCCGAGTGCGGGATCTACAAAATGGGGTCAGCCGACTCCATTTTCCTCGAGGGCATCGCATCGCGCTCACGGATTTGAGCAGAGTAACGAATGACGCCTAGGCGCTAGTGCTAGTGACAAAGAAGAAGGGGAGCTGGGGTTTTTCTGTAGTAGTGAGGAAGAAGGGGAGCTGGGGTTTCTGTAGGAGTGAGGTGAGGAATTTCGGGGTACGAGTGGAGCGAGCTAACGTGAGGTGGGTGGGAGTGAGGAGGAAGAAGAACACCCAGGTTTTTTGGGAGGCGATTGTGCTGGGTGTGGGTAGCGCCTTCTCATTCAGTAAATATATGGACTTTTGAATTGATTTTACTATTTACTAGGGTGGGACGGGCTGTTTTGTCTTGGGCCCAGAGAAACAATTACTACTAGTACAGTGGAGACACTCTACAGCTACCCAGAAAAACAATTACCCTAGTACAATGGATACAATACCGCTTCTGGCTCCTCCTAGGTCATCGAAACATCTCCCTCTACTGAATGCCATTACACTTTTGTTCACCGACATGCGGGCCATGCAGCGCAGGGCCCAAATTCCATCCACCAAATTAGAAGGCAGTATGCAGGCGGAGAGTCACCCCGGTCGTAGCGCGGCAGTAACGAGACCGTCGTATCACAAAACCCCACCTCCCCGCAGTCTAAGTTTGACGGACGAAGCAACCATCATTTCACTCTTCGCTGAATCCCCTTCTCCCTCACCGTCTTCAAGAAAGGCAACACTTGCATCTGCCACTGTTCTTCTCTCCGAACGAAGGGAAGGTAAGCGGATCCGTGATGTTGGTATATTTTCGTTCAGAGAAAAAAAAGAACTTTTGCAAAGCAGTAACCGATCCTCACTCTCTTTTTTGTTTCATTGTCATTGCGATTGTGTTTTCCTTTCAGTGGTCTCCTAGTATTCGTCAGTTTCATGATGGACCAAGGAGAACCAGGCAAAGATCTGCCGATATTGGAGCAGACGCGGGAGGCTGATCCCCACGAGACAGAGAGCTCCAAGAAGATGGAGGCAGCCACCGAGCCGACCCCAGATACGCTCACGGCCACTACTGAGATGGTCAACGCCCCGTTTGAGGTTACAGCCCCCGTGGCACTGCAGGAGCAGTTTTCCCCCTTCGAGATGTGTCCCCCCCCCCCGCTGAGCTGCCCAAGGTGATTTTCTTCTTTGCCGGTCTTGATTGTGGTTTTTCATCTAAGTATGTGGTGATGAATAATGCAACATTTTATTAGCTTCGATGCCATGCTATACATAGTGGTTTAAATAACTTGTGTTTCTTATACTGGAAAGTAATTTAGAATTTGTTTCTGTTTCAATTAGAGCCCTGATGCAGACAAGGATTGTGTGGTTGTACATGTCACTCGCTATGAGGCGAATGACCTAAATATACGCACTGGAAAACGGAGTTTTTTGGCTGTTGGATCCTGGAAGCCATTTGCGGTTATACCAATGAAGAGTTGTATTCCAGCCTCACTGTTGTCAGGCGTGTTGTCCAGGGTGTACTGAAGCACAAGAAGTTCAAAGCTACTCCTTCATTTGTGAGGCATACTGTTCTTGTCAAGCTTACGCAGGAAGATGACGTGGCATGCCTCCACAAACAAGTTTATGAGTGGCAAGGCCACAAGGTTGTCTTCATGAAGGTTCACAGGATTGAGCTGCTGCTGGACGTCCTCGATGATGTTCATGGCAAGGTCCGTCTTGTGTCCAGCCCAAATTAGATCGAGGCATGAAATACTTGCCCCAGCTAGTGTTTAATAGTAGTTTGGATTCTGTCTAATTATCCGAACCTTGCCTGTTATCGAGCCCTCTGGGGCTAGTACTCTGTTTGAATCCGTCTATGGTAACTGCTGCTACTTTTGTGTGCCCGTGAATCATCGTAATTGTTGCCGAAACAGATGCGTCCTCACTAGTTTTATCATACGAGCAGTGTGTGATTCTGATGAAATAGAGTACTCATTTGAGAACTTTGCGCCGACGTATACATAAGTACTTGTAAACACTGTTCGTGCTACCCCTCTTGTAAGCAGTTGTGCAAAACACGGCACATTGGCTCAGCTCGCTCAACACTAGGCTATCGACCAGCTAACAATCAACAATCTGCTGTCTGACATATAAGCAACTATGTATCTTGTTACAGTGGTTCATGCAGTTAACTGAGGCCACAATGTAAATTCCAAACGTTCACATGCTAGTCCAGCGTTCATGTGGAACACTCACATTAAACTCGGCTTCATAAAAAACTTGAAAAGCATAAGTTAAGCAATTTTATACTGAATGATTCATAGATCATAACAAACATATACTAGTTCACAGCAAAAGACAAAGTTGTGAGAAGGTTTACAAATCAGGAAAAAAACAAGCAAGGCTTCTCTGAGCAAAGGGCCTCCCGGCAGGCTTAAATTTCCTGCAGTTCACTCTAGTTTTTTTTGGTTGCCACCATCTAGGGTAAGGTTCTCTCATTCAAGAATAACCAATTATAACTGTGTTCTCAGCTGGAATGCTGAACTGAACCATGTAGTGTATAGTGACCAGTTGAAATTCTTGTGCATTCCACTAAATTTAAGCACCGCTATTTGCAGAAATAAGCAGACCACAATGCCTCTTGTCCGCGCACCTATCCAAAAAACCGCCGTGCAGCCGTGCCAGCTAGTCCTCGGTCCATGGATGAACTAGTAGAAAGTGCATTCCGGACTGGGATGCAGTTGTTTTCTCTCGTCCCTAGACTGCAATCAAGAAGTAAAACGTACGAATCAACTTCTTTTATATTGCGTTGGTCATTCTACCTAGTAACTACCAATGTAGGAATACCTGGAAGACGGGTGGTTAGACGACGGCAATGAGGGATAGCCATCTCATTTTGCGCAGTTCTACTAAAACTGAGGTTGTCGGCGTTCTGGGAACGGGGGTCCCCAGACTTGCCTGCCTGCGGCCTGCGGCGTGGCTCAAAAGGGGCCCCAGCACGGCCCGTCTTCATCAACACAGACCCAAGACCCTCGCGAGGGGCCAAGCCTCGCGGGGCGGACGACACGGAGCTTCCTCAGACACGGCCTCACCAGGCTGGCTCACGAGGAGGCGGAGAGATCAAGGCGGGGTACCTCACGAGGTGCCCGTGACGCAAGCCATGACGACCAAGGGCGCCAGGAGGGTGCCAGCCCGCGCAGTGTCCTCCTATCCTATTTGGTGCAAAGGGGGTAAGCGCAGCCATGGAGTACCGAGACATCAGGCAAAGGTTGCCATTTCGGTGCAACAAGACCAAGACCAGGAGGACTGCAAGACGGAGGTCATCGTGGAGCCCAAGACGGCGTCACCACCAGATCTTTGTGCAGGCGAAGACTACTTTTGTCGGGGTAGCTAGGACTAGCTGTCTCCCTTCAAATTAGCCCGCCATTGTTGGCTCCCTTCCCGCTCGATATTTGGGAAGAGGACCAGGGCCTCTATAAATAGGACCAGCCACCCATAGAGGAGAGGGGGTCGAGGAAGAGAGAGAGGTTCAATAGGAGAGGTTCAACCAGAGAGGATTCAGAGAGAGAGAAGGGTGGCTGAACTCCTCCCAGCAGTTCATCCCCCCAGCCAAGAACAGACCCTCGCGAGGCTGTTCTTCCTTGTATCATTCATCATCATCATCCCAAGAGGCAATCCACCACGCCACACACTGGAGTAGGGTATTACACCACAACGGTGGCCCGAACCAGTATAAACCCTGTGTCCCTTGTGTTGTTCTTTCCATAGCTTAGATCTTAGCGAGGCGGAGGGGTGCAGGTAGGCAGGAAGCGAAATCTCCGCGCGCACTCCAGTGTTCGAACCTCAAGGGTCTGCTGGAACCCGAAATCCGACATTTGGCGCGGCAGGTAGGGGTGCGCCGGAATTCGTCTTCCACCACCCCGTTCTCCTCCGACCATCGCACCCATGTCTGACGCTCGTCGGGTCCACGCCGAGCGTCGGGCCGCTCTCGCTTCCCGTGTTGCCCAGACGGCTCCTGTCGGCGGGCGTCCTCACCGTTCCCCATCACCTGCCATCAACGCTGCCACCGGCCCGGCGGGGGACGAGTAGCAAGCATCGTCTCAGCATCCGTCCGTGCAGCAAGACGGCCGCACCGCAACTCCCTCGCTCCCCCCAGCTGGTTCTTCGTCCCGCGCGCTCCGCGCACCCATGGAGGCTTGAGCTGCGCTGATCGCAGCAAACGAGCTCCTGCGCTACCGTCCCGTCGACGACGTCTACGAAGAATGGCTCGACCGCGTCGCCGAGCTCGTCCGCGCCGCAGGGGGCTCTCCTGCACCGTCCGTTCCGCTGCACCGCACCCCGCCCCACGCGGGTGACGAAGCTCCGGCGGCGCCCCGGCCGCCTCCTCCTCAAGAAGGCGCCATGGCTCCAAGGCGCGTGGCCCCTGGGCGGAACCCGCTCCGTCAGGTACCAGCGCAGCAAGAGCAGAGCTGCCAGGAAGTCCCTCGCCCGCAAGAAGCTGCCCCGGCGCTCCCTGCTCCAGCACGTCGCGACCATGCTCCTGCTCCCGCACGACAAGACCCAGCTGCAGCGTGTGGGGACATGCAAGACCAAGCCCTCGGTCACCCAAGGCCTCCCGTGGCCACACCAGGCTGTCGTGCCTTCACCATCGAGCTACGCAGTGTCGCGTGGCCCGGCAAGTTCAAGCCAGACCTGCCCCCTCGCTACGACAGCACAGCTGACCCTGCGGAGTTCCTCTAGCTCTACGAGCTGGGCATCGAAGCTGCCAACAAAGACGAGAAGGTCATGGCGAACTGGTTTCCCATGGCGCTCAAGGACGGGGCCCGCACCTGGCTCCTGAACCTGGCTCCAGGCACGATCTCCTCCTGGGACGAGATGCGCACCCGCTTCATCGCCAACTTCCAAGGTACTCGCGACCGGCCACCCGCCGTGAGCGACATGCACCGCATCAAGCAACAACCCGGGGAGACCCTGCAGAAGTACATCTAGAGCTTCAACAACGCACGCCTCAAGATTCACAGGGTGACTGAGGAGGCCATTATCTCAGCCTTCTTCGACGGCGTGCATGATGTCAAGATGAAGGAGGAGCTGGCGATGCATGAAGACCTGTGCACTTCTTTGGAGCTGTTCAACTTGGCAACCAAGTGCGCCAGGGCTGAGGAAGGGCATCTCTCCCTCCTCGAGCTGCCTGCCGTGGACCCGGAAGAGAAGAAGCCCAAGTCCAAGGGTGTGAAGCGCAAGGGGGCTGCCGTGCTCGCAGCAGAACCAGACACCAAGCGAGGCAGAGATCAGCCCGAACCTTCCAAGGGCAGCCGGTACTGTGTGTACCACGACCTCCACACCCACAACACCAACGAATGTCAAGAGCTCCGAGCCGTGCGGGAAGCAAGGATCGGCCGTCGCCCTGATCGCGGTGACCGGGGCTACGGTCGAGGAGGAGGATGGAACGCAGGACGCTGGGAAGACTGTGGCCCGCGCCAAGGGTGGCGCGATCAACCTCGCGAGGATCACTGGCAAGACCCGCCTCACGAGGGAGACTGGAGGGGTCAGCCTCGCGAGGATCGCCCGCAAGGCAACGCAGGCCTCCCTCTGCTGCCGCTGCAACCAAGGAGAAACGAGGACCGCCACCAGGACGAGGAGGCTGGGGGCTTCCAGGAGCCGCTCGCGATCGCCTGCATCCTGGGCGGGGCTCAAGCCCCAGCCTCTCAACGCATCTTCAAGCAGTTCGCCCGCGAAGTGAATGCAGTCCTCCCCAAGCTCGAAGCCATGCGCCCTCTCAGGTGGTCAGCGTGCGCCATCATGTTCAGCTCAGCAGATCAGCTCAAGTGTGCGGCTACAGCCGGAGTCCTCCCAATGCTTTGTTCCCCAATCATCAGCAACGTGGTGGTCACCAGGACCCTCACCGATGGCGGGGCGGGGCTCAACGTCCTGTCCGTGGAAACATTCAACAATCTCCAAGTGCCCTACAACCAGCTTCAGCCAACCAAGCCTTTCTCCGGAGTCACCGACGGCTCCACGATCCCGATTGGGCAGGTCCGCCTCCCTGTCACCTTCAGGGCATGCGACAACTACCGCACCGAGCTCATCGACTTCGACGTCGCTCACATTCACCTGCCGTACAATGCCATCCTCGGGTACCCACCGCTGGCCAAGTTCATGGCCGTAACTCACCACGGCTACAACATCCTCAAGATGCCAGGAAGTGGCGGAGTCATCACGGTGCCCTGTGAAGAGAAGGATGCGATGTGTTCCCTGGAACGAGCCTTTCAGGCCACGCCACTAGAAGACCCGGATCGTGGAAGCAGGAGGCTTCCCGAGACCGCCCCCAAGAAGAAGAAGACATCGTCCGGCCCGGCTCCTCAGGAGGCAGGCCCCTCTAGGCCCGTGCCTGCCCAGGGGGAACCTCCCTCCATCGCATAGGAAAGCGCGCCCGGCGCCCTCCTCAGGCAGGGCTCGGGGGCTCTCCCCTGGAGGGCCATCGACCTGGCTAGGGTCACGAGGGAGGCGCTTGGGCACCACATGGAGGCGTGTTTCGAAGCACGTTTCCCTCAAGAAGGAGTAAGGCAAGGAGAGCCAAACCCTCAGGAGTTCGTCAGCAAGGCCATTCAGGAGCTACAGGAGTCAAGAGTCATGAAAGGCGGCCGCCGTCTACCAGCAGTGGCTCCCCATCCAGGCGAGGATGGCGGGCTGCGCGTCTGCATCGACATACCAGGGCTCAACCAAGTCGCCTCTTTGGGGCGCCTCTGGCCCTCGCGAGTGGGGCGCTGCGGAGGTCCACCCCACAGCTACGTTTGCATGCCTTACGGCTTGCCGAACGCGGCTGCCACGTACCAGCGCCTCATGAGGGGCATCATGGAGGCACAAGAGGCCAGGCGTTCCGCAGCCCTAGCGGAGATGGAGATGGTCCGCGGGGGGCCGCAGCACCTCCGGAGCCTCCCGAGGCCCCCAGGCCTGGGGGCTCGTGAGGATCGGCTTCCGCAGCCCACCGAGTCTGCTACACCAACACCCCTTCGTCCTCAACGTCATCAGGTGACATCTTTCAAGTTTCACTTCCAGCTGGGAGCGCCCTCCCAGGGCTGCATTATTCCCAGGCCGCATGGGTCCGTCCCTGCGGCATGTATCCCTTTTATTTCATGTTGTTAGCTTACCTTATTGGGGGCGCCCCTCGGGCTGCATGATCCCCAAGTCGCTTGGGCCAAACCCAGCGGCATGTATCCCATTTGCGTTTATTCCCGGTTATGCGTTATACCCACCATGCTAGATTATTTGATGCCGGTCCACGGCACGTCTTCTTCTCCATGCCGACCACTTGCACGTTAAAGGGGGGGTACCTGAGCATCGCGACTCAGGGCTCTTACTGGCTCTCCAGCCCTCACCCTCTGGCCTTGTCCACGGCATCGCGACCTGGCATACCAGCGACAGCTAAGACCAGCTCGAGGGCCGGGACCCGAGGACGTAGAGTGCCGACATCTAACCGAATTTGCAGGGACACATCACAAGATAAGGCCCAGTGCCAGGCGCAACCCGCCTAGAGGTAGGGCCCCGTGAGTCCCGCGCTAGCTCACGGGTGCACAGATACACCTCGCCAGGCCCTACCGTGCCAGCCACGTGTCAGGGCGGGGCTGTACACATCCCGGGGGCTCCTCCCGGAGGGGGGCCCCCTCCCACGTACCAGTGGAAGCACCATGCTCCGCGCTGGCTGACGACACTGCCGAGGAGCGGCAATGCCCGTACACATACGGAAGCGCTATGCTCCGCGCTGGTGATAAACAACTGAGGGTGGCCCCCGGGCCGCATCAACCTCAGGGAGCCCAGAGCTCAGTGTCTAGCCTCATTGTAACGCCTCCCCTCGGGAGTGCCGCGCGAGGGGGCTGGGCACGGGGGCTGCGCTAGGGTCATGCCCAGACGCACGCCGCCCAGCCCCCCCCCCCCCGGGGCCTGGTTCGTCGCGCGTCTCTCCCCGAGCGGAGCCAAGGTACGAAGGCCGTTTGAGCGTCAAGGGGGACTCCTGAGCATCGTGACTGAGGAGCCTAACTGGTCATGTAGCCCCTCACTCCTTAGTTCCGAAAGGCTAACGCTGGGTGAGGTATGCGCGCGGCCGGGCTCTGCAGACGTAGAACGGTAGATCCACCCACTTCACACCTCCCTACTTGCTGTTCGTGCGCTAAGGGGGACTCCTGAGCATCGCGACTCAGGAGCCTAACTTTTCACATAGCCCCTCACTCCTTGGCCCCATCCTGGTTTCCGGTCGGGACTAACGCTGGGTGAGGTATGCGCGGGGCCGGGCTGTGCCGGCGTAGAACATAAGCAAGTAGGAAGGAAAAGCGCAAATTTCGAGGAATTCAAAAGCAAATATTACAGTCCACACTGTTATCTCAATGCCAAACGCAAGTTTAAACGCCTCCCCGAGGCATGATACATGTGCAGGAATTAAAGGCAGGACAGGAGCCACAACGGAGTCACTTGTCGGCGGAGGAGCAGCGCGGAATGGGTTTGCCTTACGAAGCAGTGGGGTCGGCAGCGCCTTGCTTTGGCTTGGTGCTGAAGGCCCGGAACTTCCCCAGCAGAGCCTCCGCGCGACCCTTCACGGCCTCGGCAGCGGCAGCGGCACGCTCGCCGCTTACTGGCTCCAGCAGGCTGTCGAGGTCGACGCCGGGATCGCGAAGATAGATGTGGGTGAGGACCCGCGTCAGTGCTGCAGAGGATAGAACACGCGCCTCGGCCTCGGCCGTGGGGCCAAGGCCAAGGGCGACATCTTCAAGAGCACGAACCAGGAAGGGAAGCAGCTTGGCGGGGCTATCCTCGGCGCCAGCCAGCGGGCTCTCCAGGCCACTGTCGTAAAGCGTCCTCAGCGAGGAGCGAGCCTTCGCCTCCATCTCCGTGAAGGCCACGCGGTCCTCAGCAAGAACCAGGGCCTTGTCATCCAGATCGGCCTTCCTCGCCCCCAACTCCTGCTCCAGCGTGCCTAGGCGATCGCGGCGCTTCCTGAGCTTGACCTCCCTCTCCTTGACAGCCGCCTCGCGAGCCTTCACGCCTTCTTCCTGCTCTTGGCGAAGGCGGGCCTCTTTCACGAGCTGGTACCGTAGGCCTTGCAGCTCGTCCTCCAGCGCCTCGCAGCGACCACGGGCGTCGACCGCCTCCCCCAGGGCTGCATCACGAGCAGCCTTCGCCTCAAGGACGACCTTTTTCTCCTCATCGCAAGCCGTCGAGACCTGTACCAGCGTCGCCCGAATTGAAGCATCGGAGCGAACCCATCCTGAAGCCAGCTCCAAGCGCCCTATCACCAAGCGAGGGTCGGCGCCAAGAAGATCCTGCCGCAGTCGGTCCAGCTCAGCAGCAGCATGATCCAGAACGGCAGAAGGAGTCGGAGAGACAGCAGCCGGTGGAGTAGGAGGAGAAGGCGGCAGCGCGGCCACAACATCCTGAGGCGGAGTCTGCTACGCCCCAACGGCGTTGTGGCGGCAGCGGGCAAGGACACCTCGGGAGTCACATGGGCCGTGGGGGCTGAGCTCGCCCCAGCCGGCTCAGCCTGGCCTCGCGAGGACGACCGGGCAGGAGAAGCCCGTGCATCGCGGTCACCCTCCTTCGCGAGCAGAGGCGCTGCCATGGGTGGAACCTCAGGAGCTCCCTTCGGCTTCTTTGCTGAGGGCGCCAGCCTATCCAAGAAATGCGGGCGTCAAGCCTCAGAAGCAGGACAAGAAATAAAGACAAGAATCAAACGCTTATGGGTCGTCGCCAGTGAGCTCAAGCGGCCTCCGGCCAAATTTGAAGCCTGAAAGCCGGCTGGAAGGGTCAACCTCGGGAAGCTTGGAAGCGGAAGGTGCGTCTGCGGTCCGCCTCGGGGCCGGCGTAGACCCATGGGAGATCAGCCAGGTCCTGTCCTTCTTCGGGATCGGGGGCAAGCTCCCACCGTCCTGCTCGTTGTCATCCTCGTCGTCATCCTCGTCATCATCCTCGTCGTCATCGCTCGGAGAGAGGCGGAGAACGCGGGACCTGCACCGGGAGAGGGGAGCCCTCGACTCTCCGTCAGTCGCCTCGGAGTCAGGCCCTCTTTCCCACTCCCCTCCTTCCTCCTATTCGCTGGAATCATCGGAGGGCACGTCCACTGGTTCCTCGGGAGTTTCCATGGGCACGGGCCCATCCCCGTTGAAGACGGGCATGGACTCCACTACCTGCTCCCAGTCGTCGTGGAGGAACAAGGGCATAGGAGCGCCCTCCAACCTCGCCACATCGCCCCCGACCAGAGATTGGAGGACCGCAGCCAGATCTCCGTCGACCAAGGCCGCGGGGCTCGGATGGGGCCTCCACATCGGAAGTGAGTACCGCCGAAGCGGGGCCAGCTGGTGCTCCAAGAATTCCCTTAGCAGTGACGCGCCGGTCAGCTTCACCGCCGCCATGTTGGCCGGCCTCAGATCGAAGTCCATCTTCTCCAGCACCAGCTTTGTGCGGGGGTCCGCAAGCTCCGCTCGACCCCAATCGCTGGAGCTCGTGGGCTGCTCCGTGGCAAGATCAGCCGAGGGTGGATGCGCCCAGCATCCGCCAACACCCACTTGCTCCTGAAGCCCTCAATCCTTTTCCCGGGGTTCGAGATGGCAATGGCGCCACCGTACGCGATGAAGCTCGCACACGCGGAAGCAGGACCGTGAGAGGTCCGGAGGTAGAAGTAGTGGCGCAGCAAGGCCACTGAGGGCTGCACCCCTACGTGAGCCTCGCAGTAATAGGCGAAGATTGCCAGGAGAAGGACGGAGTACGGGTGGAGATGCAGAGCCTGTAGCTTGTAATGGCGGAGGACAGAGAAGAAGAACTCAGAGAAGGGAGGCACCAGGCCAGCGGCAATGGCACTTATGAAGAACGGATAGAAGGTGCTCCCTTGGCCCTCCAGGGTGGCGGAGCCGGCCTTGAGCACCTTCGCCCCATTGATGCCCTGCGCCGCCGCCATCCGGCGCAACCGGGCAAGGCTCGCCTCCGACACGTTTGGCGCGTCCAGGGCAGACGAGTACCAAGCTCCGGCCGGGGACTGACGAGGCGCCATGGCTTCCTAGGTCACGCGGTCGGAGTAGATCTGGAAATTTTGGAGGAAGGAAGGAGAGGCGTAAGTAAGGGGATCTGAGCAGCAACCAGAGAAAGCAAAGAGCAAAGCCTGGGCAGATGCCGCTCCCTTATCAACTTGCGCGGTTGCTGAGGCGCTCACGTCCAGTCAACCGCCAGGCGGCGCCCAAGGCCGCAGGCTGTTAGGGCCCGTGGCGCTTTGCTCTTGCCCTTTCGCCTCCCTGCACGGCCAAGTCCGGGTGCGCCTTGGGCCCGGGGGCTACTGTCGGTGTTCTAGGAACGGGGGTCCCCAGACTTGCCTGCCTGCGGCCTGCGGCGTGGCTCAAAAGGGGGCCCAGCACGGCCCGTCTTCATCAACACAGACCCAAGACCCTCGCGAGGGGCCAAGCCTCGCGGGGCGGACGACGCGGAGCTTCCTCAGACACGGCCTCACCAGGCTGGCTCACGAGGAGGCGGAGAGATCAAGGCGGGGTACCTCACAAGGTGCCCGTGACGCAAGCCATGACGACCAAGGGCGCCAGGCGGGTGCCAGCCCGCGCAGTGTCGTCCTTTCCTCTTTGGTGCAAATGGGGCAAGCGCAGCCGCGGAGTACCGAGGCATCAGGCAAAGGTTGCCATTTCGGTGCAACAAGACCAAGACCAGTAGGACTGCAAGACGGAGGTCATCGTGGAGCCCAAGACGGCGTCACCACCAGAGCTTTGTGCAGGCGAAGACTACTTTTGTCAGGGTAGCTAGGACTAGCTGTCTCCCTTCAAATTAGCCTGCCATTGTTGGCTCCCTTCCCGCTCGATATTTGGGAAGAGGACCAGGCCCTCTATAAATAGGACCAGCCACCCACAGAGGAGAGGGGGTCGAGGAAGAGAGAGAGGTTCAATAGGAGAGGTTCAACCAGAGAGGAATCAGAGAGAGAGAGAGAAGGGTGGCTGAACTCCTCCCAGCAGTTCACCCCCCTAGCCAAGAACAGACGCTCGCGAGGCTGTTCTTCCTTGTATCATTCATCATCATCAGCCCAAGAGGCAATCCACCACGCCACACACTGGAGTAGGGTATTACACCACAACGGTGGCCCGAACTAGTATAAACCATGTGTCCCTTGTGTTGTTCTTTCCATAGCTTAGATCTTAGCGAGGCGGAGGGGTGCAGGTAGGCAGGAAGCGAAATCTCCGCGTGCACCCCAGTGTTCGAACCTCAAGGGTCTGCCGAAACCCGAAATCCGACAGAGGTGTGTGCTTTTGATTGTGCGGATAGAAACGATACGAGGACAGACATCCCGAAACGATATGGAGACAGACATCCCTGTTTACGCAAATACGAAATACGGTTATTTAAACAGTAACAGATATTTGCAGTGGAGTATGATTAACAGCAGCATCTATTGTGTTATAATTGGCACTAGATTGACAATATGAAAGTGTCCTTAAGTAAGTAGCATCAAATCACATCAACACTGCCACTAGATTAACATGCAGAACAATAGCATTAGTATTACTATCATGAGAGTAGCACATGGTCAGTAAATGTGCAATCAAATTTGTGCAGTTCCACTAGGATGAATCAATGTTAGCAGTGTGAGATTTAAGTGTAACTACAAAAACACAATCCATGGGAAATAAAGCAAGACGGAAGCACTTCATAAAATGGTGGTGGCATTGCTTCAATTTATCGACGGCACTAGACCATTACTTATTAGTGACATTAGGTGGCATTGCTTAATGCTTCATGTGATTTTACATTAATGGTAGCGATATGGGCGTAGGGACAGTAGGGGCATAAAGTGGTGTGGCAGATGTGGTTGCCAAGATCGGCAAACACTTAGGCAGCATGTCTGCATTTGTCCCATTTTTATCTCCTTGGCGACATTTTCCTATGTGAGCACAAGAAATCTAGACCTGCTCATTCTCATTTGCATTGTCCCCCAACACCCGTCACTTTCTTTCCTTTTTCAACCAAGAGATAGGTGCACTTCCCCCCACACTTCGCCATCCACCATGCTTTTTTCGTCTTTTCAACCAAGAGACCGGTTGGGTAGCCAGTATCTACTACTTTCCCCCGTTTCCTCTTAGAACCAAGTCCTAGATTCATGCTACAGCTTTCCCACTTTCTTCCCTATTTGAACCAACTCTTAGAGTCGACTGTATGAACCAGCTTTACCTCTAATAATAGTAAAAGTTTAGGTGGCTTTAGAACAGCAAACGGAAGTAGAAAAAGATCCACACGAAGCCAAGTGGGGAGCTGGGGCAGTAGAGCAAGGCAGGTTTCGAAGGAATATATACCTGAGGGTCGTCGGCATGTGGTAAAGACGGCGTCGGGAGGCCGCATCTTGGCCATAATACCGCTGGCAGGAAGAAGGGGTCGGAGGCCCTCCGGAGCCGGCGCTCTCTCGGAGAGAACGGCACGGCCGCCGATCGGGGCGCACGGGCAGCCGTTGGTCTCCTCCCTCGCCGCCGATGACAACATGAACGATGCACCTACACCCCTGCTCCGGTCAAGGTTGTCCGACCGGATTTGTGACCAGCTGTGAGCTAAGAGAGAGTGTGGCCACCTATGTCTTGCTTAGATCTGGAGAGCATGAGAGAGTGGACGGGAGGAACCCTAGTAAAGCAAGCGCTAAGGCTCCTGCTTATATATATAGTGGAGTGATTTTGTTGTACCAGGTTCAAAAAAATGCGCTCCTACATGTACCCGTGAGTGGGTGTGAGAGAACTAGTGCGTGCGTGCACCACTTGTCTTCGTGAGAGTACAATATACTATGCCCAAAGAACGTTCGCCACAAGAGTAATAGTATAAGTGTGTGATGTGTGAGCTAAAATAAAATGTGCGCGTCTTTTGTTTTTTAGAAGTTCCGAGGGTAGGGTGTGAAGAGCACATATGTGTGTGACGTCTACCTGCTGATAGACGGTGAATGCGAGAGGACTCGGGAGGGTGCGTGTGCGTGAGAGAGAGGGGGCACGTATCAATTCAATGCATGTGTCCGTAAATCATTATCCGACAAACGTTCGCCACAAGCCTTTTCCTGACGAATGCCGTAAGAACCGTTAGATCGGCATCCGACAGTGTCAGTTTTGCCATGTGATTTAACAGAACAACCACTCCTCCTACACACAAATCTTCCACGTGAGTGTTAGCAACTGCCGTATGCTCCCTCCATTCCAAAATGCAGTGCATATAGCTTTATTGAAAATTCAAACCTCGCAAACTTTTACCGAGTTTTAGTGTACCAAATTGCACATGTAGAATACCCTGTATATATATATATATCATTTCATTCATCTTCGAGAGGTAACTATAAAGATGGGGGAGGTGTCTACAAAGAAAGACCATCGTATCACCTGCAGCATTTTCGACCATCCTTTGGTGTGGAGGAATATCATAGGAACTCTAAATGATATGATTTTTATAGGATTTTTTCCTTTAGAGCCAATTGGTTCATAGGAATAGATTCATATACTCCACATTTCAAAGGAAATAAACATGATATCATTTCTATAGCTTTAGAGCCACTTGGTTCATATGAATGGAATCCTATATTCCCATAATTTCAAAGGAAAATAAACATTAGCGTATATTCAATAGAAAAGTTCCTATGATATGAACCAAATTACATCTCTTTTCTAATCCCTACTCATAGGAATTGAGATACATGGCATCTCTAGATTCAATAGAAAAGTTCCTATGATGTCAACCAAATGACATCTCGTTTCCAATCCCTACTCATAGGAATTGAGATACTCCATGTCATCTCTTTCCCTACAACTTCCATGTATACATATTCTATTCCTAAATAGCTAGTACAACCCACTAGTAGCTTTTTTCCAAGACATGCAACTATGGCACAAGAACTATATAGTGTGCGAATAACTTGAAAGATGGTCGCTGGATGAAGCTAATCCAATAGTGCAGAGATGGAAAATCCGAGCACTACTGGCCATTGGATATCATCAACATTCCACCAGATCTGCCACATGTACAATTTAGAAGACTCCATGGTTGAACTTAAGCATAATGCACATACCTCAAAACACAAGCACTTCTCCTTTGTTCTAGAATCTTCTATATCATAATTGATTTTTTTTCTAAATGAATTGCCATTATTTGTTTTTTACTTTATGCCTTACAATGCACAACCCCATGCATCTTAACATTTTTATAAAACTAATTGATTTTGAATGAGATGAACTATAAGAACTAAACGAACATCTACATCATGCATATATGACTCAAAGCTTTACATGCTATAGTGTGTATTTATTCATAATTTGGTTTCGAAATCTCATGCGTTCAATGCATGTGTACCTTACTAGTTTTGAGTAGAGTAGCAAATTTCACGCGGCCCCGGGTATATCAAAATGCAAGGCCCATGCATCATTGCCTTTCGGTCGAACCTACGTCCACAATTTTTTGTACGTACTATATCTCCACTGGTTCCCGAACCCAAAATGTTGCCTCGTTCCCCTAAAACCAAGCGGCCCACACATATTTAAGGCGTCGACTCGAACTCAATCCCTCTCCCGTTTACTACGACGTGGCCCCGCACGCCCTAGTAGTACTCCTACAAACACTACCGCCGCACGCATCATCGGTTTTCTTCAAGAGGACGAGGGACAAGCCGATTTGTAGTGGAGGCACTTTCAAAAAAAGATCTGTAGTGGAGACTCCTACCCTAGGGTGCCCTAGGTAGCTGCCGCATGCATCATTGGTTTTCTCTTTTCTTTATGTTCTTGCGCCCTAGAGTGAAATGATGGTTGCTTCGTCCGTCCAGCTTAATGCGGGAAAGGTGGGGCTTTGTGATTTGACCCCTCATCTCTCATTTTCTTCTACTGCGGCACTACGACCGGGGTGCCTCCAATTCCAACCGCTGCTCCAAACTGTAATTTGGTGCATCGCATGTGGAACAAGACGGTGGATAAGCCACATGTCGGCCAAAGGGGTCCTGTTAAGTGTGTCGCCATTTCATGTGCGGACTAACCCTGCTTGAGTCGCTACGCCAACACGACAGGTGCAGCCTACCACTTGGTTTTGCTCCTTGGTGAATCCCGACTATATTGATCTAAAAAGATACGTACTAAACTACCCTCTCCATTTCATTTTTTTAGACGTCTTGGTTTGTAGGGAGTGCACATAGTTCTAGGTCATCCATTTGACTAACTAAATCTGAGTTACTATGTCACAAAAAGTATATCATTGGATTATTAAGCGGATGTAGTTTCTAAACATATAATGTTCATCACATATATAGCCAGTTAAATTCTCAGCCGAGAACAACGTGCATGCCATGTATAAACCGATACGGAGGATGTATAGTAGTAAAAATGAGGTGATTTTACCGAGCGATCGGCGGGGGAGCATGGCCTGTCATGTGGTCCCACGTGTCAAGATGTACCAAGGCGATGTGTGTGTTCCTCTTGAGGCAGAAGCAATACTACGTGGTTTGAGATGATGGCGAACCGAAGTGTGAAATAATGGTTGCTTCATCCGTCTGGGAAGGTGTGGCATTGTGGTTTGACGTCTCATTGCTCATTACTACTACTACTGGGGCGGTACGACTGGGGTGCATCCCCCTATTGTTCTGCACTATTATTTGGTGCTTGACACGTCGAACCGGTTGCTATATGTCCCACATGTCGGCGACAGGAAGTACAGAATTCATGAAAGCGAGCGTCGACGGACGAGTACAAGACACGGCTTGGGTTTTTGCTGCTTCGCACAATCCATTGATACAAACCCGAACTAAAAAAAGGCGAGGGCGGGTATTTTTCCGTGCGGCAGGTAGGGGAGTTTGGCATAGTCTGTTCGAGGCAAGGAGGCAGGAAGGGAAACAAGCAAATAAAGGTTGAGAGACTTAGTCTTGGGAAAATCTGATTTTACGGAGTACGTACCCACTAGGGTTTATAGGGCTCATCTAAAAACATTTGTTTTTCCGTTTTATAAGTCTCAATTCTACTACTAGTAGTAGTACCATCACATGATGGATTTCGAGGTGCGTTAGATCACCCGGTGCAACCAGTGTGAAGAGAAAACTCACCAATGCATGTAGAAGTTCATGGAAATTTCATGGTCATTCATGCATTCGTTCTAATTAATGCCTCGATAAACATAACTTCTTGAGAAAAACGAGCGTACTAATTACTTGTGCAAACTAGGAGTACGAAATTAATTCGACCACTCACCGTCTACCTTGGTTGGAGAGATTTTGAAATTGAGCCATAAACTGGAAAGGAGGGAGTAGTAACTTTTGTCTCGATTACTATTTGTGGCCTTGTATAGATGCAAAATGTATTTTTTTATAGTGGCCTTGTATAAGTAAATGGAGGGAGTACTAAATAACATATATATTCTGAGCAATATGATAATATCTCTAACCAAGGTAGTAGGGACGAGGAGTAAACGGAGGGACTAGCAAAATTTTCTCCTCATCCTGCGAGCCACCGCGCGCATGGGCAAGGGAGCGGGCGTAAGGCATAGTAAGCAAGCTTCACCTCATCCTGCGAGCCACTGCGCCCGCGGGCGGGGGAGAAGGTGTACTAAGAAAGCTTCTCCTCGTTCAGCGAGTTGACAGGACACATCAAAACTACTCCAGAGTATAAAGCCCCACATGGTTTGCCTCTTTTTTAACATAACGCGTCAGGTCGCAATTTGTTTGTTCACCCGTGGTAGACGATCCTCCATCCACCAAGTGGACAACCAGTACACGTGTCAAATTACCATGTGGGCTCCCTTTTCATACAGAAATGAGCTCCACCGTGTACCCACGCGAGTGTGGTTGGGAAAGAGACAGGAGTATGTGCGCTATGCGTGCACCTCTTCTCTTCGTGCACGTCCCCCACCTACGTCTATGTGGGTGTGTGAGAGAGGTACAAACCTAGACAAATGGCTTGTGCAGAATAACTACTCTTCGTAAGCCATTGTAAGAGTGGACAAAATGGTGAAGGAGGAGACAGGGGAGCGGCGGAGGTGTGCGATTCTTGGCCGTCATTTGGCCTCGTTTATATAGGAGATTAAATAGACGGTGGACGGGAGGAGCTCGGTCGGCGTTGCATTTAATGCCGGCCCGGTCAGGAACGTACGTGTGTCCAGAGTGGGTTTCTCGGCTTCCACACGGACGGGTTTCATGGAGGCGTTTGAATGCGGCAAGGAGGCGTGTTCAGTCGGGTGTGCAGTGAGTGGCGCCCTCGACTCTGATGTAGGACACCACTCCGTTCTTCCACTAACATGTGGGCTCTTTGGGTACATGGCCTGCATGTTAGTGACCCAACGCAGGCAGCGCACAGTAGAGGAACCTTTGGTGGGCCAGGGCGGTCAGAAGCGGGCATTTCATAAACCGATGATTGTTCATTAAGTGTGACATCATCCTTTTCATGTAGATAAGCCTACTATGTTGATAGCCTGTTCGATACGTTGTGATTCATAAAGACCGCTGCAAACATCAATGTTCTGCTTATCACAGATAAGATTGATAAATACCCGTAACAATCCATGTCCTTAACAAAGGGTGCATGCATGTATAGGTTGAGCGTGTGTCTTGCGTCGTGTGATGTGTGCATGCAGGCGTGCGAGTGTTGCGTGCGTGCAAGGGTACATTTCAGTGTTGCATGCATGTGTGCGTACATGCATGTGTTCGTGAGTGCATGTTTACGTGTCAGTGTTGCACGCCTGCATACGTGCGTGTGTTCGTTATGTGTACGTGTCAGTGTTGCACGCCTGCATGCGTGCGTGTCTTGCGTGCGTGCTTGTGTACGTGCGGGGTGAGGCTACACGTCAGTCGACTGACTTTTTCATCTCTGGTCATTATATTTTCCAGCCGTTGGATACGAAATTAAGGGCCTGCAGTTTATCATCAAACTCCACCCCTTGAGCCGCCAGCCAACACCGGCCGAACCGCCGGCCCCCGCCGCCCGCGGCCGGCCCGCGCCGCGACGCCGCCCCGCCCGCCCCGAAACCACTCCCCACCACCGGTCCGCCGCCGCACCGGCCATCCCTCTAGCCCCCCCCCTGTGCTGAGCTTTTTCACTGGAGATCCCCACCCCACCGCCCAATCAACGCCCCCCACCGCCGGCGACTGCCAACCAGAGGTCTCACGACTTCGAGTACCCACCGACGACTAATTTATTACCATTTATGTCCTTCATATACGCGCTGATGGGTGGGCCCTATGGTAATGTGCGCTGCTGAATGTGGACCGTTTGACCGGTCAATTGATCGTGGCATCAACAAATTACGGAGCTGTATGGTGAGCCAGTGACCGTATGATCACCCTAAAATGTAGTCTGTTAACACAGTACAGAATCAAACTACCATTTCTTTCTTTCATATACGAGCTGACAGGTGGGCCCCACGGTTACGCGCCCCGATGGTGCAAAACTAGTTGCGCCACGTGGAATGTTTGACTGGTCAATTGATTGTGTCATCAACAAAATACGGAGTTGTACGGGTGAGCCAGTGACCGTATAATCATGACATGTATTTTTTAACACGGTACAGACGCAAGGGCTCATATATACGCGCAAGCACTCACCGCTATAAGTGCACACACGCACACCCTACCCCTATGAGCACCTTCTAGAGAGTGGGCCAGCATATGATCTTGAGATTTTACGAAGTCACCATAGGTGCCTCGTAGTCGAGTGGAACGTCTCCTCCCACTGAACGCACATCGCCGGAAAATACTGAAATTAACCCAGGATAAATGCGAGCACTGGGACTTTAACCCTGGTGGGCTCGAGAAACCACTATCCTCCTAACCATCCAACCACATGTTGGTTAGCACGACCTAATGTATGTGGTGATCGTGATGAGCTTATTCTGAAGTCCAGTGACCATATTGTGCTTTTGCTTCAAATACAATGACCGTAAGTGTCGTCAACAAAATACGAAGCACGCATCAAATGCAAAGTCCGACAGTGTCATCAAGAAAATACGGAGATGTATCGTGAGCTAGATACCATATGATCGCCACGAGAATGTATACGGTGACCGTAATGAGCATATTTTGAACTCTAGTGACCGTATAGTGCTTTAGCTTGAAATACAGTGACCGTAATGCGTGAATGTGTCATGGGCATGCATACTTTTAGAGGGCCGAGAGATAGTTTGTGTGTGTACATGAAAGTGGTGTAGAAAGAGGGGATGTCTGGTGGAGACAAGGAGAGATATGCCCTTCGTTTCTCTTTCCCGTGACTAATATTTTAGGAGAATATATAAACATTCACAATGCAGAACAAATATTTTTGGATGCACCATGCAATTAACTTTCATGTATAACATTGTACTATTGTATATGCTTATTTTCTTAGTGGCCGATTGCGTGTGTGGTGTGGTGGGCACATCATATCTAGTTGTGGTGGGTCAACATGAGGACTCATGGGTCGGTTCCATCCTACGCCACATAGGTTGGATCGAGACGCGTTATACGAAGACCCATGTGGAGGACTCGGCGTAAAACACGAAGCTAGTTACCAGAGTCACGGAGGACTCTATCCCCACTGGTGATAAGCCAACTATATATGATTTGTAACCCTAGGCCCCCAGTATGTTATAGAAGCTTGGGGGCTAGTTCGTCGATAGTATACACACACGCACAATGCCTGGTATTCATGTGTACTTTGTACATACCCCTATCACTAATATACAGTACCAAGAGTAGGCTTTTTCCTCAATTGCAAGGGTCCGAACTAGGGTAAAACTTTGCCTCGTATTACCATCCAGCCTAACAGTCAGGGATATCCTAGCGAATGATATGACGGAATCATATCTGCCAACTACTAAGAGAGAGGTGTGTCTGGGGGGGCAATGTGTGCGAGAGAGGCCTAAAGATAATGTGCGTGTGGGAGACACGTAGGCACATATATATATGTGCGTATAGAGGACTAGTAGAGATCGTGCGTGTGTATATATGCATGTGAGAGAAATAGTGTTTTCCAACTGAGATTAGTGAAAAGAGTGGTACATAGTAGTCAGAAAGAGAGAGAGAGAGAGAGAGAGAGAGAGAGAGAGAGAGAGAGAGCATGTGTGTGAGACTCCCCAACACCCCGAGAGAGATTGTGAGCATGTGTGGAAGAGAAATGCCGATGCATATAAAGTGTGTGCACTTATGCGGTAGATAGAGAGATATATAGCGCGTTTGTGAGAAAGGGCCGAGGCATAGTGCATCTACGTGTAAAAGGCGGTTCTGCGCATTAAATTAAAATATAAATGGCATTATTATTTTTGGATGAGATCATGAATTTTGCAAATTGCGTATGGACGAAAATCAGTCTATCAGACACCCATACTCTATTGAATTCTAGCATGTGCATGTGTTTATTTCATATTATCGATCCATAGAGTGAGAGCGGTTTGAAATATAGGCAATGGATGCTTTTGCAATTCATATATAAACATTAATTAGTGCACTCCATGTTGTTAGTGTGAAGCACTTTATACATTTGTCACTTGCATGGATACATTCCAAATTGCTAGCTACGAAATAGAATACATGTCGAATTCCACATAAAGAGGGTTTCGAAGATTCGAATTCATAGGAAGTGCATTCATCTATTTGAACCCGAGATAATGGCATTTGTAAATCAGATGTAAAAGGGGGCATCAATCTTTGTTGTGTGTTTGAACATGCTATGTATATTCATACGCATGTCTAACTTTTTTTTGCAACCAAGGAGATTATATCTGGAACCATGCATGAATTGAGGTAAGTTGCATATTTTTTAATATATACTCGTGTACAATGTATATTCAAATGTACCACCTCCATTCCAAAATAATCATAGCTTTAGGATTTTCAAGAGTGAAGATTTGTGAAGTTTGACAAATCCTGAAAGTTCAATTCAAGAGAACCGAAAACGTTAATGCTTCTGCTCCCCAATATTGAACGAAGCGCCAAATAGGGCTCTGGTCACCCGAAACCGCACGAGACTAATGTTTGGTGGTAGGAAATTACTGTCCTGACTCTGGCCCGTCTAGCCTATCGGCCTGATGTCCAAAGGTCTAAATCGGGGTAGGTTTGTAACTTCACCAAGACGACAGTCTCAACCGCCTCCGAGAGGCATTCATACGCCGTGGGTGCCGAAACACCCATGCGCTCGGCCGAAATCTATCCCGCCCACATTTGGGACACCTGAGATTACTGTCCTACCCCCAACCCGCAATATGTCCGAAATTTTAGATGGAGGCAAAGTTTGTAACTTTTCGCAAATTTCAAACAAGCGCGTCCCAAAGCGAAACATCATTCCCCCTTAAGTTCCCCGCCTCCATCCATTTCCCCATTCATACTCCATGGGCGCCAAAACACCCTATCCACCAGCCGCGAAACCCCAGCCTCCTCCGTCCTCCACCCCATAGCGCCCAATCCACCGCCGCCCTCCCCCATCACGCCGGAGCCGGTACCCCGACGTCGTCGTCCAACGCAACCGCAACCGCAACCGCAACGCCCTCAAGGACTTAGCAGCTGAAGCCGAGGTAGAGCTGCCTCCACGACGCCGACGCCGACATGCACCGTACCAGAACAACTCCGACCACGCAATCCTGCGCCTCACTGTTGCCGCTCCACTATCGCAACCGTCCACCGCACCGGAGCTGTTCCCGCTACGCCGTCGGTCACCACCTTGGATCTGCTTCCCCGCCGCCGACAGACGGCCACCGCACCACACTCAACAACTTGGCCATGGGTTCGTCCAAGGCTGCACCGTCCTCCACAACTTCTCGTTTCAAGCGAACCACAAGAAGATCATTGGAAAAACAAAAGGAGGACACAACACTGCCAGCAGAAAGAGGTACTCCTCTTCCCTTATTCGTGCAAACCTTACGTCTCTGCTCACACCGTATTCTTCCCACGAAAGAAACTAGTTGAGCGCTTCTTGCTGCATCTTCTTCGTGATACTAAATGCACAAGGTTTCCTCCCTTTACTATTTCACCTTTGCTAGAGGTCAGTAGCCCGCCTGGATTTCAATTCAGGGTCAGTCGAACCGCAATTAAAAGAAGCAGCACCCTCTTAGGCGCGCGGAGCACCTAGTCCGTCTGTTCGCCAGGGAAGCGGCGCATCGGTGTTTATCATAGGGGTGTGGGGCGCAGGAGCTGCTTGCGCCCGATTTGGAGGTCGGCATGGCTTGAATGGATGGCCGAGGGCGGTGCCAAGCACGACGGTGCGGTGAGGTCGAGGGGAGGGCGCAGGAAGGGGACTGGGCCGGTGGTCACTGTCGTTTCGAGGAAGATCGTCAACACTGACTGGCTAGAGGTAGATGAAGGCAATCCGCCCCGTTCTTTGTACATCGGACGGTGCAGAAAAAATAGACTGACCTATTTGTTTTCATTCGAATGTTATTTTCATAGAATCCTATAGTAATTTAGTGTGCCATGCATGTTGTAGATCTATCACATGTCTCCCGTCATTTATTTCTCACCGACCTGCTATCTGCTACCTTTACACTGTACTAATTGTGCACACCCTTCACCCATACTCACACTATTTTTTTTATGCATGGGTATTTCAGACTCTGAGGCAGTGTTGATGAATGCTGAAAAGAAAAGACAGAAGTCGCTCCCGTGTAATTCGAAGATAAGCACTAAGCATTTCAGCGCTCTAAAGGATGCAGTGTCAGAAGTTGGAGATAGTAAACGTAGCTCTGCAGTTGATGATCTCAATTGCCGCACACAACCATCCCAGGTGCTTGCTTTAACTTCGTGCTTTCAAATGTGGTTGCATGTTGCATATGGTGTCTAGCTTGTATTTCTTCCAATTTGGTTAAATTTCATCTTGTTACTTTACACATTATACCTTTGATAACGACATGCCTTCCTGTTTTTGATACATACTACATATGTCTATTAACCATGTTCGTACATCAAACTAATGCTCTTTTGTATCCCTCGTCAATCACTTATGATGAGACAATCACCCGGGTGGGTTACTGTGAGACGCCATACTCGTTTAAAGAGTGCAGTGTCATCCTCCCCACATGATTCTCCAGAAACAACAAGGCTAAATGAAGATAGTCAACATAGCTCTCTAGTTGATGACCGCAATTCCCCCACACCACCATCACAGGTGCTTGCTCTAACTTCATAGTGTGATATGTGGTTGCATGTTGCATACGGTGTCTAGCTTGTAATGCTTCTAATTAGGGTAAATTGCATCTGCTTAGTTTACACATTATACCTGTGAATATGATATGCCTTCCTATTTTTGGTACACACTACATCTATGTGTTAACCTTGTTGTTACATGAAACTACCTCTCTTCTGTATCCTGCATCAATCACTTACGATGAGTCACCTTTATTCGTTGCATATTTCATATTATTTCTAGCATGTTGCCATGTATTGCTTCTAATTTGGTCAAATACATTCGTTAGGGCACCCTTTTAATTTGGCAGAGTGATACCGGTTTCATCTTTCATATGGTTTCTAGCTTGCATTGATTCTAACAAGTTCAAGCACCTTGTGCTTAGTTTACACTTTATACATCATACATGTCAATATGTCACACTGTCCTGTTTTTCATACATATTCCATCCTCCTATCATGCGGCTGCCTTACATGAAAGTAGTGTTCGTCAGTATCATGCATCAATGAGTTCTGAAGAGCAAATTTTATTCCTTTTTCTTGTGGGTTTGACTTGACAAGGAAAAATCAAGAAAGATGAAGGAAAAGAGTAAGGAAGGCGATGATGGTGGTCCTCTATAGCAACGTAAACGGAGCATCTGTACCGATTCTCCTTGTACTGATAGTGCATTACAAGGTACAAGTCTCCGCTCCCCTACTTCACCATCCAAGGTGCTTGCTCTGACTTGGCAGTGTGATATCTGGTTGCATGTTGCATATGGTGTCTAGCTTGTATTGCTCCTAATTAGTGTAAACTACATCTGCTTAGCTTACACATCATACGTGTGAATATGACACGCTTTCCTGTTTTTGGTACATACTATATCTGTCTATCACACCATGTTCTTACATGAAACTACTCTTCTTGTGTATCCTACATCAGTCACTTATGATGGAACACGTTTAAGTTGGCAGTGTGATATTGGTTTGCGTCTTGAATATGATTTCTAGCATGTATTGCTTCTAGTTTGATGAAGGCCACCTATGACGAGACAGTTTTAACTTGGCAGAGTGATATTGATTGCACCTTTCATATGGTGTCTAGTTTGCAGTGCTTCTAATTTGTTGAAGTGCCTTCTGCTTAGTTACCACATCATAGGTGTGAATATGTCAAGCCGTCCATTTTTTCGTACATATTCCATCCTCGTATCATGACTTTGCCTTTCATCAGAATAGTGTTCGTCAGTATCATGCATCAATGAGTTCTGAAGAGCAAATTTTATTCCTTTTTCTTGTGGGTTTGACTTGACAAGGCAAAAACAAAAAATAGGAAGGAAGGCGATGATGGTGGTCCTCTGCAACAAGGTAAACGGAGCATCTGTATCGATTCTCCTTGTACTGATAGTGCATTACAAGGTCCAAGTCTCCGCTCTCCTACTCCACCATCCAAGGTGCTTGCTCTAACTTGGCAGTGTGATATTTGGTTGCATGTTGCATATGGTGTCTAGCTTGTATTGCTCCTAATTAGTGTAAACTATGTCTGCTTAGCTTACACATGATACGTGTGAATATGACATGCTTTCCTGTTTTTGGTACATACTATATCTGTCTATCACACCATGTTCTTACATGAAACTACTCTTCTTGTGTATCCTACATCAGTCACTTATGATGGAACACCTTTAAGTTGGCAGTGTGTTATTGGTTTGCGTCTTGAATATGATTTCTAGCATGTATTGCTTCTAGTTTGATGAACGCCACCTATGACGAGATAGTTTTAACTTGGCAGAGTGATATTGATTGCACCTTTCATATGGTCTCTAGTTTACAGTGCTTCTAATTTGTTGAAGTGCCTTCTGCTTAGTTACCACATCATAGGTGTGAATATGTCAAGCCGTCCAATTTTTCGTACATATTCCATCCTCGTATCATGACTTTGCCTTTCATCAGAGTAGTGTTTGTCAGTATCATGCATGAATGAGTTCTGAAGAGCGAATTATATTCCTTTTTCTTGTTGGTTTGACCTCACAATGCAAAATCAATAAAGCTGAAGGAAATTGGCAATGCATTGGATGATGGTGGTCCTTTCGAGCAACTGAAATGGGGGTTCTCTACAGATTCTACTCCGCCATCCTCCCAACAAGATTCGCAAGACAACGCAAGGCTAGACAGTCAACGTAGCTGTGTAGATGATGAGCACATCTCCCCTACTCCACCATCACAGGTGCTTGCTCTAACTTGGCACTATTATATGTGGTTGCATGTTGTGTATGATGTCTAGCTTGTATTGCTTCTAACTTTGTTGAATTGCATCTGCTTACTTTACACATAATGCCTGTGAATATGACATGTGTTCCTGTTTCTAGAACATACGTGTACATGATGAGCACATCTCCCCTACTCCACCATCACAGGTGCTTGCTCTAACTTGGAACTCTTATATGTGGTTACGTTTTCCGTATGATGTCTAGTTTGTATTGCTTCTGATTATGTTGAATTGCATCTGCGTAGCTTACAACTTATACCTGCAACGATCACTTACCCATAGGACACATTTAACTTGGGACTGTGATGTAGGTTGCATCTTGCATTGTCTTCTAGCTTGTACTACTTCTAGTTTCTTGAAATGGCACTTACGACGAGACACTTTTTACCTGATAGAGTGATATTGGTTGCATGTTCATATGGTGCCTAGCTTTCATTTCTTCTAATTTTGTTGAAATGCCTTCCGCTTACTGTTTTTTCATACATATTCCATCCTCCTATCATACGTGTGAATATGAAACATTGTCTTTTTTGTATATATTCCATCCTCCTATCATGCGCTTGCCTTACATCAAAGTAGTGTTCGCATCAAAGTAATGTTCGTCTGCATCATGCATCAACCAGTTATGCAGAGCTAATTTTATTCATCTTCTTGTGGTTTTGACTTCATAAGGCAATATCAGAAAATAGGAAGGAAAAGAGTAAGTTAGGGGATGTTGGTGGTCCTCCGCACCGACGCAAACAAAGACTCTCTAGATTTGCCACTGCTATTGCTAATGAAGTTGAAGTCCCAAGTCTACATGATGAATTCATCTCTCGTACTCCACCATCGTAGGTGCTTGCTCTAAGTTGACAGTGTGATAATTGGTTTCATGTTGCATATGTTGTCTAGCTTGTATTTCTTCTATTTTGATTAAATTGCACCTGCTGAGTTGATACATTATACATGTGCATATGACATGGCATTTTGTGTCTAGAATACACTGCATCTATCTATCATACCATGTTCTTACATCAAAGTACCGTTGTTGTGTATCCCGCATCAGTCACTCATGATTGGACGCTTTTAACATGGCAGTTTGATAGTGGTTGCATCTTGCATTGATTTCTATGTTGTACTGCTTCTAATTTTTTGAATTGCCACTTATGACAAGACACTTTTAACTTGGCAGAGTGATATTGGTTGCATCTTTCATATGGTTTCTAGCTTGCATTACTTCTATTTTCTTGAAAATCCTTCTGCTTAGTTTACACATCGTAGCTGTGAATATGTCATGCCGTCATGTTTTTCTTACATACTCCATCCTCATACAGTTGTCTTACATCAAAGTATTGCTTGTCTGTATCATGCATCAATGAGTTCTGAAGAGCAATTTTATTCTTTTGTGTTGTGGGTACGGCTTCACATGGCAAAGTCAAAAAAGAGCAAGGAAAATAATATAGTAGGGAGTGGTGTTACTCGTCGGGAGAAACGGAAAAGGATCCGCCGTCCAGATTCTGCTGGTACTTATAGTGCAGTAGAAGGTCCAAGTCCACCGGCTAAATCTACAAACACAATATCACCTGCTCCACCAGCTGCAGCATCCGCTTCAACTGTACCAGCATCTCAATGAGTTACTCGTTCGTTTGCTCTGGAACTGGCCAGTTCCCAAGCTGCCTTCACACCTAACACTACTTCCGAAGCACTGCTGACACAACAGGACTTGGCAAGATCAGATGAACCTCATGAGCATCAACACCAAGACGGTACCTGACCGAGTCAAGTTGCAGTTGCATGCTCCTTTATATGTACTCTCACAGTTTGATGTACATTAACACTTTCCATATTCGTTGTTGAACTAGCACCACGACGCAAGCGGAAACAGACATCAGGGATAATGCTTGACAGATTAACAAAATCTAAAGGAGGAAGAATGGAGATCCATTTTGAGGCAGGTTTAAAAAGGCCGTGTGATGCTACAGAGTCAGGCAAGTTGGTATCAGAGGCATCCGTTGCCATTAGGTGTCATGCACGTATCCTCCCAATGTGGATCCAGTACAGGAATGAGAAAGACAATACCCAATTTAACACCTTCCTTGACCATTTATCCGTAAGTAATGTTATTCATCGCAATTAGTAATATTGTCTTGCTCTGTCCCATACTTTCTAGCTTCCTCCTAATAATACTCACATTCTTTTTTCAATAGATGAGGTTCAAGTTGGATCGGAAAGATGATGCAACTAAACAAGCATGCACTCATGTTTTTCAGTCTACTCTGCGACAGTATCGGTACCACCTTAGAAAATCTCACTTTGAAGGCAAGGCTAACAATGAAATCGCCCAAACATCTCCAATGGAATATATTACATATGAAGACTGGACAGCCCTCGTTAAACATTGGTCCAATCCAAAGTATCAGGTAGGCTATATGTATTTGATCAGACCAGATATTGAACTTGTATTTATGTATGTGCCGTACAAGTGTATCTTCTTCTAGGCTAACTGTTTGAAGAACAAGACCAACCATTCTAAAGTGAAATTCCAACAGACAACAAGATCTCGTAGCTATATTGCACACTGCGAGGCTCTTGTAAATAGCTGCTACTTCTTTTTTCTGTGCCATATTATCGTATCTATATTGACTTGTTCCAAATACAGAGGAAAGCCTATGCGGACCAAAAAGAACCTGAACCGAATGCAGTGCAAATCATCAAGGATTGCCACACCAGCAAGATGAAGGGCATGAGCACACTAGTTCAAGCCGCTGTTGTAAGTCCTTACTCCTCCTGCCTTTGAACTGACTGGTACTGTGATGTGTTCATTTAACTACTTGTTTGCAGCCAATGTCAGTTACTCTGTTCACTTTTATACACAGTTGGCTTAACATATCATTTCACCTTACATGGTTTAAAAGAGATGAAGGATATTCTTTTGGTCTTGATCTATATTCTAGTTGTTATGTTCACGTGTGCACACAATGATAAAATAGCATGTTTGTTTTATATCTGTTTGCCCATGATATGAATGATGTCATACTATGTTCATCCTACTTTAAACCATGTCTCTTTATCCTTACATGTCAACGAATGTGAGGAAATAGACAATATGGTAGGCATGCTACATGGACATATGTTCCGAAAGTGATTTTATTATGTAGTTGGCACTACAATACATGCTAATGTATTATAGTAGTTCACCAAAATAAGTTATGTATAAACGTGTAACCTACTTTGTTTGTTTTTGTCTCATTAGTAACTTATCTGGTACACTAATCTACAAGTTCAAACTTTCAGGAAGCTATGGAAAAAATGATTGAACAACCACAACCACCTGAAGGTGACGAGGCTACCACAGGCACAATATCACCTCTTGCTGCAGTGCGTCAGTATCTCTCCACTAACAGTGCAAAAAGCACCTTCCTGTGTAATTCTGGGTTGGTTATCAAGGTAACCTCGTCCAAATTGCCAACTGGACAAAATCTTCCTGCTAGACAGAGTGATATATCTGTGCTCCAGACACAAGTCCAATCCCTAATGGACGTCGTTTTGGAAACAAGAATTGTGGTTGACAAATGTCGTCAAGATATGAATGGTTTTGAAACCAGACTATCAGACATTCGCTTTGTTGTTCAAGAGCAATGGCGGAAAAAGGTGAAGATCGTGCTACTCCATCAGATTCTACAGCCTGAAACATTAGCACTCGGGTCAAATGATCTGTGCTTCTATACATCTGATGGTGCGTTTATCTGCAACGACTGTAAACTTTATGTCAATAGGCCTTTTGTTGTATGGTTGGAAATTATTTTGTTGTGATATAGCATTTATGATGCTACCAAAGGCTGCAATAATTATGACGCTATTTTTGTATAGTGTAGGTTTATCTTAGTAATGTATTCGGCCGAAAGCTTCATAGGAGCCCAACATGCCAACATTCGTCGGGCCCATTCCAATTGGGCTAGAAATGATTATGGGCCAAAATTTTCATGTAGCCCACTAAAAATATCTGGGCCTAAATCAGCATAAGATTTCATATTTTTCTGATAGGCTCGTGCCCATAGTGGGCCTTTAACAGGCCTAATCATAATTTGGGCCCTCAGTAACAGTAGGCCGTTTACATGTGTAAATATCTCGAGCCCATGAAAAACATGGGCCTTTAAAAGACCGAAAGTGAGATTGGGCCCTGATTGTGCCAAATAACCCACTGGTCTTAGCAGGCCGACATGGTGGCCCATTTACGATGCGGATCTTTCACAGGCCAAAATTCGGACGGGCCATAAATGCGCCGACCTAATACACGGGCCTTTAACAGGCCGAAGTTCGGTCGGGCTAGATTATCGTCATTTTTATATGGGTCATTAATGGGCCCGATGTGACGCTGGGCCACATATGGCCCATGGATTTCGTCCAACGTTAACAGGCTGAAAGTGGACCAAATCTATAGTGGGCCTCTAACAGGCCGAATGTTAGACATGGTCGAATATGACCCAAATCCTTCACGGTCGTTTATGGGCCGAAAGTTTCAATGGCTTGTAAATGGGCCCAAATGAAGCAGTACCTTTAACAGGCTGGAAATACACCGGGCCGTAATTCGTCCCATATACTTAGCGGACTGTTAACGGGCCAGAAGTGACCATGGGCTGCGATGATGACAAGTTTAGGACATGCCATTGACGAGCCGATTTGACACTAGCCGTACGGGCCTTAACTAAGGATGTTGGGCCTTTAGCTAGGCCAGCCCATTATGGTCTGCAAAATCTTGTGTGCCTTTAGCAGGGTCGGCCCATTATGGCCTCCAAAATCTCATGGGCCTTTAGCTGGGCCGGCCCATTATGATACGCAAAATCTCGTGGGCCTTTTGTTGGGGCGGCCCATTATGCACCGCAAAATCTTGTGGGCCTTTAGTTGGGCCGAGCCATTTAAACTTTATGGGCCACTTTTGGGCAGGTCCACGTGTTGGAAATATGCCCTAGAGGCAATAATAAAATGGTTATTATTATATTTCCTTGTTCATGATAATTGTCTATTGTTCATGCTATAATTGTGTTATCCGGAAATCGTAATACATGTGTGAATACATAGACCACAACATGTCCCTAGTGAGCCTCTAGTTGACTAGCTCGTTGATCAATAGATGGTTACGGTTTCCTGACCATGGACATTGGATGTCATTGATAACGGGATCACATCATTAGGAGAATGATGTGATGGACAAGACCCAATCCTAAGCATAGCACAAGATCGTGTAGTTCGTCTGCTAGAGCTTTTCTAAATGTCAAGTATCATTTCCTTAGACCATGAGATTGTGCAACTCCCGGATACCGTAGGAGTGCTTTGGGTGTACCAAACGTCACAACATAACTAGGTGGCTATAAAGGTGCACTACAGGTATCTCTAAAAGTGTCTGTTGGGTTGGCATGAATCGAGACTGGGATTTGTCACTCCGTATGACGGAGAGGTATCTCTGGGCCCACTCGGTAATGCATCATCATAGTGAGCTCAGTGTGACTAAGTAGTTGGTCATGGGATCATGCATTACGGAACGAGTAAAGTGACTTGCCGGTGACGAGATTGAACGAGGTATTGGGACACCGATGATGGAATCTCGGGCAAGTAACATACCGATTGACAAAGGGAATTGTATACGGGATTGCTTGAATCCTCGACATCGTGGTTCATCCAATGAGATCATCATGGAACATGTGGGAGCCAACATGGGTATCCAGATCCCGCTGTTGGTTATTGGCCGGAGAGTTGTCTCGGTCATGTCTGCATGGTTCCCGAACCCGTAGGGTCTACACACTTAAGGTTCGATGACGCTAGGGTTATTAGGAAGACTTGTATGTGATTACCGAATGTTGTTCGGAGTCCCGGATGAGATCCCGGACGTCACGAGGAGTTCCGGAATGGTCCGGAGGTGAAGATTTATATGTAGGAAGTTGTCATACGGTTACCGGAAAGGTTGGGGGCATATCGGTATTGTACCGGGGCCACCGGAGGGGTTCCGGGGGTCCACCGGGAGGGGCCACCTCTCTCGGAGGGCCTAATGGGCCGTAGAGGAAAGGGAACCAGCCCTACATGGGCTGGGCGCATCCCCCTTGGGCCCATGCGCCTAGGGTTGGGGGGGAAACCCTAAGGGGGCACCCCCCTTGCTTGGGGGGCAAGCCCCCTCCCCTTGGCCGCCGCCCCCTCTAGATCTCATCTAGAGGGGGCCGGCCCTCTTCCTCCTTCCCCTATAAATAGATGGGCAAGGGGAGGGTTGCACACGACATCCAAGGCGCAGCCCCTCCCCTTCCCAACACCTCTCCTCCTCCGCAAGAGCTTGGCGAAGCCCTGCCGGAGTACTACTGCTCCACCACCACCACGACGTCGTGCTGCTGTTGGAGCCCTCTTCCTCAACCTCTCCCTCCTCCTTGCTGGATCAAGGCACGGGAGACGTCCTCGCTCCATTTGTGTGTTGAACACGGAGGTGCCGTCCGTTCAGTGCTAGGATCATCGGTGATTTGGATCACGACGAGTACGACTCCATCAACCCCGTTCTCTTGAATGCTTCCACTCGCGATCTACAAGGGTATGTAGATGCACTCCTCTCCCTGTCGTTGCTAGATGACTCCATAGATTTATCTTGGTGATGCGTAGAAAATTATAAATTTCTGCTACGATCCACAACAGTGGCATCATGAACTAGGTCTATGCGTAGTTTCTATGCACGAGTAGAACACAAGTTGTTGTGGGCGTCGATTTTGTCAATTTACTTGTCGTTACTAGTCTTATCTTGATTCGGCGGCATCATGGGTTGAATCGGCCCGGACCGACCTTACACGTACGCTTACGTGAGACTGGTTCCACCGACTGACATGCACTAGTTGCATAAGGTGGCTAGCGGGTGTCTGTCTCTCCCACTTTAGTCGGATCGGATTCGATGAAAAGGGTCCTTATGAAGGGTAAATAGAAATTGGCATATCACGTTGTGGCTTTGGGCGTAGGTAAGAAACTTTCTTACTAGAAACCTATAGCAGCCACGTAAAAACTTGCAACAACAATTAGAGGACGTCTAACTTGTTTTTGCAGCATATGCCGTGTGATGTGATATGGCCAAAAGGATGTGATGAATGATATATGTGATGTATGAGATTGATCATGTTCTTGTAATAGGAATCACGACTTGCATGTCGATGAGTATGACAACCGGCAGGAGCCATAGGAGTTGTCTTAATTTATTTATGACCTGCGTGTCAACTTATATGTCATGTAATTACTTTACTTTATCGCTAACCGTTAGCCATAGTAGTAGAAGTAATAGTTGACGAGACAACTTCATGAAGACACGATGATGGAGATCATGGTGTCATGCCGGTGACGATGATGATCATGGCGCCCCGAAGATGGAGATCAAAAGGAGCAAAATGATATTGGCCATATCATGTCACTATTTGATTGCATGTGATGTTTATCATGTTTTACATCTTATTTGCTTAGAACGACGGTAGCATAAATAAGATGATCCCTCGCAATAATTTCAAGAAAGTGTTCCCCCTAACTATGCACCATTGCTAAGGTCCGTTGTTTCGAAGCACCACATGATGATCGGGTGTGATAGGTTTTAACATTCGCATACAACGGGTGTAAGCCAGATTTACACACGCAAAACACTTAGGTTGACTTGACGAGCCTGGCATGTACAGACATGGCCTCGGAACACGGAAGACCGAAAGGTCGAACATGAGTCGTACAGAAGATACGATCAACATGAAGATGTTCACCGATGATGACTAGTCCGTCTCACGTGATGATCGGACACGGCCTAGTTGAATCGGATCATGTATCACTTAGATGACTAGAGGGATGTCTATCTGAGTGGGAGTTCATTAAATAATTTGATTAGATGAACTTAATTATCATGAACTTAGTCTAAAATCTTTACAATATGTCTTGTAGATCAAATGGCCCACGCTAATGTTGTCCTTAACTTCAACACGTTCCTAGAGAAAACCAAGCTGAAAGACGATGGTAGCAACTATACGGACTGGGTCCGGAACTTGAGGATCATCCTCATAGCTGCCAAGAAAGCATATGTCCTTGAAGCACCGCTAGGTGAAGCACCACCCCCAGCAAACCAAGACATTATGAACGCTTGGCAGTCCCGTATTAATGATTACTCCCTGGTTCAGTGCGGCATGCTTTACAACTTAGAACCGGGGCTCCAGAAGCGTTTTGAGCAACACGGAGCATATGAGATGTTCCAAGAGCTGAAAATGGTTTTCCAAGCTCATGCCCGGGTCGAGAGATATGAAGTCTCCGACAAGTTCTACAGTTGTAAGATGGAGGAGAATAGTTCCGTCAGTGAGCACATACTCAAAATGTCTGGGTTGCACAACCGCTTGTCTCAGCTGGGAGTTAATCTCCCGGATGATGCGGTCGTTGACAGAATCCTTCAGTCGCTCCCACCTAGCTACAAGAGCTTTGTGATGAACTTCAATATGCAGGGGATGGAGAAGACCATTCCTGAGGTATATTCAATGCTGAAATTAGCGGAGGTGGAAATCAAAAAGGAACATCAAGTGTTGATGGTGAATAAAACCACTAAGTTCAAGAAAGGCAAGGGTGAAAATAACTTCAAGAAGGACGGCAAGGGAGTTGCCGCACCCGGTAAGCAAGCTGCCGGGAAGAAGCCAAAGAATGGACCCAAGCCCGAGACTGAGTGTTTTTATTGCAAGGGAAGTGGTCACTGGAAGCGGAACTGCCCCAAGTACTTAGCGGATAAGAAGGCCGGCAACACCAAAGGTATATGTGATATACATGTTATTGATGTCTACCTTACCAGTACTCGTAGTAGCTCCTGGGTATTTGACACGGGTGCGGTTGCTCATATTTGTAAATCAAAACAGGAGCTGCGAAATAAGCAGAGACTAGCGAAGGACGAGGTGATGATGCGCGTCGGGAATGGTTCCAAGGTCGATGTGATCGCCGTCGGCACGCTACCTCTACATTTACCTACGGGATTAGTTTTAAACCTCAATTATTGTTATTTAGTGCCAGCTTTGAGCATGAACATTGTATCAGGATCTCCTTTAATACGAGATGGCTACTCATTTAAATCCGAGAATAATGGTTGTTCTATTTATATGAGAGATATGTTTTATGGTCATGCCCCGCTGGTCAATGGTTTATTCTTATTTAATCTCGAACGTGATGTTACACATATTCATAGTGTGAATGCCAAAAGATGTAAGGTTGATAATGATAGTCCCACATACTTGTGGCACTGCCGCCTTGGTCACATTGGTGTCAAACGCATGAAGAAACTCCATGCAGATGGACTTTTGGAGTCTCTTGATTACGAATCATTTGACACGTGCGAACCATGCCTCATGGGTAAAATGACCAAGACTCCGTTCTCAGGAACAATGGAGCGAGCAACCAACTTATTGGAAATCATACATACTGATGTGTGCGGTCCAATGAGTGTTGAGGCTCGCGGTGGCTATCGTTATGTTCTCACCCTCACTGATGACTTGAGTAGATATGGGTATGTCTACTTAATGAAACACAAGTCTGAGACCTTTGAAAAGTTCAAGGAATTTCAGAGTGAGGTTGAGAATCAACGTGACAGGAAAATCAAGTTCTTACGATCAGATCGTGGGGGAGAATATTTGAGTCACGAATTTGGCACGCACTTAAGGAAATGTGGAATAGTTTCACAACTCACGCCGCCTGGAACACCTCAGCATAATGGTGTGTCCGAACGTTGTAATCGCACTCTATTGGATATGGTGTGATCTATGATGTCTCTTACCGATCTACCGTTGTCATTTTGGGGCTATGCTTTAGAGACTGCCGCATTCACTTTAAATAGGGCTCCGTCAAAATCCGTTGAGACGACACCGTATGAATTATGGTTTGGGAAGAAACCTAAGCCATCGTTTCTAAAAGTTTGGGGATGCAATGCTTATGTGAAGAAACTTCAACCTGAAAAGCTCGAACCCAAATCGGAAAAATGCATCTTCATAGGATACCCTAAAGAAACTATTGGGTATACCTTCTACCTTAGATCCGAAGGCAAAATCTTTGTTGCCAAGAATGGATCCTTTCTAGAGAAAGAGTTTCTCTCGAAAGAAGTAAGTGGAAGGAAAGTAGAACCTGATGAAGTATTGCCTCTTGAACCGGAGAGTGGCGCAGCTCAGGAAAATGTTCCTGAGGTGCCTGCACCGACTAGAGAGGAAGTTAATGATGATGATCATGAAACTTCAGATCAAGTTGCTACTGAACTTCGTAGGTCCACAAGGACATGTTCTGCACCAGAGTGGTACAGCAACCCTGTCCTGGAAATCATGTTGTTGGACAATGGTGAACCTTCGAACTATGAAGAAGCGATGGCGGGCCCAGATTCTAACAAATGGCTGGAAGCCATGAAATCCGAGATAGGATCCATGTATGAAAATGAAGTATGGACTTTGACTGACTTGCCCGTTGATCGGCGAGCCATAGACAATAAATGGATCTTTAAGAAGAAGACAGACGCGGATGGTAATGTGACCATCTATAAGGCTCGGCTTGTGGCTAAGGGTTATCGACAAGTTCAAGGGGTTGACTACGATGAGACTTTCTCACACGTAGCGAAGCTGAAGTCCGCCCGAATCATGTTAGCAATTGACGCATTCTATGATTATGAGATATGGCAAATGGACGTCAAAACGGCATTCCTTAATGGTTTCCTTAAGGAAGAATTGTATATGATGCAGCCGGAAGGTTTTGTCGATCCTAAGAATGCCGACAAGGTGTGCAAGCTCCAACGCTCAATCTATGGGCTGTTGCAAGCATATCGGAGTTGGAACATTCGATTTGATGAGATGATCAAAGCGTTTCGCTATTACGCCAGCTGGCGAAAGGGGGATGTGCTGCAAGGCGATTAAGTTGGGTAACGCCAGGGTTTTCCCAGTCACGACGTTGTAAAACGACGGCCAGTGAATTGTAATACGACTCACTATAGGGCGAATTCTTGGAAAGCATAAAGGCCTACTTGAACAAGTGTTTTTCAATGAAGGATCTTGGAGAAGCTGCTTATATAGTAGGCATCAAGATCTATAGGGATAGATCGAGACGCCTCATTGGTCTTTCATAGAGTATGTACCTTGACAAGATATTGAAGAAGTTCAATATGGATCAGTCCAAGGAGGGGTTCTTGCCTGTGTTGCAAGGTACGAGATTGAGCACGGCTCAATACCCGACCATGGTAGAAGATAGAGAAAAGATGAGTGTCGTCCCCTATGCCTCAGCCATAGGGTCTATTATGTATGCCATGCTGTGTACCAGACCAGATGTAAACCTTGTCATAAGTTTGGTACGAAGGTACCAAAGTAATCCCGGCATGGAACACTGGACAGCGGTCAAGAATATCCTGAAGTACCTGAAAAGGACTAAGGATATGTTTCTCGTTTATGGAGGTGACGAAGAGCTCGTCGTAAAGGGTTACGTTGATGCTAGCTTCGACACAGATTTGGATGACTCTAAGTCACAAACCGGATACGTGTATATTTTGAATGGTGGGGCAGTCAGCTGGTGCAGTTGCAAGCAAAGCGTCGTGGCGGGATCTACATGTGAAGCGGAGTACATGGCAGCCTCGGAGGCAGCACAAGAAGCAATCTGGGTGAAGGAGTTCATTACCGACGTAGGAGTTATTCCCAATGCGTCGGACCCGATGACTCTCTTCTGTGACAATATTGGAGCTATTTCCCTTGCCAACGAGCCCAGGTTTCACAGGAAGACCAGGCATATCAAGCGTCGCTTCAACTCCATTCGTGAAAATGTTCAAAATGGAGACATAGATATTCGTAAAGTGCATACGGACCTGAATGTCGCAGATCTGTTGACTAAACCTCTCCCTCGAGCAAAACATGATCAACACCAGAACTCTATGGGTGTTCGATTTATCACAATGTAACTAGATTATTGACTCTAGTGCAAGTGGGAGACTGTTGGAAATATGCCCTAGAGGCAATAATAAAATGGTTATTATTATATTTCCTTGTTCATGATAATTGTCTATTGTTCATGCTATAATTGTGTTATCCCGAAATCGTAATACATGTGTGAATACATAGACCACAACATGTCCCTAGTGAGCCTCTAGTTGACTAGCTCATTGATCAATAGATGGTTACAGTTTCCTGACCATGGACATTGGATTTCATTGATAACGGGATCACATCATTAGGAGAATGATGTGATGGACAAGACCCGATCCTAAGCATAGCACAAGATCGTGTAGTTCGTCTGCTAGAGCTTTTCTAAATGTCAAGTATCATTTCCTTAGACCATGAGATTGTGCAACTCCCGGATTCTGTAGGAGTGCTTTGGGTGTACCAAACGTCACAACGTAACTGGGTGGCTATAAAGGTGCACTACAGGTATCTCCAAAAGTGTCCGTTGGGTTGGCATGAATCGAGACTGGGATTTGTCACTCCGTATGACGGAGAGGTATCTCTAGGCCCACTCGATAATGCATCATCATAGTGAGCTCAGTGTGACTAAGTAGTTGGTCACGTGATCATGCATTACGGAATGAGTAAAGTGACTTGCCAGTAACGAGATTGAACGAGGTATTGGGATACCGACGATCGAATCTCGGGCAAGTAACGTACCGATTGACAAAGGGAATTGTATACGGGATTGCTTGAATCCTCGACATCGTGGTTCATCCGATGAGATCATCGTGGAACATGTGGGAGCCAACATGGGTATCCATATCCCGCTGTTGGTTATTGGCCAGAGAGTTGTCTCGGTCATGTCTGCATGGTTCCTCTGCATGGTTATTAGGAAGACTTGCATGTGATTACCGAATGTTGTTCGGAGTCCCGGATGAGATCCCGGACGTCACAAGGAGTTCCGGGATGGTCCGGAGGTGAAGATTTATATGTAGGAAGTTGTCATACGGTCACTGGAAAGGTTCGGGGGCATATCGGTATTGTACCGGGGCCACCGGAGGGGTTCCGGGGGTCCACCGGGAGGGGCCACCTCTCTCGGAGGGCCTAATGGGCCATAGAGGAAAGGCAACCAGCCCTACATGGGCTGGGCGCATCCCCCCTTGGGCCCATGCGCCTAGGGTTGGGGGAAACCCTAAGGGGGGCGCCCCCCCTTTCTTGGGGGGCAAGCCCCCTCCCCCTGGCCGCCGCCCCCCCTCTAGATCTCATCTAGAGGGGGCCGGCCCCCTTCCTCCTTCCCCCTATAAATAGAGGGGCAAGGGGAGGGCTGCACACGACATCCAAGGCGCAGCCCCTCCCCTCCCCAACACCTCTCCTCCTCCGCAAGAGCTTGGCGAAGCCCTGCTGGAGTACTACTGCTCCACCACCACCACACCGTCATGCGGCTGTTGGAGCCCTCTTCCTCAACCTCTCCCTCCTCCTTGCTGGATCAAGGCGCGGGAGACGTCCTCGCTCTGTACGTGTGTTGAACGCGGAGGTGCCGTCCGTTCAGTTTTAGGATCATCAGTGATTTGGATCACGACGAGTACGACTCCATCAACCCCGTTCTCTTGAACGCTTCCGCTCGCGATCTACAAGGTTATGTAGATGCACTCCTCTCCCTCTTGTTGCTAGATGACTCCATAGATTGATCTTGGTGATGCGTAGAAAATTTTAAATTTCTGCTACGATCCCCAACACCACGTGTCAACATATCATAGGCGCATCTCGCCCATTGGATGAGTGACACCTGTGCCAATGCGGAGCTGGCACATGTTTCCGTCAGCCAATCAGAATTTTACACATGGAAAATCCCCATTGGTCCGGGCTGTTAATGGGTTATCGGATCCAAAACCGGACCCGATAGCTTAACGGCGTTCCGTTACGGTGGAAGCCACGTATCGGTCACCCTTGACGAAAGCACTTCTGTGACGCGTGACTTATCGTCATGGAAGTGGACACTTCTGTGATGATAATTTTGGTAATGTCATGTAACACTTCTACGACAGCACATGTATGACTATCTTGATTCTGTCATAAATTTGTCATGGATGTACATGCATGACAGAAAATGTGACCTACTGTGACAAACACGTATCATCACAGAAGTGTGTTTTTTGTAGTGAGATCTGGCCTCCCGATGAAGAACAGGAGGTGACGGCGGCTCCGTCTCGTGGATCGTGATAATTTGTTCTCCCTGATTTTTTTCGGGAAAAATAGGATTTTATAGCGTCGGTTTCAGGGTCTGCGGGGCCACCAGGTGGGGACAACCCACCTGGGCATGCAAGGAGAGGGGGGGCGCCCTGGTGGGTTGTGCCCACCCAGGTGCCCCTCTCCGGTAGGTCTTGGCTCCAGAAATTCTTGTTTATTGTATAAAAATTCCTCACAAAGTTTCGTTCCATTTCGAGAACTTTTATTTCTGCACAAAAACAACACCATGGTAGTTCTGTTTAAAACAGCATCAGTCCAGGGTTAGTTTCATTCAAATCATGCAAATTAGAGTCCAAAACAAGAGGAAAAGTGTTAAGGAAAAGTAGATACGTTGGAGACGTATCATCCCTCTCGGTACTGCACATCACTATAAGCCTTGCAAGCAATGTCACTAATGAGTTAGTTGCGGGATGATGCATTACAGAACAAGTAAAGAGACTTGCCGGTAACGAGATTGAACTAGGTATGAGGATACCGACGATCAAATCTCGGGCAAGTAACATACCGATGACAAAGGGAATAACAGATGTTGTTATGCGGTTTGACCAATAAAGATCTTCGTAGAATATGTAGGAGCCAATATGAGCATCCAGGTTCTGCTATTGGTTATTGACCGAAGATGTGTCTCGGTCATGTCTACATAGTTCTCGAACCCGTAGGGTCCGCACGCTTCACGTTCGATGACTATTTGTATTATGAGTTATGTGTTTTGGTGACCAAAGTTTGTTCGGAGTCCCGGATGAGATCATGGACCTGACGAGGAGTCTTAAAATTGTTGAGAGGTAAAGATTGATATATTGGAAGGTTATATACGAACACCGGAATGGTTCCGATAAGGTTCGGGGATTTTTCGGAGTACCGGGAGGCTACCGGAACCCCCCGGGAAAGTTAATGGGCCTAATGAGCCATAGTGGAGGAGAGGAGGCATGCCACAGGACGAGGCGCACGCCCCCTGAGGGAGTCCTAGATTAGGGGGTCCTCGGACAGCCGGACTATATACTTTGGCCGGACTGTTGGACTATGAAGATACAAGATTGTAGACTTCGTCCCTTGTCCAGGTGGGACTCTCCTTTGCGTGGAAGGCAAGCTTGGCAATTTGGATATGTAGATCCCCTCTGGTGTCTATATAAACCGGAGGGTTTAGTCCGTAGGACAACAACAATCATAATCATAGGCTAGCTTCTAGGGTTTAGCCTCTACGATCTCGTGGTAGATCAACTCTTGTAATACTCATATCATCAAGATCAATCAAGCAGGAAGTAGGGTATTACCTCCATCGAGAGAGCCCGAACCTGGGTAAACATTGTGTCCCCCGCCTCCTGTTACCATGAGCCTTAGACGCACAGTTCGGGACCCCCTACCCGAGATCTGCCGGTTTTGACACCGACATTGGTGCTTTCATTGAGAGTTCCACTGTGCCGTCACGATAAGGCTTGATGGCTCGTCTTGTTGTCAAGGACAACATTACCTCTAGGGGAGCCCTGGCTATAGGCCAAACTCTCCGACTAGGCGGCTTCGTCATGACCACCCGTTCGGCCGTCGCGCTGACGATGACTTCTCGGGTCATAAAAAACAGCCTCCACGTCGGCTCGGGATTCACCGAGCAGTTGGATCCAATGGAGCTCTCTTCCTTGAATGAGCTCTTGGATCGCATCGCTGCCTTGGGAGTCGCTACGGACTATGATCGGATCGGGCTTAAACCCGACCAAAGGGAGATTAACTCTCCGCCGGTCACCCACCAGATAGCGGTGGTGGAGGAGCAATGCAGAGATTCTTCCTCTATTTTGAGGACAAACTATGTCCGGATTCCCGAGCTCTCTGAGCTGGATACCCGTCTACGGGAGGACATGGCCCAAGTTTCGAACCTAGAATTGGACAGTAGGCCAGAACTATTGGGCAACGTCCTGGAGCCCGAACTGCCAAGCTCGGAAACTCCTCTGCCCCTAGGTCTCAGATCGGGTAAGGGTTTGGACCTAAATCTACCCACCCACCCTCACATAAGTGATCTTTCCCACATTAGACAAGAGCCCCAAGATACAGTACATCACTATTGGGCCAGATTCCTCTTTGTAATGAGCAAGGTCAAGGACTGTCGTGAGGAAGACACAATTTCATTCTTTTGCAAAAATTGCACGGACAAGGGAATCCTCAACGCCATAAGTCGCCATGACATAGCACACTTCACTGACTTGGCAGCCATAGTACAGAAGTACTGTGCGATAGAAAGCACCTGGAAAACCAAAACAAAATTGTGGGATCCTCCGGCTCTTACTAAACCCTCCATCTGAACTAAAAGGGTGTACTCTCGTAAGTTACCCGATCCAATTACAAAGAAACCAAAGCCCACTACAGGGCGTGGAACCGTATTGGAGGGATGGCTCAATGGGCCATGCAAAATTCACAGTACACCGGATACCATGCCAACACACAGCCTTAGAGCATGTTGGATACTCCGGCAGGTGGTCAAGAGCGGCGAGGATCTCCTCATCAACAATACCACAGAGCACCATCCCGTGGAAAATAACAATACAGTACTGACAGTCTTCGAGATTTTCGCCTCAAATAATAGGCACAAACGAGCACTCCACAGCCTCGCCGAAGTCTGCCACGTTGCAACAATAAATCCATGGAACGATATGGCTATAACCTTCAATGCCAGTGACGAACCTCAATTCCGAACAGCCCGAGCACCAGCCGCTTTGGTCCTTAGTCCAATTGTGGACGGCTTCCGGCTTACTAAAGTGCTCATGGACGGTGGCAGCGGATTAAACCTCATCTACGAGGAGACTCTTAGCAAAATGGAAATAGACAAGAGCCGCATTGAGCAAAGCAGCACGACCTTCAGAGGAATCATCCCTAGTCGAGAGGCACGATGTACGGGAAAAATCACACTAGATGTGGTATTCGGCACGCCGGAGAATTATAGGTCTGAATAAATCACATTCCAAGTGGCCCCGTTTAGTGGCGGATACCACGCCCTTTTAGGGCGGGAGGCATTCACGATCTTCCAAGCTATACCCCACTATGGGTACATGAAGCTCAAGATGCCCGGGCCCAATGGAATCATCACTCTAGCTAGTGATCCGGACATAGCACTCCGCACCGAAAATAAAACTGCCGCACTGGCCCTCGAGGCGTTATCCGAAGCACTCACGGTCGAGGAACTAACTGCGTTGTGCTCCACAACGGACAGGGACGACGTGATACTCGACAAAAGACCCAAGTCTACCTCTTTTAAACCAGTGGACGAAATAGTCAAATTCCAGGTCCACCCAACGGACCCTACAAAAATAGCATCCATCAGGGCATAGCTGAGCCCCACAACAGACGCCGCACTGTGGGAGTTCTTGCACGAGAATTGGGACATCTTCGCCTGGCATCCTTCAGACATGCCAGGAATCCCATGCAGGCTAGCCGAGCATAGCCTAAACATTCTAAAGGGATACAAGCTGGTCAAGCGGACTCTTCAGCGTTTCTCAGAGCCTAAGCGACAATCCATGGGAGAAGAGCTATCCAAGTTACTCGAGGCCGGGTTCATTAGAGAAATAAAACATCCGGACTGGCTAGCAAACCTGGTGATGGTACCAAAGAAGGACAAATCCTGGCACCTATGTGTCGATTTCAAGGACCTTAACAAGGATTTCCCCAAGGATCCCTTCCCCCTTCCCCGCATCGATCAAATTATCGACGCTACCGCAGGACACGACTCATTGTGTTTCCTCGATGCATACTCTGGATACCATCAAATCAAGATGGCAGAGTCCGATCAAGCCGCAACGGCATTCATCACTCCATACGGCCCCTTCTGTTTTAACACCATGCCTTTCAGGCTCAAAAACGCCGGTGCAACCTATCAACGCATGATTCAGACATGCCTGGAAACACAAATCGGCAAAATAGTGGAAGCATGCGTAGACGATGTGGTCATTAAAACCAGACACGTCGAATCTTTAATAGACGACTTGAGGCTTACGTTCGACAATCTCCGAACATATGATATCAAGCTCAATCCAGAAAAATGCGTTTTCGGCGTGCCCACCAGAAAGCTCTTGGGCTTCATCATTTCCAATAGAGGAATTGAAGCAAATCCGGCTAAAATCCGAGCTCTGTCACAGTTTGCTATCCCAACAGACCTCAAACAAATCCAGAAATTAACCGGATGTGTGGCTGCCTTAAGCCGCTTTATCTCCCGATTGGGAGAAAAGGCATTACCTCTTTATCGCCTTCTTCAACGCACCGAACACTTTGAGTGGACAGATGCGGCCACGGCCGGATTGGAAGAAATAAAATCCCTCTCGTCTAGCAACCCAATCTTGGCCAAGCCAAATATCAGCGAACCAATGCTGTTATATATAGCGGCAACACACCAGGTTGTAAGCGCAATGCTCGTCGTCGAACGAGAGACGGACGGACATAAGTTCCCGCTTCAAAAGCCGGTATACTACGTATCCACTGTCCTCACTCCATGCAAATCACGGTACCCACGTTATCAAAAGATAGCATACGCGGTCTTCATGGCATCCCGGAAACTACGACGCTACTTTCAAGAGTGTTCAATTACAGTGGCCTCTGAAGTACCACTCAACGACATAATAAAAAACCGCGATGCCATGGGCCGGATTGCAAAATGGGCTATTGAGCTCTCCCGTTCGACATAACATACAAACCACGACGAGCCATTAAGTCACAAGCACTGGCTGATTTCGTCACCGAATGGACAGAAGCCGAACTCCCTAAAGAGTACGGCGCGTACTCCAATTAGATCATGAACTTTGACAGCTCTAAGATGCTGGCTGGTCTGGGGCAGGCGTCGTCCTGACATCCCCCACCGGAGATACAGTCCAATACGTACTCCAAATATTATACACAGACTCCAACAATGCAGCAGAATATGAGGCCCTGTTGCATGGTCTCCGGATGGCAGTCTCCATGGGGATTCAATGCCTAGAGGTACGTGGGGATTTGAAAGTGCGTTATATCGACTAGAGGGGGGGTGAATAGGCGATTTTTATGAAAGTCTTCAAAACGTGAGAATTATGAAGACAAACAGTGAAGATTATGTCTATTACTATGCAGCGGAAGTTAGATTACACTAGGCCAGCCATGGTCATGTATTCAATAGAGTGAAAGCGCAGTGACAAACAGCTTCAGTGTAATAAGGATCAGGTAGGAAGAAGTTATGAAGCCAAACAGATCATACATTCATGTTGTGAAGACAAACGGTAAAGCAGGCATGTAATGGCTTCACAATGAATAACTGTAAGTAAAAGGAAGTGAAGATGAAACCAATGACACGTTGAAGACAATGATTTGTTGGACCAGTTCCAGTTGCTGTGACAATTGTACGTCTGGTTGGAGCGGCTAGGTATTTAAACCAAAGGACACACAGTCCCGAACACCCAGTTAAGGACACTTAGTCCAAGACACCCAGTCCTCACCGTTTTCTCCTTGAGCTAAGGTCACACAGACCTCGCCCAATCACTCTGGTAAGTCTTCAAGGTAGACTCCCAAACCTTCACAGACTTCGTTCACCGGCAATCCACAATTTCTCTTGGATGCTCATAACGCGACGCCTAACCATCTGGAGGATGCACAGTCCTCAAGTGTAATAAGTCTTCAGATCACACAGACACGAAGACTTAAGTGATGCCCAATTTACTTTGGCTCTGGGTGGTTAGGGCTTTTCTCCTCACTAGGAATTTTTCTTTCAAAGGCTTCGAGGTGGGTTGCTCTCAAACGACAAAAGTCGTGCACTGAAATCTGAGCAGCCAACCGTTTAAGGTTGTGGGGGGTGGACTATTTATAGCCACTTGGCAACCCGACCTGATTTGTCCGAAATGACCCTGGGTCACTAAGGAACTGACACGTGTACCAACGGTCGGATTTCGAACTCACACGGCAACTTTACTTGGGCTACAAGTAAAGCTGACTTGTCTGACTCTGGGCAAGATTTTCTCTCATAGGCTTCGCTCGAAGACATAGGATTTGAATTAGGCATCACTTCAGTCATTCTGACTGGTTCTCTTCGACCCCACTTAACAGTACGGTGGTTCCTATGACACAACATGAATGAAATAAAACTACGAAGGATCTAGGTCTTCGAGTTTCAAAAGCTTCATAGGGAGTCTTCTCATGTCATTGTATTCAATATGAATATCTTCATAAACCACCATTGTCTTCAATGTCTTCGTACAGTTTTAGGGGTCATCTCTGGTAGTAAAACCGAATCAATGAGGGACTTCTACCTGTGTTTTCCTGCAATTCTCACAAACACATTAGTCCCTCAACTAGGTTTGTCGTCAATACTCCAAAACCAACTAGGGGTGGCACTAGATGCACTTACAATCTCCCCCTTTTTGGTGATTGATGACAAACTAGTTGAAATTTTCAACGGGAAACATAATTTGTGAAATTGTAAAAGAATTGTCTTCATAAGTTGCAAGGGCTCCCCCTGAAGATGTGCATATAAGTAATTTGCTTCTTGAATGCAAATGCACATGGCAGGTTGTACTTGTGGAGATCCACTTCAACTTATGACAATCCACTATGCTTGTGAAAGTGTATGAAGATAATGACATGCATAATGGAAAATGGACGTCTGCAGAATGAGATGAGTGCGGAATTTATCTTCGCAAAACGGAGTGACAAACAGGTAGCAGACGACTATCAAGGCTAAGTGTTACAACTCAATGAAGCAAATGTAGCAAAAAAAACGGGAGTTGTAAGCACGAAGCAAAATGTAGCAAAATATGAAGGCACCCGCCCATAGTGACCCGCTTGAAGACTATAACCATCATATGCTTCTCCCCCTTTTGTCAGTGATGACCAAAAAGGTTTGAAGACATAGAGGTTTCTACGCGTTCCCAGGCGCAGCAGGGTCGGTGGAGTTGTTTGGCGGTGGTGCAGACGAGCTTGGTGCAGATTCGACGCGCGTTGAAGCAGGTGGAGATGATGTCGCGTCGTCTTCTTCTTCAATAATCCGGGCAGACACGGTGGCAGCAGAAGAAGAGAACTCTGACTCTTCAAGTGATGGTGTGCTGCGCATCACCGCTCTTCTTGGAGGCGTGGAGTCAAATTTGAAGTGCTCTGTGAAGCCATCCTCATGCAGTTCAGCTTCAGGGCACATCATGGTGAGGCCCTTCCAAGTGCGGCGACAGGTCTCGTGTGTGACAAATGCATTCTTGGTTGCCAGATTTCTGATGCGATTGACGTCTTGCATGATGCTTCTCATCTGCCTCTTGAGCCAGTCGTGATGCCTATCTTGCTTTTGGTGAAGAGCCACAAGAAGCTCTCGGTTATTGAGTGCATGAGCGCGCTTCTTGGGTCTCTGTGCAGCTGTGCTGTTGGTGGCTTCAGTTGATGCAGGGGCACGTGTGGTGCCGGCCATTGGATACACTCGGGAGAGAGCTTCAACACCTTCAATATTTTGGGTGAAGCTCTGGTGTTCTGCATTCTGAAGACTTAGTGGTTGCTTGGCCGGCTCTGGATATATTGCTTCAGCAGATGTGTCCACATCTGGCAAAAATATCCTATGATTGCGGGCTGAGGGTTGATAGGAGATTGCAGAGTGAAGCTTGATCAGCCTCATAACCCAAGGAGCATAAAACTTTAATCCAAACAGTTCTGAAGCAGACGCTGCAAATTGACGGATGAAGAGATCCTGTGTATTGAAGCATTTGCCGTGAAGAATGCAGAAGATGAGAGTCTTCATTGCACCATCAATCGTTGCATATCGAGAGTGTCCCTTGACTGGCCAGAGAGTCCGCCTTATGATGTGATATATTGTTCTGGGCAGGTACTCTAAGTCTTCAACGAAGAACCTAGTTGGATAGGGTGCATTTGGAGGCAATGGCTTCATCATTGAGAGCATCTGACTCATATCTGGCTCAGGACGCTGAAATATGCTCTCAATTGCTTCAGCATGGAGTTGGCACCCTTCTTCAAAGAATTCGCCAGGAGTGGGAAGGCCGGTAAGCTCAATTAGGTCGAAAGCATTTGCTTCATGATGGATATTGCCTGTCATCCACTCCAGGATCCATGTCTTCGGATCTCTATTATAGCCTTTGATATGCAAAGTGGCATAGAACTGGAGCAGAAGCTCTTCGTTCCAGTGCTCTTCATCAGTGATAAACGGCAGCAAACCCACTTGCTTGAAGCAATCCAATGCTTCTTCCAGACCAGGCAGACCAGCAACAGCTTCAACCTCAAGGCGCTTGTGAGGAAAGATGCGGCCTTGGTTGTATAAGATGCATGAATAATAGCTGCGCTGTTGATGGCTCCAGAACCTATCTGATACAATGCGTTCCCTTGAATAAGGGTTCTTGGAGCGGTCGAAAAACGTGTTATCTGCCCTGAAGCCGTTGATGTTGAAGGAACCAGGAGCTGATGCAGGACCTGGGAACCTTGGTAGTCGTGGGATCGGCTTCTGGACTTGGGGCCTGTGCGCAATATGATAGTTGAATTGTGGTCCGGCAGCAGACTCAGGCACAGAATGTTCAGGAGCAGTAGCTTCGGTGTCTTCTGAAGCTGTTGTTGGGGAGGGCTCCACATTTGCTTCGGCGTTGTTTGTGGCAGCCTCAACATTTTCAGCTTCAGGCACGTTCTCCTTGAGAACTGCTTCTTGTTGGTGCGGGGGAGTTGGAGCTTGTGGTATTTCTGCTTGCTCTTCGGCTGATGCAGCCGGAATGTCGTCAGCAGCCTGAGCCCTTGGCCCTTTGCGAAGCCTATGGAGTGTAGGCGCTGGTGGTGTTGCAGTGGGTTGGGGCTCATCTTCCTCTTGTGGGCGATCTGCCCACGACGCATTTTGTGTGATTGGCGTCAATGGACGACCAATACTGATCTGTTCGCTTGTCTCAAGCTGAGGAAGGGCTGCATCACCTTGCACATTGTCTTGGGGACCAATGTCTTCAGCAGCATTGAGGTTGGCTGCTGGAATGTCTTCAGTGTGCGGAGCCTCTATGTAAGCAGGCTTATGCACTGTCAACTGACGACCTGCGTCAGGATAGCGGACGCAGAGGGGTTCAACTATCAGGGGCTCTGTGGGAGAAGCCCGAGATTTCTTGGTCTTGCGCTTCTTGATGATGGGTTCAGAAGGAGAGGCTTCAGAATGTTTTCTCTTCTTAGCTTCAGCCTCTGCAGTCCGTGTCTTCTTGTGCTGTGAGGCGGTTGATCGACTCTTTGGCTTCGAGCCAGTCGTTGCAGCGGGGAAGACAATCGGAGCATCAGGTTCTGACCTTGGTGCTTCAGGTTCGGGCACAGCCGCCTTCTTTTTCTTCTTCGCGGCCATCCTAGGGTCAATGCCGGGACGCCCAAGTGCCTTGCGCTTTTCTGCCTCATTGTAGGCTTGCACGCAGCGATCAGCCAAAGTCTTCATGCGTTCTCGCGAGCCTTGAGCTTTGGCACGCGTCTTCAGGAAGTTTTCTTTCAGCTCGTGCAACATGATCTTGAAGTTTTTCACTTCTTGCACACTTAGCTTGGCCACGTGCTTCTTGAACTGAGCCTTTTCATGATCAATTTTCTGCTTCAGTTCTACAATTCGCTGGGCTATTGCAAGTTCTAAAGCGATTGCACCTTGAAAGGCAACGCTGAGGCCTATGGGTAGCTGCAGATCATTGAAGCTTATGTCTGCTGTGTCAAACCATTCATCGATGAAGTTGTGGATGATGGCGACATCAAACAGAGGCAAATTGTTGAAGATTTCAGCCTCCTCCTTGCTCTTGATGAGCTGCTCAAGAGCATCATCTCCAAGATCTTCATCGCTTGAGAGATCAATGGCTTCGCAGCGCAGAATGTCAGCAGCTGTGAGCTCTTTGCCTGTGTGTGGCTGAGGCTTCTTGGCTTCTTGGGGCTTGGACACTCGTGATAAGCCTTCTGACTGCACACTGCCCGATGATATTGGGATCGGCGTTGCGTGTGCCATCTGCTCTTGGTGAGGAGGGACCAGGGTTGAAGTCAAGCCCAAACTTCTTCTTGTTTATCTTCGCTGACTGTTGTGCAAACTGAAAGTTGTGCTTGAAGAGATTATCATCGCGACACCAGAGAAGTGATGACGGATGTGCCTCAGCTGGCTGTGGTCCTCTCACCATGCATGGATAGAAGCCTTGAGCAATGGCTTCGTCTCTGGACCTGGGTACGAGATTTTTGTATAATACATCTCCCCACGGTCTCTTGATGGCGCACTTCTCCGCATATTCCTGAGTGACGAAGCGGTAGTGGAACCATTGCTCTGCCCAATATCTTCGAATCCATTGGATTCGTGTCTTGCGCTGACCATAGCTTTCTTCAGGATCAGTTTTGTACATCTCTGCCAATTCATCAGGCAGATCTTTGGACGTTTCACCACGTCGCTGTCTGCCTCCCTTCCTTGCTGCTGTTTCTGAAGCCATGAATAACTTGGAAGGCTTCAAGATGTTCAAAGGCTTCAAAGGCTTCCTTTTGCAAGAACTGGCTTCAGGCGAGTTGATGTGATGCTGCAAGTACTCTGCAAATGAATGCAGACTATGAGAACCAAAGGATTCTCCCACGGACATGTACCTGTGACAGCATTAAGATGTGAGGGAAGGGGAAGAGGTCGTATGCATTCTCAGAAGATTTTGAAGATAAATCGGTTTAGAAGACATTGACCTCATTATGCAAAGACATTCACTTGTAGATAAGAAGTTGGTTCCAGATTTGTACGAACCCATAGATCAGTACAAGTGAGGAATCTAACTACTTTATGAAGCACAAGTGAATATACTAGGCATCTTATGAGATGCAGCGAGAGATTTAACTGGTGTGAAGAGAAACTTCTTATGGCAGAAAGTGACTGAACTTTAGGATCAAAAGAAGCTGTAAAAAGAGGTTTTATTTACCACACTTGGAACTGCTAGACGAAGTGAGAGTTGAGGCCGAGCAGTTCGATCCTCCGTGCCCTAACTTGGCGACGGAAGACACCTACGGCGACGGAGGAGAGAGCGATGTCCGCTGTCGGCGTGAAAACGGCGTCGGAGAGGTTGCGGCAGTGAAGCGCTTCGTCGCCGGCGTCGTCGAGTGCTAGCGGTGGCGCTAGGGTTCGTGCGAGGGTGGAGGAAGGAGATAATGACCGCGGTAAGTGTGAATTTATAGACTCAGAGGCGGCACTATGCTATTACCCAGGTGCCCCTGGCGGTTCACATTTGGGGCACGCGTGGCCAGTTAGAGGAAGGTTGGGATTTGTTCCACGTCCCACGCACGCCTAAATTGTCGGACGGTCGTTCCTGCTTCTCTGGATCTTATGTGGAGGAATGAGCATTAAAAACGGACTTTTATGGTTGTCTCAATGTCTTCGGCTGACAAGGACACAGTGAAGACATTCGACAGTTTCAACAGAATGCATATGACTTGGAGAGATAGAGTTTGAGATAGAAAGCATAGAGAGGTTAGGGTCCGATCACATTCACTTAGTTCAAAAAGATTCAACCAAGAAGACATAGCTATAAGTGAATGCTGTAGAGGACAGAACATCAGTACATATGTATCCATATAATCAACGCGGTGAAGATAATCATGAAGACATATTGAGAATGAAGCCAAACCAAATGTGAAGACATTGCGAGGTAACGCCATGAGTGAAATACTTCAAAATAGAACGTTTGGTGGTGGCGTTACCCACCGTATAGGAAGTATTAGACCCAGACACGGCGCACAATTATCGTGGCGTTCCGAAGTCAAATTCCACATTAATGTATTCACACTTAGAATGTATGTCTTCATTGATTGAAGATATACGCTACTTCGTGTGTTGCACATCTAAGTCATCAATATGCATAACTGTTAGGATGTGTGCCTGATCACAGGACATTTGAGGATTCCAAGATATTTAGCTCACACCGTAACTTGCAAAATCTCTTCTCATCCAAGGGCTTGGTGAAGATATCTGCCAATTGCTCTTCAGTATTGACGTGTATGATATCAATGTCTTCCTTCACAACATGATCTCTGAGAAAGTGATGACGAATTTCAATGTGTTTTGTCATTGAGTGCTGAACTGGGTTGTTGGCAATCTTGATGGCGCTTTCGTTGTCGCAGTAAAGTGGCACTTGCTTCAGATGAATGCCATAATCCTTGAGTGTTTGCTTCATCCACAGAAGCTGAGCGCAGCAAGATCCAGCAGCAATGTATTCAGATTCAGCAGTGGAGAGAGATACACAGTTCTGCTTCTTTGAAGACCAACATACAAGTGATCGTCCCAGAAAATGACATGTGCCTGATGTAGATTTGCGATCAACTTTGTCACCAGCATAATCAACATCCGAAAATCCAACCAGATCAAACTCTGAGCCCTTTGGATACCATAATCCTAGAGTTGGGGTGTGAGCCAAATATCGAAGAATTCGCTTCACAGCTAAGTGATGCGACTCCTTTGGTGCCGCTTGAAATCGAGCACACATGCAAACACTAAGCATGATATCTGGCCTAGATGCACATAAATAAAGCAAAGACCCAATCATGGAGCGGTATACCTTTTGATCGAACTCTTTACCATTGTCGTCGGGACCCAGATGATGCTTGGCTGGCATTGGTGTTGTGAAGCCTTTGCAGTCTTGCATACCGAACTTCTTCAGGCACTCTTTAAGATATTTCTCTTGTGATATGAAGATGCCGTTGCGTTGTTTCCGTATTTGAAGACCGAGGAAGAACTTCAGCTCACCCATCATGGACATCTGATATTGCTCTTGCATCATATATCCAAACTCTTCACTATACTTCTGATTGGTGCAGCCGAAGATAATGTCATCCACATATATTTGGCACACAAATAGTTCACCATCATATGTCTTCGTGAAAAGAGTGGGATCCAGGGAACCAGGTATGAAGCCTTTGCTCTTCAGAAAGTACTTGAGTGTATCATACCAGGCCCTGGGGGCTTGTTTGAGGCCATACAGTGCCTTGTTGAGCTTGTATACCATATCAGGATGTTTTGGATTTTCAAAGCCAGGTGGTTGTGCAACATACACTTCTTCTTCAATCTTGCCATTGAGAAAGGCACTTTTCACATCCATTTGATATAGAAGTATGTTATGATGATTTGCATAGGCCAGCAGTATGCGTATGGCTTCAAGCCTAGCCACAGGAGCAAATGTTTCATCGAAGTCAATGCCCTCCACTTGAGTATATCCTTGAGCAACTAGACGAGCTTTGTTTCTGACAACTTGACCATGCTCATCTTGCTTGTTGCGGTATATCCATTTGGTGCCTATTATGTTGTGCTTTCGTGGATCAGGACGCTTAACCAGTTCCCATACATTATTCAGCTCAAACTGGTGAAGCTCTTCTTGCATAGCTTGAATCCATTCAGGTTCCATGAAGGCTTCTTCAACTTTCTTGGGTTCTGATATTGAGACGAATGCGAAATGCCCACAGAAGTTTGTTAGCTGAGTTGCCCTTGAACGAGTGAGTGGACCAGGTGCATTGATGCTGTCCAGTATTTTGTCAATTTGTACTTCATTTGCAACACGAGGGTGTGTGGGGCGAAGACTTTGCTCTTGCTGATCTATGTGGTCATTTGAAGGTATATCTTTAGGCTGAGCATTGTCTTCATGTGGATCAAGTGCTGAGATGATAAGTTCTTCTTCAGGTTGAGCTTCAGAAGGTACAATTTCTCCAGTTCCCATAAGCTTGATTGATTCATTTGCCGGAACTTCATCTAGCACATTTGGCAATTGCTCTCTTTGTGATCCATTGGTTTCATCAAACCGCACATCCACTGTTTCAACCACTTTGTAGTGGAAGAGATTGAAGACTCTGTAGGAGTGCGAATCCTTTCCATATCCAAGCATGAAGCCCTCATGTGCTTTTGGTGCAAACTTTGAGGTGTGGTGTGGGTCCTTGATCCAGCATTTTGCGCCAAATACTCTGAAGTAACTGACATTTGGCTTCTTGCCAGTTAGGAGTTCATAAGATTTCTTGTTCATAAGCTTGTGAAGATAAACACGATTGATTGTATGGCATGCAGTATCAATGGCTTCAGTCCAGAATTTTCTTGGAGTCTTGTATTCATCTAGCATTGTTCTGGCCATCTCAATAAGTGTTCTGTTCTTGCGTTCGACGACGCCATTCTGCTGTGGCGTGTATGGAGCTGAGAATTCATGTGTGATCCCCAAGGTATCCAGATATGTATCAAGGCCAGTGTTCTTGAATTCAGTGCCATTGTCACTTCTGATGTGCTTTATCTTGGCGCCAAAATTGTTCATAGCTCGATTTGTGAAGCGTCTGAAGACATCCTGCACTTCAGTCTTGTAAAGGATTATGTGCACCCAAGTATATCTAGAATAATCATCAACAATTACGAAGCCATAGAGGCGTGCAGAAGTAGTAAAAGTTGAGTAGTGAGTGGGACCGAAAAGATCCATGTGAAGCAGTTCGAAGGGTTGTGTAGTAGTCATGATTGTCTTTGAAGGATGTTTTGCCCTTGTCATCTTCCCTGCTTCACAGGCACCGCATAAATGATCTTTCTTGAACTTGACGCCCTCGATGCCTATGACATGCTTCTTCCTTGCAAGGGTGTGGAGGTTCCTCATGCCAGCATGCCCAAGCCTTCGATGCCAAAGCCAGCATTCTGAAGCTTTTGCAAGAAGACATACTGCAAGTTGTGGTCCTGCTGAGAAATCTACCACGTACAAATCACCCTTCCGATACCCTTCAAACACTAGAGATTTGTCAGACTCCATTAGCACCAGGCAACGATATTTCCCAAACATTACAATCATATTCAAATCGCAAAGCATTGAGACAGACATCAAGTTGAAGCCAAGGGATTCAACAAGCATGACTTTATCCATGTGTTGATCCTTTGAGATTGCAACTCTACCTAGACCCAATACCTTACTTTTACCAGTGTCAGCAAATGTGATGTGGCTCTTATCGGATGGACGTAATGTTGAGTCCATAAGAAGGCTTCTTTTGCCAGTCATGTGATTTGTACACCCACTGTCAATAATCCATTCTGAAGACTTTGAAGTCACTGGTGTCGTACCCTACATTGCAGTTAGGGGGATAGGCTTCACGAAGGGTATTGTGAAGCATAAACATTTGACGAACCAGTGGATTATGAAAACTTAAATCCAGATTAGGACTAATAGGGAGAGTAGCATGCGATTCAGGAACGAAGTACATAATGATGCCATTTGGGCATTTTATCTTGCGCCCTACAAGATTTTTAAGGTCCCCAGCAATAGCATCAGAAGATTTTGTTTTTCTGCTGGAGACCTTTCCCTGCAAAAGAGAGTTAAGCTTTCTTAACCACCCACATCTTCAAGGGTGGCTTAGAAGCAATAAGTCTAAGTGCAGCATCTGAGAATTTTGGCTTTGAAGCCTTAGCAAACAGTCTAGCAGGTGGACAATAATACTCATAAGAATAAGCAGAATAATTTTTGGTCATATGAACATGACGGTTCAAAGAACCGCTCTCATATTCGTATGCCTGAGTATGGTTTCCCTGCAAAACATTAGCGTTAGTGCGACTCAGGTGAGTCCCCTGTTTGTATGAAGCATTTGGACCATATGAAGCCTTTGGTCTGAGGTTTGTCTTCTTCAAGTGAGGTGTCATGAAGACATTCACAGGAAGATTTTCTAGACATGTTTTCGGAACCCAGATCTTCTTCATAGGCGGTCCATTCCTGCAGTTAGTACCAATGTACCTGGCAAACACTTCATCATTCTGATTCTTAAACAGTTTATAGTTTGCATCAAAGGATTCATCAATGATAATTGGGTTAGCACAAGTGAAGCCAGACAGATTGGATGGATCTGCTGAGGATTCCTTTGCAGCAACCCATGTGGTTTTGGGGTACTGCTCAGGTTTCCAGTAAGACCTATCTGCATTTATTTTCCTCACGAACCCAACACCCTCTTTCCTAGGGTTTCGGTTCAGAATCTGCTTCTTAAGGACATCACATAATGTCTGATGCCCTTTCAGACTTTTGTACATCCCTGTTTCAAGCAATGTCTTCAACCTAGCATTCTCATCAGCAATAGTAGTGGTATCCTCAGCAGAGGGGTTAGTTACCACATCAACAGTTGAAGATATTGAAACAGTAGTAGCAGTGGAACATTCAGCAACAGAAGCAGCATTATCACGCTCAATGCATTTAAGACATGGTAGTTCAAATCCTTCCTGAGCGGGACTGATCTGTTCAGCGCGAAGTGACTCGTTTTCCTTTTGAAGATCTTCATGAGCCACCCTCAATTTCTCAAGTTCTTGCTTCCTTTGAAGATAATCATAGGAAAGCTTTTCATGAGTTGTTGAGAGAGTATCATGACGATCTTCAAGTTCCTGATACTTAACGTGAAGGTTTTTAATGTCTTCAATTAAGGATTCAGATCGAGTCATTTCAGCACCCAACAGATCATCGCTTCTGTCTAACAATTTTTGAATATGTTCCATAGCTTTCTGTTGTTCAGTTGCAATTTTAGCAAGTGTTTTGTAGCTAGGTTTTGAATCACATTCAGAGTCATCGTCACTAGTTGTTTCATAGCGAGTTGTGCGTGTGTTTACCTTGGCACCGCGTGCCATGAAGCAGTAGGTAGGAGTGGAGTTGTTCTTGTCATTTGCGTCGGTGTCGGTGATGCAGTCATTGTCTTCAGTATTGAAGATGGACTTGGCGACGTATGCTGTAGCCAAACTCGCAATGCCAGAATCAGACTCCTCCTCAGACTCCACCTCTGCCTCCTCAGATGCGGACTCCTCCTCCGAATCCATCTCCTTTCCAACAAATGCACGTGCCTTGCCAGATGAGCTCTTCTTGTGTGATGAAGACTTTGATGAAGTTTTGGAAGAAGACTTTGAGTATTTCTTCTTCTTCTTGTCGTCAGAATCATATTCCTTGCTCTTCTTCTTCCTTCTGTTCTCATTGTCCCACTGTGGACACTCAGAGATGAAGTGTCCAGTTTTCTTGCACTTGTGACATGTTTTCTTCTTGTAGTCATGAGCAGAAGCTTCATCATTCCTTGAGCTTGATCGTGAAGATTTCCTGAAGCCTTTCTTCTTAGTGAATTTTTGGAACTTCTTCACTAGCATTGCAAGTTCTCTTCCAATGTCTTCAGGATCATCAGAACTGCAGTCAGATTCTTCTTCAGATGAGGAGACAGCTTTTGCCTTCAAGGCACGAGTTCGCCCATAGTTTGGGCCGTAGATATCTCTTTTCTCAGAAAGTTGAAACTCATGTGTGTTGAGCCTCTCAAGTATGTCAGACGGATCGAGTGTCTTGAAATCAGGACGTTCTTGAATCATCAGGGCCAGGATGTCAAACGAACTATCAAGTGATCTCAGCAGCGTCTTGACGATTTCATGTTTGGTGATCTCAGTGGCGCCGAGGGCTTGAAGCTCATTTGTGATGTCAGTGAGCCGGTCAAATGTGTGCTGGACATTCTCATTGTCATTTCGCTTGAAGAGGTTGAAGAGGTTGCGAAGAACACTGATTCTTTGATCTCTCTGGGTTGAGATGCCTTCATTGACCTTTGAGAGCCAGTCCCAGACTAGCTTGGATGTCTTCAAAGCACTCACACGGCCATACTGTCCTTTGGTCAGATGACCACATATGATATTCTTGGCAGTGGAGTCCAGTTGAGTGAACTTCTTGACATCAGCAGTAGTGACACCTTCTCCAGCCTTGGGAACACCATTCTCGACGACATACCATAGGTCGATATCAATGGCTTCAAGATGCATGCGCATCTTATTCTTCCAGTAGGGATATTCAGTTCCATCGAAGATGGGGCAAGCAGCGGAGACTTTGATTATCCCTGCAGTCGACATAACTAAAACTCCAGGTGGTTAAACCGAATCACACAGAACAAGGGAGCACCTTGCTCTGATACCAATTGAAAGTGCGTTATATCGACTAGAGGGGGGGTGAATAGGCGATTTTTATGAAAGTCTTCAAAACGTGAGAGTTATGAAGACAAACAGTGAAGATTATGTCTATTACTATGCAGCAGAAGTTAGATTACACTAGGCCAACCATGGTCATGTATTCAATAGAGTGAAAGCGCAGTGACAAACAGCTTCAGTGTAATAAGGATCAGGTAGGAAGAAGTTATGAAGCCAAACAGATCATACATTCATGTTGTGAAGACAAACGGTAAAGCGGGCATGTAATGGCTTCACAATGAATAACTATAAGTAAAAGGAAGTGAAGATGAAACCAGTGACACATTGAAGACAATGATTTGTTGGACCAGTTCCAGTTGCTGTGACAACTGTACGTCTGGTTGGAGCGGCTAGGTATTTAAACCAAAGGACACACGGTCCCGGACACCCAGTCAAGGACACTTAGTCCAAGACACCCAGTCCTCACCGTTTTCTCCTTGAGCTAAGGTCACACAGACCTCGCCCAATCACTCTGGTAAGTCTTCAAGGTAGACTCCCAAACCTTCACAGACTTCGTTCACCGGCAATCCACAATTTCTCTTGGATGCTCAGAACGTGACGCCTAACCGTCTGGAGGATGCACAGTCCTCAAGTGTAATAAGTCTTCAGATCACACAGACACGAAGACTTAAGTGATGCCCAATTTACTTTGGCTCTGGGTGGTTAGGGCTTTTCTCCTCACTAGGAATTTTTCTTTCAAAGGCTTCGAGGTGGGTTGCTCTCAAACGACAAAAGTCGTGCACTGGAATTTGAGCAGGCAACCGTTTAAGGTTGTGGGGGGTGGACTATTTATAGCCACTTGGCAACCCGACCTGATTTGTCCGAAATGACCCTGGGTCACTAAGGAACTGACACGTGTACCAACGGTCGGATTTCGAACTCACACGGCAACTTTACTTGGGCTACAAGTAAAGCTGACTTGTCTGACTCTGGGCAAGATTTTCTCTCATAGGCTTCGCTCGAAGACATAGGATTTGAATTAGGCATCACTTCAGTCATTCTGACTGGTTCTCTTCGACCCCACTTAATAGTACGGTGGTTCCTATGACACAACATGAATGAAATAAAACTACGAAGGATCTAGGTCTTCGAGTTTCAAAAGCTTCATAGGGAGTCTTCTCATGTCATTGTCTTCAATATGAATATCTTCATAAACCACCATTGTCTTCAATGTCTTCGTACAGTTTTAGGGGTCATCTCTGGTAGTAAAACCGAATCAATGAGGGACTTCTACCTGTGTTTTCCTGCAATTCTCACAAACACATTAGTCCCTCAACTAGGTTTGTCGTCAATACTCCAAAACCAACTAGGGGTGGCACTAGATGCACTTACAGGATTCGAACCTCGCAATATCTCAAATAAATGGAGACTTTGACGCCAAGGACCCAAAAATGGCGGCTTACCGAAATGCCGTCCCCAAAATGTCAGCTCGGTTCGAGGGGCTCGAATTCCACCATGTGGTCTGGTAAAACAATCAAGCGGCGGATATCCTCGCCCGCATCGGCGCTAAGCGCAACCCTGCCCCTCCTAATATCTTCTTGGAAAGGCTGTTTAAGCCATCTGTGGTGTGGGAAGGGGAGACCAGCAACAACAGTCTGGATCCGGCCACAACACCAGATCCCGAACACTTTGACGTAATCGGAGGCTCCAGCACCGAAATAACACCTTCGGCCCACGTGATTATGGCTGTCATCACCCCATGGACAGAACCCTTCTTGGCTTACCTAAATAGGCAAGAACTCCCTGAGGACCCAAACGAGGCATGTTGCATTGTGCGGCAGTCTAAACCCTACAAGGTCCACGAGGGAGAGATTTATAAGAAAAGCACTACCGGAGTACTTCAAAGGTGCATCTCCGAAGAGGAAGGATGGTAACTTTTGGCAGAAATTCATGCTGGACTGGGCGGCCATCATGCCGCAGCTCGGGCCCTTGTAAGTAAGGCCTTCCGTACAGGTTTCTACTGGCTGACAGCCCGAGTAGACTCACAAGACCTCTCCCAACATTGCGTCGGTTGCCAGCTTTTTGCAAACCAAAGCCATATGCCACCTACCGCGCTCCAAACAATCCCCATTACTTGGCCCTTTGCGGTCTGGGGGCTTGATATGGTCAGACCCCTTAAAGGAGGAAGCCATAAGAAAAAGTACCTATTGGTCATGGTGGATAATTCACCAAATGGATAGAAGCCAAACCAGTTACAACGGCCAAGTCCGGACTAGTGATATACTTCATATCCGGGGTTGTACACCGTTATGGTGTCCCCCACAGCATCATCACCGATAACGGCTTGAACTTTACAGCTGACGAGGTAAAAACTTGGTGCGGCAACATGGGCATTAAGCTCTATTATGCCTCTGTCTATCACCCCCAAACAAACGGTCAAGTCAAATGAGCAAATGGTCTTATTATGAGCGGCATTAAACCCAGATTAGTGCGATCCTTGAAGGAATCAGATACGCACTGGGTTGAGGAGCTCGACTCCGTACTATGGGGGTTGCAGACCGCGCCGAATCGCACTACCGGATACACACCGTTTTTATGGTGTACGGCGCAGAGGCGGTACTGCCCTGCGACATCATTCATGACTCACCTCGAGTTCGCATGTACGAAGAGAAAGAAGTCGAGCTTGATTGGCAGGACAGTTTAGACGCCTTGGAGGAGGAGCGTGACGTTGCAAAAGCCCGCTCCGCATTCTATCAGCAACAGGCTCGACGGTATCAAAGCAGAGAAGTACGGGCCAAAACTTATAACGTTGGTGAACTCGTTCTATGCCTACCCGAGAAGAAAAAGGACAAACTCAAGCCCAAATGGGAAGGTCCCTTCATCATCGAGAAAGTTCTAACCGGTGGAGCATACCATCTGCGTGATGCATCGGACAATCGACTCAAGCCAATCCCATGGAACGCGGCCAGACTCCGAAGGTTCTACGCCTAGTGTCGGACTCTGTGTTCGTCTCCTTACCTCCACCTTATATATATATATATATCCGTTATCTGTCTTTCTTTCTTTCTTTCTTCCCTCTTTCTTCACGGCCTTTAAAGGTTAAAATGTGTCTTGACTACACAATCTTGACGCGCCCCGTGGACAGAACCCTTCTTGGCTTACCTAAATAGGCAAGAACTCCCTGAGGACCCAAACGAGGCATGTTGCATTGTGCGGCAGTCTAAAGCCTACAAGGTCCACGAGGGAGAGCTTTATAAGAAAAGCGCTACCGGAGTACTTCAAAGGTGCATCTCCAAAGAGGAAGGACGGCAACTTTTGGCAGAAATTCATGCTGGACTCGGCGGCCATCATGTCGCATCTCGGGCCCTTGTAAGTAAGGCCTTCCGTACAAGTTTCTACTGGCCAACAGCCCGAGTGGACACACAAGACCTCTCCCAACATTGCGTCGGTTGCCAGCTTTTTGCAAACCAAAAACATATGCCACCTACCGCTTTCCAAACAATCCCCATTACTTGGCCCTTTGCGGTCTGGGGGCTTGATATGGTCGGACCCCTTAAAGGAGGAAGCCATAAGAAAAAGTACCTATTGGTCATGGTGGATAAATTCACCAAATGGATAGAAGCCAAACCAGTTACAACGACCGAGTCCAGACTAGTGATAGACTTCATATCCGGGGTTGTACACCGTTATGGTGTCCCCCACAGCATCATCACTGATAACGGCTCGAACTTTAAAGCCGACGAGGTAAAAACTTGGTGCGGCAACATGGGCATTAACCTCGATTATGCCGCCGTCTATCACCCCCAAACAAACGGTCAAGTCGAACGAGCAAATGATCTTATTATGAGCGGCATTAAACCCAGATTAGTGCGATCCTTGAAGGAATTAGATACGCACTGGGTTGAGGAGCTTGATTCCGTACTATGGGGGCTGCGGACCGCGCCGAATCGCACTACCGGATACACACCGTTTTTTATGGTGTATGGCGCAGAGGCGGTACTGCCCTGCGACATCATTCATGACTCACCTCGAGTGCATGTACGAAGAGAAAGAAGTCGAGCTTGATCGGCAGGACAGTTTAGACGCCCTGGAGGAGGAGCGTGACGTTGCAAAAGCTCGCTCTGCATTCTATCAGCAACAGGCTCGACGGTATCAAAGCAGAGAAGTACGAGCCAAAACTTATAACATTGGCGAACTCGTTCTATGCCTACCCGAGAAGAAAAAGGACAAACTCAAGCCCAAGTGGGAAGGTCCCTTCATCATCAAGAAAGTTCTAACCGGTGGAGAGTACCATCTGCGTGATGCATCGGACAATCGACTCGAGCCAATCCCATGGAACGCGGCCAGACTCCGAAGGTTCTACGCCTAGTGTCGGACTCTGTGTTTGTCTCCTTACCTCCGCTTATTATATATATTCGCTATCTGTCTTTCTTTCTTTCTTCCCTCTTTCTTCACGGCCTTAAAAGGTTAAAATGTGTCTTGACTACACAATTTTGATGCGTCATGCGTGCTCATTACACCTGGGGGCTTCTTATACAGAAGCTTAATAAATTATGTTCCCGGCTCTATGCCCCCTGTACATGTGTTACTTTTCCACATGTACCTTTTCTTCGCCATTATATGCATCGATATGACTTAAGTTTTGGCCAAGCTGGGTTGCCTGGCTCTTGTGTTTATGCCCTACGTTCCCGTTAATTCGGCTAGGGCATAAGGGGAGCACCTCTGCGATTGTTACTGCCGGGTCAGCCTGATGTGTACCTCAGACTGCGTGAAGCCGAAAGCTAGCATTCTTAAGGGAATATTCGGTCGATGAACAAAAGATGACTTTTACTTATTACAATACATGCCCCCAGATGTTTATATCCTGCGTCTCTTTTCGCAGTTCGGACATGCACATTAATGCATGCGCACCTAGGGAAAGGAACCCTTAACGGAACTATTCTCCTTGGAAGATGTTTCTTACTATCCATGTAATATAACATAGCTAGTTGGGTACTTGTCTGTTCAAGCACTTATGACCCCTATGCCTGGTTTCCACGCGTACCCCGGTTTTTACATAACTGAGAGGGTATTCGGATACACTCCAGACTGTCGGGCCCAGAGGTCGGAGCGAAAAGGTCCGCCATGAAAAATGATTTACAATCCAGCTAGGGACAAAATATGTCACTTGAAGTACACAGTCACTTAGACTGACTAAATTCTTCTTCTATACCATCCAACAGGCTGTCTAGCCTACAATCCTATTGAGAATACTTTGCGGCTAATTTTACCTGGTCATATACCAGACTAACGGGGATCTCTTTCCCATCAGACCCTACAGGTCCGACCTCAGCCATGTGGTTCGGGTCAGCCTTGGTATATCGCGTCTTCACAATGGCCCAGGCTTCCCTTGCACCTTGTCAGCAGGCAGACATCTTCCATAATCGGAAGCGCCACCGTGCTCCCTTGAGCATCTCTACGAGCTCCCGCATGCCTCCTGGCAGGGAGGCGGATGGCCACAAGGCCTGGGCAATGCCCTGCATCACCTATCAAACTTGTTCGTGCAGTTGTGAGAGCTCTGGAAGAAGATCGCCCCCAGATCCGGGCATCTCCTCTTCGGGACGACCCGTCAGCATACCTAGAGATATAACACTGTTAGCCGGTTTCTTCGCCGAACTCTATAAAAGTTCGTTCAAGCGCTTACTAAAAATGCCGCGTCGAAGCCTCTTATTCTCCTTTACGGAGTCAGCTAGCTGGGCCCGAACATCTTTCAGTTCAACGCCCAGCCGGGTATTGGCATCTTGGAGATCGTTTTTCTCCCGCCTAACCCGCGTAAGCACGCGCTCGCCAGCCTCTAGCTGTCGTTGAGCATGTTGCTCATCCCCTCGCACGATCTTTGGATTCACTCCGGGATCATCTGCAGAATCTATTGTTAGATTTGCATGCATGCCGAATACTAACTGGTACATGTCATTTCATTCTTTCCAATCAGGACAAGTATTACCAGATGGGGCCTTCTTGGACTCCTCCATTCCGGCAACTGCGGCCCGTAGCTGGGCTTCGCACTCCTCCAGCTCTTGAAACAACTAGGTATTCTTCTCCGTAAGAACCTTTACTCCAGTTCTTCATCATAAATGGAGTTCATCCCGTGGCTTAATGCGGATGAACTCCTCTTTCTCTCCTTTGTACAAATCGGACAGTATTTTCGCTAGAGCAGCGGCGGAGTCCGAACCTTTACGACCGCAGCGGGTGGCATCGTCTTCTCCATCGAAGTGCCACATGGGTTTCCCCCGATACTGAAGTGGCTGCACCCCCCGCATTACACATAATGATATAACCTCGACTATTGTCAGTCCTGATTTGGCAAGCATTTTTATCCTGCCCATCAGGTAAAGGACCTCTCTGTAACTCTTCCTCCTGGGGGCTCCAAGGGCGCCAGCTGCGGCGTTTCTTCAAAGGGGCATTATTAAACTCAGGAAGGCCCATCCGAATAGGGTCCGAAAGGGGGACGTCCTCCATATAAAACCACTCCAAAGGCCAGTCTTTGGATGTCTTCTTTGGAGTACCGGACAGGTATTCGGTCCCGGCGATGCGCCATATTTCGGCTCTGCCCACTTGATATATTGACCCCTCCTGTGTACGGGGTACGAGCCAGAATAGCCTCTTCCATAGCTCGAAATGAGCTTCACAGCCCAGAAATACCTCGCAAAAGGCGACGTAGCCGGCGATGTGTAATATGGAGGCGGGAGTAAAGTTATGCAGCTGGAGGCATAGAACTCCAAGAGCCCACGGAGGAATGGATGGATTGGAAATCCGAGTCCCCTCAATAAGTAAGGGACAAGGCATACCCGCTCCCCCTGGATGGGTTGGGAAAGATCTCTGCTTGCTCCCCGCCATTATAAGTGGCTAATACTGCTCAGACGGGGACCATATACACAGGAGGGAGAAACCCCTGGGTCTGCAACTCTACTAATTGGTTGTGGGGGATGGAACACTTCTCCCAATTGCCTGGCTTAGTGCTACGGGAGCGACATGAGGAGCTGCGATGGACGGCCATGATGGGATGGACTTTTCCAGGCGCGCTCCGGTGGATACTCACTGTGGGAGGATGGTGTGATCTGGATCTGAGGATCCCCGACTCTTTAAATAGATGATTTACTTACATGGTTAGGGTGGCAAATGTAAAAATGCCCCGACTTCTCGCATTCGCTTGACACGTGGAAGATAGCCATTATTAAAGCATAGAAGCCGAGGAGTGCAACATTCATGGGAAGCCGGACACTACTCATTACGACAGGTACTCGGGATTTGGAGAAGAAACCGCCTTGCAATGTCAAAGACAATCTGCGCGCCGGACTCATCGTCATTGAAGCCTAGTTCAGGGGCTACTGAGGGAGTCCTGGATTAGGGGGTCCTCGGACAGCCGGACTATATACTTTGGCCGGACTGTTGGACTATGAAGATACAAGATTGAAGACTTCGTCCCGTGTCCGGGTGGGACTCTCCTTTGCATGGAAGGCAAGCTTGGCAATTCGGATATGTAGATCTCCTCCCTTGTAACCGACTCTGTGTAACCCTAGACCCCTCTGGTGTCTATATAAACCATAGGGTTTAGTCCGTAGGACGACAACAATCATAATCATAGGCTAGCTTCTAGGGTTTAGCCTCTACGATCTCGTGGTAGATCAACTCTTGTAATACTCATATCATCAAGATCAATCAGGCAGGAAGTAGGGTATTACCTCCATCGAGAGGGCCCGAACCTGGGTAAACATTGTGTCCCCCGCCTCCTGTTACCATCAGCCTTAGACGCATAGTCCGGGACCCCCTACCCGAGATCCGCCGGTTTTGACACCGACACCCCCTTGCCCAATCCGAATTGGACAAGGGGAGGGGGCGCGGCCCCCTCTTTCCGTCTCCCTCTCCCTCCTTTCCCCTTTCCCCTTTCCATTGGAAGGAAGGAGGGGCCCGAATCCTACTTGGACTGGGAGTCCAAGTAGGAATCCCCCCTTGGCGCGCCCCCTTAGGACGGCCACCTCCTCCTCCCCCCTTTATATACGGGGGTGGGGGTACCCCAAAGACAGACCAAGATTTCTCTTAGCCATGTGTGGTGCCCCCCTCCACAGTTTATTCCTCCGATCATAGTGTCGTAGTGCTTAGGCGAAGCCCTGCGCGACATCACCATCACCGTCACCACGTCGTCATGCTGACGGAACTTTCCCTCGACCCTCTACTGGATTAAGAGTTCGAGGGACGTCATCGAGCTGAACGTGTGCAGAACACGGAGGTGCCGTATGTTCGGTACTTGGATCGGTTGGATCATGAAGACATTCGACTACATCAATCGCGTTAACCTCACGCTTCCGCTTTCGGTCTACGAGGGTACGTGGACACACTCTCCCCCTCTCGTTGCTATGCATCTCCTAGATAGATCTTGCATGATCGTAGGAATTTTTTTGAAACTGCACGCTATGTTCCAACAGTCCCGCCGCACCGCCAAAGTAGCACGGAGGTCCCGCCGCACCGTCGATGCAGCAGACTGGTCTGACCGCGCCGCGGAAGCAGAAGAGATGTCCCGCCGCACTGCGAATGCAATAGAGATGTCCTCCCGTGTTGCGGCGGCCTAGGAAAATGTCTCACGGACAGGCAAGGACTCTTACAGGTGCATGCATGTGATCGTCCATAGCCAGATGGATCAGATCTCCGGCTGGGCAAGGTTGGAGGACGACATGAAAGCCTCTTTTGAACAGGGTACCTGCGTCATCCGCCAACTAAATGAGAGCAATGCGAAGCTCCTGGCCGAGCGCGACCTTCTGAGGGCGAAGATCGTCGGATGTGCGGAGCAGCAGGAGGAGACCACTGCCTTGTTGAAGAGGACCGGCATCATCATAGAGAAACTTATGGACGAGAATGCCATGTTGCGCATCGAGCGCAGAAGGCTGGTGGAGGAATCCATGGATGCTCTCAAGCAGCATCTTGAGGATAAGAAAGAGCTCATCACCGCTCGCCGTGGAGACTAGTTCCCACGGCCTGCAGCAATGCATCAAGAAAGTAGAGATCAGCGGGCCAGATCGTTGTCTTCCTTCTTCTTTTGCCATTGTGTATTTCGGGCGTTACCTCATGTGGCTTTTTTTAATTATGTTCCTAAATATGTAGGACAATTATTATCCACTGTCATCGTCCTTATATTCATCATGCTTGCTATAAGTCGCAGTTGATGCTATATAGGTCTGTCGTATCTTACATCAAGATCCGTGCAAAACTTTCTTTTCAGATTTTCGTTTTTCTCTCTTAAATCTCGGTCCAGTGACATATGGCCACGCCGTAGAATAGGGGCTCGGGCGCCATTAATGGAGACGTTGGGAGGGAGGTGCGCAGCGGATAGAGGTCAAAGGGATCTCCTCCCGATGAGCATGTCACCTCCCGTCATGCCTCCCATACTCAAATAGCTACCCCGCACGACACCTCCTAGCCAATAAAAAAGGGGACACGTGATGGCACGTAATTGGTAAGTAGAACGCCCACAGTTTCAATAATACTTGTGTTTCCGATTTGTAACGTGACAGCACTTGTTCCAAAATGATTTTGTTGATTATTAATGTGTGCGCCTTTGCAAATCGGACAGGAAAATTACCACAGCATGTTGGTGCCATGTCATGACACCATGCCAAGTTTCATGATTTTCGGGCGTGTTTCGGATTTATAGGAATTAAAAAACCAAGTTTCTCAATCTTTCTGGACGATCCACGACGCCCAGATGTTTGAATTCCATTCCCATTTCTTGCATGGGACCTAGAAATTCACCCAAGGACACACATGTGATTTTTTAACCAACTTTGGTGCACTGGAGCATGTGCTTGTAGTTCAAATTTTAATTATGCACATTAAATGCCCAGAAACTCAATTAATGTATAAAAAAGGCAAAACGAACCCGGAATAATTCCAAAATTTAGCACGATACTTCTATTTGGTCTAATCTGCCTGTGTAAAAAATTTAAGGCGGGGAAGGCAGTGTATGTATGTCGTTTCGCACACAGAGGTGACACGTTCCCTCTCGGAACCACGAGCCTTCTTGAGGGAAGCTCCGGTTTGCAAGAAGGTTACACCAAAGCTTGTCCCAATTCGGCCAAAAAAATTGCCGCAGCATGTTGGTGCCATGTCATGACACCGTGCCAACTTTCATGATTTTCAGGCGTGTTTTGGATTTACAGGAATTAAAAAACCAAGTTTCTCAATCTTTATGGCCGACGCACGATGCCCAGATGTTTGAATTTCATTCCCATTTCTTGCATGGGACCTAGAAATTCACCACAAGGACACACATGTGATTTTTCAACCAACTTTGGTGCACTCGAGCAGGTGCTTTGATACGTCTCCGTCGTATATACTTTTCCAAACATGTTTGCCCTTGTTTTGGACTCTAACTTGCATGCTTTGAATGGAACTAACCCAGACTGACGTTGTTTTCAACAGAATTGCCATGGTGTTATTTTTGTGCGGAAATATAAGTTCTCGGAATGACCAGAAAATCAACGTGGAATTATTTTGGAATATATAAAAAATACTGGAAGAAAGATCCACGTCAGGGAGCCCACACCCTGTCCACGAGGGTGGGGGCGCGCCTACCCCCCTAGGCGCGCGCCCCTGCCTCATGGGCCCCCTGATGCTCCACCGACCTCAACTCCAACTCCATATATTCGTGTTCGGGGAGAAAAAAACAGAGAGAAGGATTCATCGCATTTTACAATATGGAGCCGCCGCCAAGCCCTAAACTCTCTCGGGAGGACTGATCTGGAGTCCGTTCGGGGCTCCGGAGAGGGGAAACCGTCGCCATCGTCATCATCAACCTTCCTCCATCACCAATTTCATGATGCTCACCGCCGTGCTTAAGTAATTACATCGTAGGCTTGCTGGACGGTGATGGGTTGGATGAGATTTATCATGTAATCGAGTTAGTTTTCTTAGGGTTTGATTCCTAGTATCCACTATGTTCTGAGATTGATGTTGCTATGACTTTGCTATGCTTAATGCTCGTCACTAGGGCCCGAGTGCCATGATTTCAGGTCTGAACCTATTATGTTTTCATCAATATATGAGAGTTCTTGATCCTATCTTGCAAGTCTATAGTCACCTATTATGTGTTATGATCCGTTAACCCCGAAGTGACAATAATCGGGATACTTACCGGTGATGACCGTAGTTTGAGGTGTTCATGTATTGACTATTTGTTAATGCTTTGGTCTGGTGCTCTATTAAAAGGAGGCCTTAATATCCCTTAGTTTCCAATAGGACCCTACTGCCACGGGAGGGTAGGACAAAAGATGTCATGCAAGTTCTTTTCCATAAGCACATATGACTATATACGGAATACATGCCTACGTTACATTGATGAACTAGAGCTAGTTTTGTGTCACCCTATGTTATAACTGTTGCATGAATGACCGCATCCGACATAATTCTCCATCACCGATCCAATGCCTACGAGCTTTCCATATATTATTCTTCGCTTATTTACTTTTCTGTTGCTACTGTTACAATCACTATAAAACTCAAAAATATTACTTTTGCTACCGTTACTTTTGCTACCATTACCACTACTATCATATTACTTTGCTACTAAACACTTTGCTGCAGATATTAAGTTTCCAAGTGTGGTTGAATTGACAACTCAGCTGCTAATACTTGAGAATATTCTTTGGCTCCCCTTGTGTCGAATCAATAAATTTGGGTTGAATACTCTACCCTCGAAAACTGTTGCGATCCCCTATACTTGTGGATTATCAAGACCTTTTTCTGGCACTATTGTCGGGGAGCATAGCTCTATTCTTTGAGTCACTTGGGATTTATATCTGTTTATCACTATGAAGAACTTGAAAGATCAAAGAACCAAGATTTTTCCCTCAACTACGAGGGGAGGTAAGGAACTGCCATCTAGCTCTATACTTGATTCACCTTCTGTTTTGAGTAAGCTTGCCTGCTTCTGCTATTAATTCTGATATGTCGCATGTTATTGATGATGCCACTTCTGCTATGCATGATACTTATGATGAAACTACTTCTATGCTTGATACTACTATGCCAGTCGGTGAATTTCTTGATGAACAACTTGCTAGGGCTAGAGAGAATGAAATTATTGAAACTGATAATATTGATGAAAGTGATGATGAAGATTCTCCCCCTAGATATGAATTGCTTGTTGTTCCTGAGGGTTATGTTATGGATGAAGAAACTGCTGGAGACTTTCTTGCCTGCAATGATAGAATTGATCTTAAGAAATTATTAGCTAAGCTTAAAGAAAAGTCTTTGAATGCTAGAATGAAATATGATCCTGCTTATGCTACTTCACCTATCTTTGTTACTGATAAGGATTATGATTTCTCTGTTGACCCTAAGATAATTACTTTGGTTGAATCTGATCCTTTTTATGGCTATGAATCTGAAACCGTTGTGGCACATCTTACTAAATTAAATGATATAGCCACCCTATTCACTAATGATGAGAAAACTCGCTACTATTATATCCTTAAATTATTTCCGTTCTCATTAAAGGGTGATGCTAAAACATGGTTTAATTCTCTTGATCCTGGTTGTGTGCGCAGTCCCCAGGATATGATTTATTACTTCTCTGCTAAATATTTCCCCACTCATAAGAAACAAGATGCTTTAAGGGAAATATATAATTTTGTGCAAATTGAAGAAGAGAGTCTCCCACAAGCTTGGGGGAGGCTTCTCCAATTACTTAATGCTTTGCCTGATCATCCTCCCAAGAAAAATGAAATACTTGATATCTTTTATAATGGACTAACCGATGCTTCCAGAGACCACCTGGATAGTTGTGTTGGTTGTGTTTTTAGGGAAAGAATTGTTGATCAAGCTGAAATTCTATTGAATAATATGTTGACTAATGAAAATAATTGGACACTTCCTGAAACAACTCCTAAGCCTACTCCGAAGAAAAGGGGTATTCTATTTCTAAGTCCTGAAGATATGCAAGAGGCAAAGAAATCTATGAAAGAAAAAGGTATAAAAGCTAAAGATGTTAAGAATTTACCTCCTCTTGAAGAAATACATACATGGTCTTAATTTTCTGCCTGTTGAAGAAATACATGGTCTTGATAACCCAACACAGGTAGTAAAGGTAAATTCTCTCGATAGATATGATAAAGCTGAAGTCCCTCCTACTAAGTTTGCTAGCCAATGCTTAGATGAGTTTGATAATTTTATGGTTAAACAAGAAGACTTCAATGCTTATGTTGGTAGACAATTGAAACATAATGCTTATATGATAGAACACTTGAGTGATTATATGGATAATGTTAAGGGTGAACTAGAACTTATTAGTAAACATGCTTCTATGGTTACCACTCAAGTAGAACAAGTACTTAAAGCTCAGAATGATTTGCTCAATGAATTAAATAATAAGAAAAATGATAATGTTGTTAGAGTTATGACTAGAGGTGGTAAAATGACTCAGGAACCTTTGTATCCTGAAGGCCATCCTAAGAGAATTGAGCAAGATTCTCAATGTTGATGCACATAGTCCTTCTAAGGGGAAGAAAAAGAAAAATGATAGGGCTTTGCATGCTTCTAGTGAATCTGTTGTTGACACACCTGAGAATCCCAATGATATTTCTATTTCTGATGCTAAAACACAATCTGGTAATGAAAATGAACCTAGTGATAATGTTAATGATGATGTTCATGTTGATGCTCAACCTAGCAATGATAATGATGTAGAGATTGAACCTGCTGTTTATCTTGATAACCCACAATCAAAGAACCAATGTTATGATAAGAGAGACTTTGTTGCTAGGAAGCACGGTAAAGAAAGAGAACCATGGGTTCAGAAACCCATGCCTTTTCCTCCTAAACCATCCAAGAAAAAGGATTATGAGGATTTTGAGCGCTTTGCTGAAATGATTAGACCTATCTTTTTGCGTATGCGTTTGACTGATATGCTTAAAATGAACCCTTATGCTAAGTAAATGAACGATATTGTTACAAATAAGAGAAATATTGTTACAAATAAGAGAAAGATACCAGAAGCTGAAATTTCCACCATGCTTGCTAATTATACTTTTAAGGGTGGAATACCAAAGAAACTTGGAGATCCCGGAGTACCAACTATACCATTCTCTATTAAAAGAAATTATGTTAAAACTGCTTTATGTGATCTTGGAGCCGGTGTTAGTGTTATGCCTCTCTCTTTATATCGTAGACTTGATTTGAATAAGTTGACACCTACTGAAATATCTTTGCAAATGGCTGATAAATCAACTGCTATACCTGTCGGTATTTGTGAGGATGTGCCTGTTGTGATTGCAAACGTTACTATTTTAACGGACTTCGTTATTCTTGATATTCCCGAGGACGATAGTATGTCTATTATTCTTGGAAGACCCTTTTTGAATACTGCAGGTGCTGTTATTGATTGCACAAAAGGCAATGTCACTTTTCATGTTAATGGTAATGAGCATGCGGTACACTTTCCGAGGAAACAACCTCAAGTCCACAGTATCAATTCTATTGGAAAAATTCCAACTATTACTATTGGAGGATTTGAATTTCCTCTTCCTACTGTCAAGAAGAAATATGATATTCTTATTTTTGGGGACATGCATATCCCCGTTGAGGTAACATAGTGTTATTCAGAATTTCTCTGGTTACATGTTATTCGGAATGAGTTTGTTAACAAGACTTGATCAACCTTGTTAGTGGATTCCTTTTGATGAGCATGAGATGGATGAAGTTAGAAGGAAAAACCTATTGTACCCTCCTTTTACTTTTTTTTATTTATATTAAATAAAGCGAAAATAGTATTTTCTATCTGTTTTCTGAATTATCCATGCAATAAAAAATACCCCAAAAATAAAAGTTCTCCAAATGCCCTGAAATTTAAATATGATTTTTTCTAGAATATTTGAGAATATTTGGCACTAAGAACACAGCAGGGGGAGCAAGCACCTGGCCACGAGGGTCCAGGGCGCGCCCCCTACCTCGTGGGCCCATGGTGGCTCCCCTCCACTTATTCCAGCCACCACACACTCCTCCTTGCTCCCAAAAAAATTCACCATCCAGCTCAAGCACTAGTTCTAGCTCATCTTGCTGCCCTTTTCGATCTCCTAGCTCAAAGCTCCATTCACGAAACTGCTTTGGGGGATTGTTCTTTGGTATGTGACTCCTCCAATGGTCCAATTAGTTTTTGTTCTAGTGCTTTATTTATTGCAAATTTTTGCTGCTTAGGTGACCCTGTTCTTGAGCTTGCATGTCAAATTTATATGGTCCCAAGTAATTCTAATGCATGATATAGTCTCTAGGCATTTGTGGGAGTAGTTGCTATCAATTTTGTTGAGTTTGGTTCACTTTTGTTTTGAAGTTACTAAAAATTTCAGAAATTTTTCAGAGGAAGAAATTTGTTTAGGAAAATGTACCAAGGTGGTTCTTCAAGGAAGCAAGGACCCAGGCCCGCATTACGCGATGTGGACGATGAACCACCAAGGGATGCTCAAGTGCGGCCTTGTGAATGGCCGTCAGAGGACTTCATGGTCCAAGCAGGAATCAAGGAGGAATATGAAGCATATGTGCGTAATGCCGATCTTGAGAGATTCACGGCAGATAAGTGTCGTCAGTACCACTACCTCACTGATTCCTTTGTGAGAAGGGTTGAAATTTTATCGTCACGCAATTCTCAAACTGTCATGTTTGATCTTTATGATAAATCTTATACCATGGACTTAGAAGATTTTAATATTGCCTGTAAACTTCCACAATGGGGTAGTGTTAGTGAACCTCGCAAATCTGAGTTTAGAGATTTTCTTGCTAGCATTATAGTGGGGGAGTGTAGAGATATAACACATGCTACCATAGGGAGCATTCGTTTGCTCTCTTCATAGGTAGGTGCATAAATGGTAAGGATGAAGCATGTCACATGTGTGTCCCTGATCTTAGTGTTCTCAAGAGTGTTGTATTAGGAGATAGACAATATAACTTGGGGGCTATTGTCGCACGCAGGTTGCATAATAACAAAATTAATGGAGATTTCTTTGGTGGAATTTATGCAACCCGTTTAGCTGATTTTCTTGAGATGCCCATACGTGGAGATGATATTGAGTTGCCTCCTACTTATTTAGATTATGATGCTATGGTTCGTCATCAGTTTGTTGAGAGGAACGGCCAGTCCCTCCAGTACCAACTAATCTTTGACAAACGAAGCACCTATCACGTCGCTCTCCCTGCTCCCGCTTTCTTTGACTTTTAGGCAAAGGGGAGATATTTTATAACCAGGGAGGAGGCGACCGAGTATGAGAGGAGGGCGGAAGCAGCTCACCTCCAAGCTGCAGCTCATCAGGCAATTGCCGTTGCATCACAGTACGACCCCAGTTACAACTTCGGATATCCGCCAGGCCATCCGTGGCCATAGACCAACTTAGGCCAAAATCCTAAGCTTGGGGGAGTACGTACTTCTCACCGACATTACATTCCTGTTCACACACTCATGCTAGTTGTCGGTGCCCATACTTTTTCGTTGTAATATCCATGCTAGTTTATTTCCGTTTTTATGCTTTCTTCTTGTGTGTTTGATAAACCTTAAGAAAAACAAAAAAAATAGTTGTAGCTTTTAGCTAGTTTACTTTTTCATGTTGTAGTAGTAATAATTAAAAGAAAACCCAAAAATATTTCTCGTTCTTCTTTTGCTTGTTGGGAGCTTTCCCGTGTAAATAATTTTGTTTCTTTTCTTTGGAGGTCGAGAGGAGAAGACCATGATTAAAATGTTGAGTGGCTCTCATATGCATTATTTTTTATCTAACAAAGAGCTATATTACCTTTTCTTCTCTCTTGAATTGAATGCTTGCAGATTCCAGCTTAGTCCAATGCACGTGCACTATTATTATTATCCACACTATTCGGTCGTGCAAGTGAAAGGCAATAATGATGATTATATAATGAACTTATTGAGATGAGAAAAGCTGGTATGAACTCGACCTCTCTTGTTTTTGTAAATATGATTAGTTCATCGTTCCTGATTCAGCCTATTATGAAAGAAACATATTTGCAATGAGAATTAGAGATTGTAGTTGCTTATGCCATGCTTAATTAGCTAGGAGCTTATAATGGTTTACCTTGCATGCCAACATGCTATTAAAATGGTTGTGATGTGGTATGATGGGGTGATATCCTCCTTTGAACGATTCGAGTGGCTTGACTTGACACATGTTCACGCATGTAGTTGAAACAAAATCAACATAGCCTCTATGATATTTATGTTCATGGTGCATTATATCCTACTCATGCTTGCATTCGGTGTTGATTAATTTTAACGCATGTTCATGACTGTTGTCGCCCTCTAGCTGGTCGCTTCCCAATCTTTTTCTAGCCTTCACATGTCCTAATCAGGAATATTGCTTGTGCATCCAACTCCATAAACCCCAAAGTTATTCCATATGAGTCCACCATACCTTCCTATATATGGTATCTACCAGCCGTTCCAAGTAAATTTGTATGTGCCAAACTCTAAACCTTCAAATAAACATTCTGTTTTGTATGCTCGAACAGCTCATGTATCAACTAGGGTTGTCTGTATCCTCCATGCTAGGCGGGTTATTCTCAAGAGGAGTGGACTCCGCTCCTCACTCACGAGAACATGGCTGGTCACCGGGATGCCCAGTCCCATGCTTTATGCAAATCAAATCAAAATAACTGCAAACAAAACTCCCTCGGGACTCTTGTTAGTTGGAGGCACTCGTTGTTTCGAGCAAGCCATGGATTGATGCTTGTTGGTGGAGGGGGGTATAAACTTTACCATTCTGTTTGGGAACCGCATATAATGTGTGTAGCATGGAAGATATCGAGATCTCTCGGTTGTTATGTTGACAATGAAAGTATACCACTCAAAATATTATGCATATCTATTTCAAAATCGAGCTCTGGCTCCTCTACAAATCCCTGCTTCCCTCTGTGAAGGGCCTATCCAGTTACTTTTATATTGAGTTATCATCCTCTTATTGAAAAGCACCAGTTGGAGAGCACCACTGTCATTTTCATCCATTACTGTTAGTTTACATTGAGTATGACTATGACTGGATCTCTTTTACCATGAATTACAATGTCTAGTCAGTCCTTAATCTTTGAAGGTGCTCTGCATTTATGTTTTGCGGTCTCAGAAAGGGCTAGCGAGATACCATCTTGTTATATCATGTCATGATTGTTTTGAGAAAGTTTTGTCATCCGATATTTGTTATTATTGCTCGCTAGCTGATTATGCCATTGATATGAGTAAACATGAGACCTAAATGTTATTGTGAATATGGTTAGTTCATAATCTTTGCTGAAAACTTGAATGCTGACTTTACATATTTGCAACAACAAGAGCAAACAGGATTTGTAAAAGTTTTTCTTTATCACTTTCAGTTTATCAACTGAATTGCTTGAGGACAAGCAAAGGTTTAAGGTTGGGGAGCTGATACGTCTCCGTCGTATCTACTTTTCCAAACACGTTTGCCCTTGTTTTGGACTCTAACTTGCATGATTTGAATGGAACTAACCCAGACTGATGCTGTTTTCAGCAGAATTGCCATGGTGTTATTTTTGTGCAGAAATAAAAGTTCTCAGAATGACCTAAAAATCAACGGAGAATTATTTTGGAATATATAAAAAATACTGGAAGAAAAATCCATGTTAGGGGGCCCACACCCTGTCCACGAGGGTGGGGGCGCGCCTACCCCCCTGGGTGTGCCCCCCTGCCTCATGGGCCCCTTGATGCTCCATCGACCTCAACTCCAACTCCATATATTCGTGTTCGGGGAGAAAAAAATCAGAGAGAAGGATTCATCGCGGTTTACTATACGGAGCCGCCACCAAGCCCTAAACTCTCTCGGGAGGGATGATCTGGAGTCCGTTCGGGGCTCCGGAGAGGGGAATCCGTCGCCATCGTCATCATCAACCTTCCTCCATCACCAATTTCATGATGCTCACCGCCGTGCGTGAGTAATTCCATCGTAGGCTTGCTGGACGGTGATGGGTTGGATGAGATTTGTCATGTGATCGAGTTAGTTTTGTTAGGGTTTGATCCCTAGTATCCACTATGTTCTGAGATTGATGTTGCTATGACTTTGCTATGCTTAATGCTTGTCACTAGGGCCCGAGTGCCATGATTTCAAATCTGAACCTATTATGTTTTCATCAATATATGTGAGTTCTTGATCCTATCTTGCAAGTCTATAGTCACCTATTATGTGTTATGATCCGTTAACCCCGAAGTGACAATAATCGGGATACTTACCAGTGATGACCGTAGTTTGAGGAGTTCATGTATTCACTATGTGTTAATGCTTTGGTCCGGTACTCTATTAAAAGGAGGCCTTAATATCCCTTAGTTTCCAATAGGACCCCGCTGCCACGGGAGGGTCGGACAAAAGATGTCATGCAAGTTCTTTTCCATAAGCATGTATGACTATATTCGGAATACATGCCTACATTACATTGATGAACTGGAGCTAGTTCTGTGTCACCCTATGTTATAACTGTTGCATGAATGATCACATCTGACATAATTCTTCATCACCGATCCAATGCCTACAAGCTTTCCATATATTATTCTTCGCTTATTTACTTTTCTGTTGCTACTGTTACAATCACTATAAAACCCAAAAATATTACTTTTGCTACCGTTACCACTACTATCATATTACTTTGCTACTAAACACTTTGCTGCAGATATAAGTTTCTAGGTGTGGTTGAATTGACAACTCAGCTGCTAAAAGTTGAGAATATTCTTTGGCTTCCCTTGTGTCGAATCAATAAATTTGGGTTGAATACTCTACCCTTGAAATCTGTAGCGATCCCCTATACTTGTGGGTTATCATGCTTGTAGTTCAAATTTGAATTATGCACACTAAATGCCCAGAAACTCAATTAATGAATAAAAAGGGCCAAACAAACCCAGAATAATTCCAAAATTTAGCACGATACTTCTATTTGGTCTAATCTACCTATGTAATAAAATTAAGGTGGAGAAGGCAGTGTATCTATGTCGTTTCACACACGAAGGTTACATGTTCCCTCTTGGAACCACGAGCCTTCTTGAGGGAAGCTCCGGTTTGCAAGAAGCTTACACCAAAGCTTGTCCCAATTCGGCCAAAAAAAATTACCGCAACATGTTGGTGCCATGTCATGACACCACACCAAGTTTCATGATTTTCAGGCGTGTATTGGATATACAAGAACTAAAAAACCAAGTTTCTCAATCTTTCCGGTCGAGCCACGATGCCCAGATGTTTGAATTTCATTCCCATTTCTTGCATGGGACCTAGAAATTCACCCAGGGACACACATGTGATTTCTCAACCAACTTTGGTGCACTAGAGCATGTGCTTGTAGTTCAAATTTGAATATGCACATTAAATGCACATAAACTCAATTAATCTATAAAAATGGCCAAACGAACCTGGAATAATTCCAAAATTTAGCACGATACTTCTATTTGGTCTAATCTTCCTGTGTAAAAAAATTAAGGCAGGAGAAGGCAGTGTACATATGTCGTTTCGCACACGGAGGTGACACGTTCTCTCTCGGAACCATGAGCCTATTTGAGGGAAGCTCTGGTTTGTAAGAAGCTTACACCAAAGCTTGTTCCAATTCGGCCAAAAAAATCCACAGAATATTGGTGCCATGTCATGACACCATGCCAAGTTTCATGAATTTCAGGCGTGTTTTGGATTTACAGGAATTAAAAAACCAAGTTTCTCAATCTTTCCGGCCGAGCCACGACGTCCAGATGTTTGAATTTCATTCCCATTTCTTGCATGGGACCTATAAATTCACCCAAAGACACACATGTGATTTTCAACAAACTTTGGTGCACTGGAGCATGTGCTTGTAGTTCAAATTTGAATTATGCACATTAAATGCCCAGAAAACTCAATTAATGCATAAAAATGCCAAACGAACCCGGAATAATTCCAAATTTAAACATGACACTCATGTACTAGTTGCATGTTCACTGTACGTAAATGTTCTAGTAATTCAAACACCATCCTTTCCCTCAATAACACCATTCTGTCTTTCAAAACATAATGAAAAAATCAGGTATACCACAAACAGTTTACTAGAAAGAATCGTGTGGGATGCGATATAAAATATCTTGGCGCACCGTCTTGTCTGGCTTACGCAGAAAGCTTCATCGTCTATAGTCCACTGCCCCCGCTTGAACCACACTTGCACGCCACTTTCTCGCGGCACCGAGCGGATTTTTTTGTCACTACGGAAATATCTATCTCCCCGCCCCCTCCCTCCCACCAAAAGCCACATTTCCACTGTTCCTCCTTGATTTCCAAGTTCAAACCTTCACTGCTGCTTAATGGCAGCTCAGCCTCCTCACCGGCGACCCTTCTTCTTGCAGCTCCGCCTCCTCGTCGGCTACCCTTCTTCTTGCAGCACCGCCTCCTCGCTGGCGACCCTTCTTCTTGCAGCGCCGCCTCCTCGCTAGCGACCCTTCTTCTTCATGCGCGGCCTCCTCATCGCCGCCCCTTCTTCTTGCTGTGCGGCCTCGTCTATATGGTCAGGTAATCCACACCCCACCCACACCATCCTCCTCCTTTCCCGTCCCACATGCCCCGACCGACGGTGCTACACCTTCTGTCGAAATCACTGTCCCCCTCCTCCAATTAAGCGCCGCCCACAGCCATTTTGCACGCAGTATAACATGGAGCTCAGTAGCATGCGGCCGCACGCACGCACGAGGTCGCTATGGATGCCATGCATGCCGACCGCCAGATCTTGGAGGAGCACCTCATCTTTGAGGCCACCGTCGACACCGCCACGCGGTTGTCTACTTTAAAATACAGTTCGTAATATTTTCTCAAGGCCACCGCCATTGCCTTCTAGTGATTTGTCGTCTGTAATGTTAATATGCAATCTAATGTTCAGTTAACAGTTTGGTCCTCTGAAATGTAATGTTCAGTTAACACTTTGGTCCAACAATTGCTACATTTCATAGTATTGTTCTCAAGCATTCTTTGTTTTGTTAACTGTCTTATCTTCTAGTACATGTTTCTATTCTGCAATGTCGTGTTCATTTAACTATTTTGGTTCATTTGGTGTGTTGTCCCTTTAACTGTTTGGTTCAGTTCTGCAATTTGATTTTCATTTGATGTGGGTTCAATTTTGTATTGTTATGCATGTGACACCAATCAAATTTGGTTGTACTCAATACATATTCTACTAATAGTATGGCAACTCTCAGTTAACCTGATCAAGATCTTCCTTATGTGTGTTGCAGGGAAACAATGGGAGACGCTGTGGTTTACCATCGAGGTTTGTTCAAGCATGGTCCTTTGGCTAATAGCACATTATTGTGCAGTTGCAGGAATCATTCTAATATTTAGGTTTCTTACAATTTGGTCTTGCACATGTAGGTCCTGCTATTAGAGGCTTAGACCCACTGTTTGACCCATTTTGCATATGGGGAAATGAGATGTCCATGAATATCAGTCAAGTCAAGAAACTCGGAAAGATTGTTAGGATGAAGAAACTTGCGACGAATAACAGCAAGACCTTTGTTTGCACAATGAATAAGACATTAGTCAACTATAGGATGTTACTAATTCTTTTACCTTGTTTTTACCCCTTGCGCCATTTCAAAATTTATAACAGCGATTTATGCATATCTTTGTTTTTAGTATTTTTCAAAGCATTTCACCGATGATTACCTCTCAAACCACCTATATGGTCAAGAGGCGAGGAAGGTATTCATTCAACACGCACGGTACAATATTAAAGTCTTGCTGAAGAGGACGAAGGTTGGGCGGGCAATTATCCATAGCCACTGGCCTAAAGTTGCAAGGACATTCAACATCACTCAAGGCTTAATATTTTCCTTCCGCTTCTGCAGTTTCCCAGATGATATTCATCTATCTATTTACCATGTATGATGCTACTTTCCAAAGGTTTTTGATGTTGCATGTGAAACTTGATGCTATTGTGTAATGGCGTAACTAAGTGCCAAAGCTATCTGATGTAATTCGATTATGAAATCCTGGTTACTGTTATACGGATATGAAATATCCGGTGTGTTTTATAAGAAATATCAATTTGATTAGTACATGGATTATAAATAATAGGCTAATTACCCTGCTTATTGTGGTTTTCTATTGCATATGGTTACTCAGACAGCACCATGGGTGACGAACTCAAACAACTCGCACGGTTCTAGAAAGTAGGCATGTTCAATCAACTAATAATCACACACGGCTTCCGGGAGAGAACTATTTGCGTTAGGCCACCTTGCACAAATGTTTACACACAAAAAATTGTGTGTGATATACACATGAACGGAAATGATTTTCTGGGATTCATCGTGTGGGATGTACATACAAAGGGAGACAATTGGGTTTTGATGCCCCGCTAGATCGCACACGAGCTCATTTTGTGTGGCAGGAGGGCCTATCCCCGACGGTTTCTGGGTCGTGTGGGAAGGACCCCCCTATCGCCCACACACACTTGGCGACGGTTCCAAATGCCGTCACGGAAAGGGGTTAAAAACTGTTTGTATAGCACATCACTATACCAGTGAGTTTTGGCTGAGATCACGATGGATGAAGGAATAAGGAGTGGCAAGAGCCTAAGCTTGGGAATGCCCGAGGCACCCCAAGGTAATATTCAAGGACTCCCAAGCAACTAAGCTTGGGGATGCCCTGGAAAGCTCCCCTCTTTCTTCTAACGATCATCGGTAATTTTACTTGGAGCTATATTTTTATTCGTCACATGATATGCGTAAATTCTTGGAGCGTCTTTTGTGATTATTTTTTCTTTTTCTTTTATGCACCATGCTGGCATGAGATAGTCCTTGGTTGATTTATAGAATGCTCTTTGCACTTCACTTATATCTTTTGAGTATGGCTTTATAGAATACTTCATGTGCTTCACTTATATAATTTGAAGTTTGGATTGCTTGTTTCTCTACACATAAAAACCGCCATTTTTAGAATGCTCTTTTGCTTCACTTATATTTGTTAGAGCATGGGCATATCTGTTGTAGAAAAAATTAAACTCTCATGCTTCGCTATATCTATTTACAGAGTTGACAAGAATTGGTCATTTCCATGGTTAGTCATAAAATCCTACATAAAACTTGTAGATCACTTAATATGATATGTTTGATTCCTTGCAATAGTTTCGCGATATAAAGATGGTGATATTAGAGTCATGCTAGTGAGTAATTGTGGTTTGGTAGAAATACTTGTGTTAAGGTTTGTGATTCCCGAAGCATGCACGTATAGTGAACCGTTATGTGATGAAGTCTAAGCATAATTTATTTTTGATTGCCTTCCTTATGAGTGGCAGCCGGGGACGAGCGATGGTCTTTTCCATCCAATCTATCCCCCGAGGAGCGTGCGTATTAGTACTTTGTTTTGATGGCTAATAAAACGTTTGCAATAAGTATGTGAGTTCTTTATGACAAATGTCGAGTCCATGGATTATACGCACTCTCACCCTTCCATCATTGCTAGCCTCTTTGGTACCATGCATTGCCCTTTCTCACCTCGAGAGTTGGTGCAAACTTCGCTGGTGCATCCAAACCCTGTGATATGATATGCTCTATCACACATAAGCCTCCTGATATCTTCCTCAAAACAGCCATCATACCTACCTATCATGGCATTTCCATATCCATTTTCAGATATATTGCCATGCAACTTCCATCATCATCATATACATGACTTGAGCATTCATTGTCATATTGCTTTGCATGATCGTAAGATAGCTAGCATGATATTTTCATGGATTGTCTATTTTTTGATATCTTTGCTATGCTAGATCATTGCACATCCTGGTACACTGCCAGAGGCATTCATATAGGGTCATACTTTGTTCTAGATATCGAGTTGTATTATTGAGTTGTAAGTAAATAAAAGTGTGATGATCATCATTATTAGAGCATTGTCCCATTGAGGAAAGGATGATGGAGACTATGATTCCCCCACAAGTCGGGATGAGACTCCGGATGAAAAACAAAAAATAGAATAAAAAGAGGCAAAAAAAGAGAGAGCCAAAAAAACAAAAAAATGAGAGAAAAAGAGAGAAGGGGTAATGCTACTATCCTTTTTTCCACACTTATGCTTCAAAGTAGCACCATGTTCTTCATGATAGAGAGTCTCCTATGTTGTCACTTTCATATATTACTAGTGGGAATTTTTTGTTATAGAACTTCGCTTGTATATTCCAATGATGGGATTCCTCAAATCGCCCTAGGTCTTCATGAGCAAGCAAGTTGTATGCACACCCACTTAGTTTTCTTTTGAGCTTTCATACACTTATAGCTCTAGTGCATCCATTGCATGGCAATCCCTACTAACTTGCATTGACATCAATTGATGGGCATCTCCATAGCCCATTGATTAGCTGCGTCGATGTGAGACTTTCTCCTTTTTGTCTTCTCCACACAACCTCCACCATCATATTTATTCCACCTATAGTGCTATATCCATGCTCGTGCTCATGTATTGCGTGAAATTTGAAAAGGCTTGAGAACATTAAAAGTATGAAACAACTGTTTGGCTTGTCATCTGGGTTGTGCATGATGAAATACTTTGTGTGATGAAGATGGAGCATAGCCAGACTATATGATTTTGTAGGGATACCTTTCTTTAGCCATGATATCTTGAGAAGACATGATTGCTTTATTAGTATGCTTGAAGTATTATTGTCTTAATGTCAAATGATAGACTATTGCTTTGAATCACTCGTGTCTCAATATTCTTGCCATGATTAGATTATATGATCAAAATTATGCTAGGTAGCATTCCACATCAAAAATTATATTTTTTATCATTTACCTACTCAAGGACGAGCAAGAATTAAGCTTGGGGATGCTGATATGTCTCCGTCGTATCTATAATTTTTGATTGTTTCATATACTTTTGGCAAATTTTTATATTATTTTTTGGACTAACATATTGATCTAGTGCAAAGTGTCAGTTCCTGTTTGTTGCATGTTTTTGTTTCGCAGAATATCCATATCAAATGGAGTCCAAACGCGATAAAAAGTTAAGGAGATTTTTTGGAATATATGTGATTTGGGGGGGGGATCAACGCGAGACGATGCCCGTGTTGGGGAACATAGCATGCAATTTCAAAAAAAAACTCCGATCACGCAAGATCTATCAAGGAGATTCATAGCAACGAGAGGGGGAGAATGTGTCCATGTACCCTCATAGACCGAAAGCGGAAGCGTTAGGTTACCGCGGTTGATGTAGTCGAACGTATTCACGATCCAACCAATCCAAGTACCGAACGTACGGCACCTCCGTGTTCAGCACACGTTCAACTCGATGATGTCCCTCAAGCTCTTGATCCAGTAGAAGGTCGAGGGAGAGTTTCAACAGCATGATGGCATGGTGACGGTGATGGTGATGTGATCTGCGCAGGGCTTCGCCTAAGCACTACGACAATATGACCGGAGGAGTAAACTGTGGAGGGGGCACCGCACACAGCTAAGAGATTTCTTTGGGTGCCTTTGGGGTGCCCCCCGCCCCCGTATATAAAGGGGAGAGGAGGAGGCTGGCGGACAGGAGGGGCGCGCCATGAGGGAGTCCTACTTGGACTCCTAGTCCAAGTAGGATTCGCCCCCCCCCTTTCCTTTCTCCACCGGAGGGAATAGGAAGGAGAGGGAGAGGGAAAGGAAAAGGGGGCGCCGCCCCTCCCCTTAGTCCAATTCATACTGCCATGGGGGGCGCGGCCTCCCCTTGCGGCCCTTCTCTCCTCTCCACTAAAGCCCACTAAGGCCCATTATTCCCCCGGGGGTTCCGGTAACCCCTCGGTACTCCGGAAAAAATATCTGAATCACTCGGAACCATTCCGATGTCTGAATATAACCTTCCAATATATTAATCTTTACCTATCGACCATTTCGAGACTCCTCGTCATGTCCATGATCTCATCCGGGGCTCCGAACAAACTTCGGTCACAAAAACACATAACTCATAATACAAATCGTCATCGAACGTTAAGCGTGCGGACCCTACGGGTTCAAGAACAATGTAGACATGACCGAGACACATCTCCGGTTAATAACCAATAGCGGAACCTAGATTCTCATATTGGTTTCTACATATTCTACAAAGATCTTTATCGGTCAAACCGCATAACAACATACGTTATTCCCTTTGTCATCGGTATGTTACTTGACCGAGATTCAATCGTCGGTATCATCATACCTAGTTCAATCTCGTTACTGGCAAGTCTCTTTACTCGTTCCATAATGCATCATCCCGCACAAATCCTAATCTTGATCTATGCCAACTCAACAAACACCTTCAGAGACACCTGTGGAGCATCTTTATAATCACCCAGTTACGTTGTGACGTTTGATAGCACACAAGGTGTTCCTCCGGTATTAGGGAGTTGCATAATCTCATAGTCAGAGGAATATGTATAAGTCATGAAGAAAGCAATAACAATAAAACTAAACGATCATAATGGTAAGCTAACGGATGGGTCTTTTCCATCACATCAGTCTCTAATGATGTGATCCTGTTAATCAAATGACAACACATGTCTATGGTCAGGAAACTTAACCGTCTTTGATTAACGAGCTAGTTAAGTAGATGCATACTAGGGATACTCTGTTTGTCTATGTATCTGTCGGATTTCGGGTTCCGGCAGACCATTGAGGTTCGAACACTAGGGTGCGCGTGGAGATTTCGCCTTGTACCTACCTGCACCCCTCCGCCTCGCTAAGATCTAAGCTATGGAAAGAACAGCACAAGAGACACAGGGTTTATACTGGTTCGGGCCACCGTTGTGGTGTAATACCCTACTCCAGTGTGTGGTGTGGTGGATTGCCTCTTGGGCTGATGATGATGAGCAATACAAGGAAAAACAGCCTCGCGAGGGTCTGTTCTTGGCTGAGGGGATGAACTGCTAGGAGGAGTTCAGTCACCCCTCTCTCTCTCTCTCTCTTCTCGATTCTCTCTCTGATTTTGATTCTAGCTAGTTTCTCTCTTGGCTTCTAGATTCTCCCTTCTTGATTGCGATCTCCCTCCTTCTACCCTGGGGGTGGCTAGTCCTATTTACAGGCAAAGGCCCTGGGCCTCTTCCCAAATATTGAGCGGGAAGGGCGCCAACAATTGGCCATTTTGAAGGGGAACATCTGGTACACTTATCCTGACTAAAGTTGGTCCTCGCCTACCAAAGGCTCTGGTGGTGACGCTGGCTTGGGCTCCACAATGACTTCCTCCCTGCCGTTGGACTGGTCTTGGTCTCGTTGCACCGAAACGGGTGCCTTTGCTTGATGCTCTCGCCTGCGCTTGCTCCCTTTGCACCAAAGAGGAAAGGAGGACACTGCGCGGGCTGGCACCCGCCTGGCACCCTTGGTCGTCATGGCTTGCGTCACGGGCACCGCGTGAGGTACCCCGCCTTGATCTCTCTGCCTCCTCGCGAGCCAGCCTGATGAGGCCGTGCCTAAGGAAGCTCTGTGTCGTCCGCCCCACGAGGCTTGACCCCTCGCGAGGGTCTTGGGTCTGTGTTGATGAAGATGGGCCGTGATGGGCCCCTCCTCGAGCCACGCCGCAGGCTGCAGGCAGGCAAGTCTGGGGACCCCCGTTCCCAGAACGCCGACAGTATTCTCACATGTACTAAGTTTCCGGTTAATACAATTCTAGCATGAATAATAAACATTTATCATGAGGTAGGTCATGGCGGTGGCGGAAGGGAAAACTCCGGTGCACCCCTACCTGGCGCGCCAAATGTCGGATCTTGGGTTCTGGCAGACCCTTGAGGTTCGAACACTGGGGTGCGCGCGGAGATTTCGCCTTCTACCTACCTGCACCCCTCCGCCTCGCTAAGATCTAAGCTATGGAAAGAACAGCACAAGAGACACAGGGTTTATACTGGTTCGGGCCACCGTTGTGGTGTAATACCCTACTCCAGTGTGTGGTGTGGTGGATTGCCTCTTGGGCTGATGATGATGAGCAATACAAGGAAGAACAGCCTCGCGAGGGTCTGTTCTTGGCTGAGGGGATGAACTGCTAGGAGGAGTTCAGTCACCCCTCTCTCTCTCTCTTCTCGATTCTCTCTCTGATTTTGATTCTAGCTAGTTTCTCTCTTGGCTTCTAGATTCTCCCTTCTTGATTGCGATCTCCCTCCTTCTACCCTGGGGGTGGCTAGTCCTATTTACAGGCAAAGGCCCTGGGCCTCTTCCCAAATATTGAGCGGGAAGGGCGCCAACAATTGGCCATTTTAAAGGGGAACATGGCACCCTTGGTCGTCATGGCTTGCGTCACGGGCACCGCGTGAGGTACCCCGCCTTGATCTCTCCGCCTCCTCGTGAGCCAGCCTGATGAGGCCGTGCCTGAGGAAGCTCCGTGTCATCCGTCCCGCGAGGCTTGACCCCTCCCGAGGGTCTTGGGTCTGTGTTGATGAAGATGGGCCATGCTGGGCCCCTCCTCGAGCCACGCCACAGGCCGCAGGCAGGCAAGTCTGGGGACCCCCGTTCCCAGAACACCGACAGTAGCCCCCGGGCCCAAGGCACGCCTGGACTTGGCCGTGCAGGGAGGCGAAAGGGCAAGAGCGAAGCGCCGCAGGCCCTAACAGCCTACGGCCTTGGGCGCCGCGTGGCGGTTGATTGGACGTGGGCGCCTCCGCTTCCCCACGGCGCCTCGGCAACTGCACGGATTGGACAAGTCCCTGCATGCAAAGCGGGTCATGATTACCTGCGATCGTGGGGGCCGACGGTTGGCCCTCGCCGGCTATAAGTACTGATCGGCGTGTGCCCTTCCAGTTCATCCCCCCTTGCTTCTCCTTCTTCTTCATGGCCCCGTCGAGGAGGTTCTTGGCCGCAGAGAAGGGGAAGGCTCGCCAGGTTGAGCCTGCCTCTCCCCCGCCCAAGCGCGGCCGAGGGCGCCCTCGCAAACATCCTGTGGCCACCACGGCAACTCCCCGCGGCCGTGGAGACGATTTCCAGCACGGTGACGGGCGGACTGCTGCGGCCGGGGGGCGCGCTTCGGTCGCGCGTTCCCCTAGGCCGCGCTTTCGCGCTGCAGAGGTGCTGCCGGAGTTCGTTGTGTGGTCGGCGGAGCCGACTAGCACCCGGCTTCAACTTCCCCGCTTCCTCCTCGGCGAGCTCCCGGCCGGCGCCCCGGGCGGCCTCTGGCTTCAGGCAGACGGATGCTGCAGCCGGGCCTCATGGGCTTCACTGGAGGTCTCCGCAGCCAAGAGCCCAGCCTTGACCCGCGGTTGGCAGACGTTTGCCCGCGCGCGTGGCCTGAGCCGTCGGTGCACCCTGCACTTCAAGTTTGACGGCGATGCCACCCTCTACATGAGGGTGTTTGGGGAAGATGGTCGCCACGCAGGGTGCTGCCCTCAGGACGACGACCGCGGCCGGGAACCCAGCCCCGGCGATGATGGAGAGGACAGCGCTCGCGTGATTGGCGGTGCTCAGGGTTCCCCAAGCTTCACCGGTTCTTCTTCAGGCGGCGACTCTTCTAGCGGTGGCCGCGGTCAGCCTCCACGCCGTCGTACCTGCTTGGGAGGTGGTAGCGTGTCTGCCAACCATCGCGCCTCGGTGAAGCGCGAGAGGGAGTCTGCCTGAGCCCCGGAGGCAGCTTGAGTCTTCCCTACAGGCCGGTGTGAGGCGAGCTGCGCCTGATTTGTTCTTTCTTTTCCTTTTTCCTGCGTAAAAAGACAGTAGCGTGGAGCCCCGCGGGGGCGTGTTTGGGTTATTGCTGTTAATCATCGCTTTGCTTCCGTTATCGTGCCTTCCGGCTACGTGCCCGTGCGTGGATAGTTCCCGGCCCCAGCCGTGGGGGCGACCGACCCAGGCCATGTGTTCGTGTCGCGGTGCCCGTGGGGCATGGACTGGAGGGGTGCTCCTGTAATGGACCCAGGTCGCGAAACCTTTGAACGACTAGGACAGGAACACTCGCGAGGGCGCTCGGCTGCCCCCTCGCGAGGCCTTGCATAAGAGAAATCGAGGCAGGAGAGTGAAAAGTCGAAGAACCACAAGCCAAATACGGCAACAACTTCAATAAAACTTCGAATGAGAATGAACAAGCCAACTGCGGAAAGCAAATGAAAAAGCCGCGTCCGGCACCTAATCTAGTCTTCGACGTCTTCTCACCAGCACGGAGCTAAGTGCTGCCACTAGGCGTGGGAGGTAGCCCCGGGGCCTGAGGCCGGCGCTCCTGAGACTCCGGGGCGTGTACAGCCCCAACTCATTATTACATGAGAGTGTCACGGGCGGCGAGCTTCACAGGCGTTGGCCTTCTTCACAGGCTCCGGGCCTTTCTTGGGGGAAGCAGGCTTCACGGGCATTTGCCCTCTTCACAGGCTCTGGGCCTTTTCCAAAACGCGATAGCTTCACAGGCATTCGCCTTCTTCACAGGCTCTGGACCTTTTCCAAAACGCGACAGCTTCACAGGCATTCGCCTTCTTCACTGGCTCTGGGCCTTTTTAGGGGTAGAACCTCCGGAGGTGCTGGATGTTCCATGCGTTCTGGACCGGCACCCCCTCCTGAGTCTCCAAGCACGCGGAGCCGGGCCTGGAAACATGAACAACCTTGAATGGGCCCTCCCACATGGGAGAGAGCTTGTGTAGTCCCTCCCTGGAGAGAACCCGCCTGAGCACGAGGTCTCCTACCTCGAGAGTTCTGGGGCGGATGTTGCAGCAGTGATATCGTCGCAGTGCTTGTTGGTACCTCGCCGCTCGCAGCGCGGCTTCTCGGCGACGTTCCTCCCCCAGCACGAGGTCCATCCCCCGCATGGCGTCCTGCTGCGCCTCGTCGAATGCCAGGACCCACGCGGAGCGACGTCTGACCTCGTGAGGGAGGACCGCTTCAGCTTTATAGACCAGGAAGAACGGGGTCTCTCCAGTCGGCTTGGTCGCGGTTCTGCGGATGGACCACAACACGGACTGAAGCTCGTCGTACCAACCTCTGCCGCAGGCATCCAGCTTCTTCTTGAACGTCCTGGTCTTGAGGCCCCTCAGGACCTCTGCGTTGGCTCGCTCGGCCTGGCCGTTGCTTCGGGGGTGCGCCACTGAAGCGTAGCATATCTGCGTTCCAAGGTTAGCACAGTATGTTTTGAAGAGGTTACTGGTGAACTGCGAACCGTTGTCTGTGATGATGCGGTTCGGCACCCCGAACCGGCTCACGATGCCCCTGATGAACTTGACCGTGGAACCCGCGGGGATGGTGCGGACGGCCTCTACTTCAGCCCACTTAGTGAACTTGTCCACGGCAACGTAGAGGTAGCGGTAGCCCCCTGGCTCCCGAGGAAACGGGCCCAGGATGTCCAGCCCCCAGACTACGAATGGCCATGAAAGGGGTATAGTCTGCAGGCCTCCTGCCGGCTGATGGATCTGCTTGGCGTGGAACTGGCAGGCCTCACAAGCTTTCACCAGTTCGATGGCGTCATTGAGTGCGGTGGGCCAATAAAACCCACTGCGGAACGCCTTGCCGATGAGGGTCCGTGATGATGAATGATGTCCACAGTCTCCGCCGTGTATATCTTCCAGCAGTTCCTTTCCTTGCTCCCTGGAGATGCAGTGCAGGGATACATCGTTTGGTCGCTTCCGGTAGAGCTCTCCATCCTTGATGCAGTATGCCGTGGCCTGCCGTGCCACACGCTCCGCTTCCTCCTCCTTCTCCGGCAGGGTCCCTTGTGTTAAGTAACTCCGGAGCTCCGTGATCCAGCACCCCTCCTGAGGTTCCATCGTCAGGAGCAGGCGTGCTCCTGAGGCCGGGCCACAGACCGGGGCTCCCGAGGCAGGTGGCTGGGGGAGCTCCTCCCGAGGTTGAGCCGTGTTTGACAATGACGGCAGGGCTGAGGGCTTGAAGAGCCGCTCCTCGAAGACGCCAGGCTCCTGAGGTAACCGCCTGGACGCCCGTTTGGCGATGTCGTCGGCCTCCTGATTGGTGCCACGGGGCACATGCTGCAACTCCAACCCCCAGAACTGCTTCTCCATCCTGCGGACCTCTGCAAGGTAGGCTTCCATGTGCTCATCTTTCGGCTCGTACACCTTGTTGGAGAAATTGACAAGGAGCTGCGAATTGCCCTTGATGGTGAGGCGTTTCACCCCCAGGGCAGCTGCGGCCTTCAAGCCTGCTATTAAACCTTCATACTCCGCTATGTTGCTGGAGACCTTTTCACCTTGCTGGAAACAGAGCTGTACAGCGTAGTAGAGCTTGTCCTGAGTGGGCGATATAAGCACCGCCCCAGCCCCAGCGCCATGCCTGGAGAACGCCCCATCGAAGTACATGACCCAGCCTTCTGGCGCCTCGCTTCCCGGGGAGAGGGACCGATCCTCGTCGGCCTTGAGGCCTGGTGCCTCCGCCCATTCTGCCACAAAATCCGCTAATGTTGCTCCCTTGATGACTCTGGTCGTGCTGAATTCGAGCTGAAACGCTTGCAGTTCTATGTTCCACTCAGCGACCCTTCCAGCTGAGTTAGGGCTCCTGAGCACTCTCTCCAGGGGGTATGACGAGACGACCTTGATGGGGTGACCCTGAAAATAGTGCCGCAGCTTGCGCGAGGCCACCAGTAGCATGAGGAGGAGCTTCTGAGGCATGGGGTACCGTGCCCTCGCGTCCCGCAACACCGTGCTGACGAAGTACACTGGGTGCTCGACAAGGTTGGGTGTGTCAGTGCTGGTGGCGCCCTCCGGAGACCATGGCGCCTCCTGAGGCGATGAGGCCTCCTGAGGCTGGCCATCTAGGAGGTGGGCCTCTTCTGCCTCCGGTGCACTCCTCTGCGGCGGCGGCGGCTGATCCTCCTCAGCCGCGGTGGCGGTTTCTGTGGGCCTTCCTTGTTCCTATTTTGCCTTGTCCCGGGTTGCTGCTGTGGTTTTGATTCGACGCTCCTCCCTAACCGACACCAGGGCTGCGCTGGCGGAGTAGGGAGTGGCGGCGAGGTAAAGCACCAGGGGCTCTTGAGGGCGTGGAGCCACCATGACCGGAGGGCTGGTCAGGTATCTCTTGAGATTCTGGAACGCCTTGTCGGCCTCTTCAGTCCATTCAAAGGGCCCCTTTTTCTTCATTAGCTAGAAGAAGGGCAGCGCTCACTCCCCCAACTTGGAGATGAAGCGCCCTAGCGCGGTCACGCGCCCAGTGAGCTTCTGCATTTCTCTGAGGGTCTTTGGCGGGCTCATGTTCTCGACCGCCTTGACCTTTTCCGGGTTAGCCTCGATGCCTCGGTGGGACACGAGGAAACCCAAGAGCTTGCCCGAGGGGACTCCGGACACACACTTCTCTGGGTTGAGCCGCAGGTTCACTGCATTGAGGCTCGTGAAGGTTTCCTCCAGGTCTTGTATCAGGGTCCTGGCCTCCCGAGACTTCACCACAATGTCATCGACGTAAGCCTCAACATTCTTCCTGAGCTGCGGGCCCAAGGTGATGTGCATCAGCCGCTGAAAGGTCACCCCTGCGTTACGCAGCCCGAATGGCATGCATGTGTAGTAGTACACCCCACACGGGGTTAGGAAGGTTGTCTTTTCGACGTCTTCTACCGCCATCTTGATCTGGTGATACCCAGAGAAGGCATCCAAGAAGCATAGCAGGTCGCATTCTGCGGTGGAATCAACGATCTGGTCGATGCGGGGGAGCGGGAATGGATCTTGCGGGCATGCCTTGTTGAGGTTGGTGAAGTCGACACACATGCGCTCCTTACCTCCCTTCTTTGGCACAACGACAGGGTTGGCCAACCAATCCGGGTATCGAACCTCGCGAATGACCCCAGCGGCTTCTAGTTTGCGGGTCTCTTGGACGATGAAGGCCTGCTTTTCTGTGGACTGCCGCCTTGCCTTCTGCTTCACAGGGCGCACGTTGGGGCACACGTTGAGGTGATGCTCGATTACGCTCCTAGGGATCCCCGCCAACTGGTCAGGCTCCCAAGCGAATACCTTCTTGTTTGCGCGCAGGAACCTGACCAGGGCCTCCTCCTACTCGGGTTCGAGGTTGGCACCTATGGTGAAAGCGGCGTTGGTGGACCCGTCCTCATCGACGGGTATCTGCTTGGTTTCTGCCTTGTCTTGGGTGAACAACTGTTTCTTCTTGGCGGGTACAGCCCCCTTGGGCTCGGGGGTCTCTGAGTCGGCGGGCTGTGCCGACGCCGCCGTCTTGAAGGCGAACTTGAGCACTCGCAGCGCATCTCCGGTGTCCCCGTGCACGGTGAGGACACCGCTGCTCCCGGGCATCTTCATGAGGTTGTACGCCGGGTGCGTCGCGGCCATGAACTGGGCCAACGCTGGGTAGCCGAGGATGGCGTTGTAGGGAAGGCTGAGGGGGGCGATGTCGAAGTCGACCAGCTCCGTGCGGAAGTTGTTGTAGGTGCCGAAGATTACTGGGAGCCAGATCTGTCCCAAGGAGCTGGATGATCCGCCCCCAACGCCTGAGAAGGGTCGGCTGGGTTGCAGCCGTTCCAGGGGTATGCAGAGGAGGTTGAAGGCCTCAACCGAGAGCACGCTGAGGCCCGCACCGCCATCGATGAGAGTTCTGGTGACGGCCACCTGGCAGATGGTGGGGGTGCACAGCATGGGGAGCGCACCCGAGTAGGCCGAGTTGGAGGGGTGGTCCTCCGAGCTGAAGGTCAAGCCGGCCTTGGGCGCCGCCCAGTCCGGGAGAGCCCCCTGCCGCGTGGAAGCGGCGCTGACCTAGCGGATGAATGGCTTGACGTGGTGACTTGTAGGCAGCGCCTCCGAGCCGCCCAGGAGGGCCGCGATGACCGGGGGTGTTGGTGTAGCATGGTGGGCGGGGAAGAGGCTGCGGAGCTCTTCCCAAGAGGCCACGGAGGCTGCCGGCAGGTGGAGCAGCCATGCGCGCGGAGCGCCAGTGAGGGCCATGGGGAGCCAGTTGGCCATGACCCTATCATCACCTCCAGCTTCGAGGATGGCCTCCTCGTACGCCAGCAAGAAGGCCAGCGGATCAGTCGCGCCGCCGTAGCGCGGCGGCATCGTTGGCTTGAACTTGTCCGGCCACCGTACCCGTTGCAGGGCTGGGGCCAGGGCTCGGAGCCCCCTGGCCCCCATGCTGGCGCCGGCGGCCGGAGCGGGCGACGCGCTACTCATCGCGAGGTAGGTCATGGCGGTGGCGGAAGGGAAAACTCCGGTGCACCCCTACCTGGCGCGCCAAATGTCGGATCTCGGGTTCTGGCAGACCCTTGAGGTTCGAACACTGGGGTGCGCGCGGAGATTTCGCCTTCTACCTACCTGCACCCCTCCGCCTCGCTAAGATCTAAGCTATGGAAAGAACAGCACAAGAGACACAGGGTTTATACTGGTTCGGGCCACCGTTGTGGTGTAATACCCTACTCCAGTGTGTGGTGTGGTGGATTGCCTCTTGGGCTGATGATGATGAGCAATACAAGGAAGAACAGTCTCGCGAGGGTCTGTTCTTGGCTGAGGGGATGAACTGCTAGGAGGAGTTCAGTCACCCCTCTCTCTCTCTCTCTTCTCGATTCTCTCTCTGATTTTGATTCTAGCTAGTTTCTCTCTTGGCTTCTAGATTCTCCCTTCTTGATTGAGATCTCCCTCCTTCTACCCTGGGGGTGGCTAGTCCTATTTACAGGCAAAGGCCCTGGGCCTCTTCCCAAATATTGAGCGGGAAGGGCGCCAACAATTGGCCATTTTGAAGGGGAACATCTGGTACACTTATCCTGACTAAAGTTGGTCCTCGCCTGCCAAAGGCTCTGGTGGTGACGCTGGCTTGGGCTCCACAATGACTTCCTCCCTGCCGTTGGACTGGTCTTGGTCTCGTTGCACCGAAACGGGTGCCTTTGCTTGATGCTCTCGCCTGCGCTTGCTCCCTTTGCACCAAAGAGGAAAGGAGGACACTGCGCGGGCTGGCACCCGCCTGGCACCCTTGGTCGTCATGGCTTGCGTCACGGGCACCGCGTGAGGTACCCCGCCTTGATCTCTCTGCCTCCTCGCGAGCCAGCCTGATGAGGCCGTGCCTAAGGAAGCTCTGTGTCGTCCGCCCCACGAGGCTTGACCCCTCGCGAGGGTCTTGGGTCTGTGTTGATGAAGATGGGCCGTGATGGGCCCCTCCTCGAGCCACGCCGCAGGCCGCAGGCAGGCAAGTCTGGGGACCCCCGTTCCCAGAACGCCGACAGTATTCTCACATGTACTAAGTTTCCGGTTAATACAATTCTAGCATGAATAATAAACATTTATCATGATAGAAGGAAATATAAATAACAACTTTATTATTGCCTCTAGGGCATATTTCCTTCAGTCTCCCACTTGCACTAGAGTCAATAATCTAGATTACATAGTAATGATTCTAACACCCATGGAGTCTTGGTGTTGATCATGTTTTGCTCGTGAGAGAGGCTTAGTCAATGGGTATGCAACATTCAGATCCGTATGTATCTTGCAAATCTCTATGTCTCCCTCCTTTACTAGATCGCAGATGGAACTGAAGGGTCTCTTGATGTGTTTGGTTCTCTTGTGAAATCTGGATTCCTTCGCCAAGGAAATTGCTCCATTATTGTCACAAAATATTTTCATTGGACCCGATGCACTAGGTATTACACCTAGATCGGATATGAACTCCTTCATCCAGACTCCTTCATTTGTTGCATCCGAAGCAGCTATGTACTGCGCTTCACACGTAGATCCCGCCACGACGCTCTGCTTGGAACTGCACCAACTTACAGCTCCACCATTCAATATAAATACGTATACGGTTTGTGACTTAGTGTAACACCCACGATGCGGCTATATCTCCCACGTGTCGGAGCACGACTTAGAGGCTTAACCGCATAGTAGGCATGTCGCAAGAGGGGTAATCTTAACACATCCCATGTACTGAATAAGAAGGGATAAAGAGTTGGCTTACAATCGCCACTTCACACAAAACATAAATATAGCATTACATCATCTAGAATACAATCAAGGTCTGACTACGGAACCAAAATAAAAGAAGACCACCCCTAATGCTTAGATCCCTGATTGCCCCCAACTGGGCTCCACTACTGATCGAAAGGAAAACGAAACAACACAATGAACACGATCTTCATCGAGCTCCTCCTTGAGCTCAGTTGCGTCACCTGCACGGTTATCATCGGCACCTGCAACTGTTTGAAGTAATCTGTGAGTCACGGGGACTCAGCAATCTCACACCCTTGCGATCAAGACTATTTAAGCTTATGGGTAGGGAAAAGGTATGTGAGGTGGAGCTGCAGCAAGCACTAGCATATATGGTGGCTAACATATGCAAATAAGAGCGAGAAGAGAAGCAATGCACGGTCGTAAACTAGAAGTGATCCTGAAACTACTTACGTTCAAGCATAACACAAGACCCGTGTTCACTCCCCGGACTCCGCCGGAAAGAGACCATCACGGCTACACACGCGGTTGATTCATTTTAATTAAGTTAAGTGTCAAGTTTTCTACAACCGGATATTAACAAATTCCCATCTACCCATAACCGCGGGCACGGCTTTCGAAAGTTCAAAACCCTGCAGGGGTCTCCCAACTTAGCCCATCACAAGCTCCCACGGTCAACGAAGGATATTCCTTCTCCCAGGAAGACCCGATCAGACTCGGAATCCCGGTTATTAGACATTTCGACAATGGTAAAACAAGACCAGCAAAGCCGCCCGAATGTGCCAACAAATCCCGATAGGAGCTGCACATATCTCGTTCTCAGGGCACACCGGATGAGCAGTCCGTACAACTAAAACCAACCCTCAAGTTTCCCCGAGGTGGCGCTGCAAGGGGCTCTAGTTTGGACCAACACTCAGAGGAGCACTGGCCCGGGGGGGTTAAAATAAAGATGACCCTCAGGCTCCGGAAACCCAAGGGAAAAAGGCTAGGTTTTTAGTGCAAATGTAAAACCAAGGTTGGGCCTTGCTGGAGGAGTTTTATTCAAGGCGAACTATCAAAGGGTTCCCATTATAACCCAACTGCGTAAGGAACGCAAAATCAAGGAACATAACACTGGTATGACAGAAACTAGGGCGGCAAGAGTGGAACAAAACACCAGGCATAAGGCAGAGCCTTCCACCCTTTACCAAGTATATAGATGCATTAATTAAATAAGAGATATTGTGATATCCCAACATATCCATGTTCCAACAAGGAACAAACTTCAATCTTCTCCTGCAACTAGCAACGCTATAAGAGGGGCTGAGCAAAGCGGTAACATAGCCAAACAACAGTTTTCTAGGAAAGGTGGGTTAGAGGCTTGGCATGGCAATATGGGAGGCATGATATAGCAAGTGGTAGGTATCGTGGCATAGCAAAATAGAGCGAGCAACTAGCAAGCAAAGATAGAAGTGATTTCGAGGGTATGGTCATCTTGCCTGAGATCCCGCAAGGAAGAAGAACGAGTCCATGAAGAAGACAAACGGACGAAGTCGAACGAATCCTCACAAACGTAACATTATCGGAACTAACCCGAAGAAGCAACACCGGAAAGAAGCAAACAACATAGTAAACAACCACCACCTAAGCATGGCATGATGCACAACCAAGTATGATGCATGTCTGGTTTAAAGAGGCATGGCATGGCAAAATGCACAAACAATCCTACAAATTAAGTGGAGCTCAATATGCAACTTCGTTGCATATTAACTCCGTTGCATATTGATGAAACACCACGTGACTTATTTAGTTCTCTCTCGTTTAGGTACTCAACAAAATTAAATGTTGGTTATCATGGCAAGAGGTGAAGCACAACAAAACTACCTATCTAGGCAAGTTTAAATGAGGCCGGAAACAATGAATAACAATTCCGGTAAATCCCCATATGCATATTTTAGGTTTGGCACTGTTCTGCCCTAAACCATATTTTATAGTTGTTAAACATGCAAAGTAAAGCCACCATGTTAAACTAGGCATTTTTCTACCCCATTTACATATAAAGTTTGTTAAGTTTGGAGCTATGGTTATTTAGTTATGAAATAAAGCATTTTAACATGGCATAGGAGCAAATTATATGCAAACAGCATTTTAAACATTTGAAACATGGATGAAAGTTGCAAATTATGAAACTACACAAAATTCTAAGCACTTTTCATATATTAAGTTTTTACATGTGATGCATGGTTGGTGAGTTATTAAATGCAAGAAGAACAGGGGCTTTTCTGCAAATCTGCAAATCCCTAGAAAATTAGCTAAATTCGCAGAACCAAAAAAACATCCACTGGGCCGAAACTTGTTGGGCCAACAGTGTAGTGGGCGCTTGGGGTGTGCTGCTCAGCCATGGGCCTCTTGGGCCGGCGGATCTGGGCTGGGGCGCTGGAACTGGGCCGGGGAAGCAGGCCAGCGGGAGCGGGCCCGACGGGGGATGGAGCTGGGCCTCTCCAGATCGAGGCGAGGCACTAGCGGATCGAGCAGCTGGACGCAGGCGATGCAGAGGGTCAACGCGGGACATGCCTGGTTCGTCCTCGACTTGTTCCTGCAGCAGGGACCGGGCGGTTCTTGGCGCTGGCCTCGACCTGTCGCTCGAAGCAGAGGAACGAGCGGTGGACTTGACGACGGGGAGGGCGATGCTGGGCCTGGCGACGCGGGAGCAACGACGCGGTCAACGGACGCCGCTGGTGCGCTCGTTCACCTCACGTGGACGGAGCAGAAGGGGGCCGGGGCGACGCGAGCGAAGCAGCACAGCGCGGCAGAAATCAATGGGCAAGGCGGCGTGAAGCAGGGACGACGAAGACCGCTGGCGGCGGATCCGGGTCGCGGGACGGCGGGCGAGGGTGATGCCGGTGAGGATCCACGGTGGTGGCGCTCCATCCAGTGGCCATGGTGAGATCCCTGTTCGTCCTGAAGAACGAGAGGTCGCGAGGTGAGGTGCTGGAGAGAGAGAGAGAGAGCAACGGTAGAGAGAGAAAGGGAGGCGAGGTCGGCCTGTTCGGCGGTACTCCGGCAGGATCCGGTCGCCGGAGACGGACGGCGGCGAAGCAGCGAGGTTGAAGGAGGTAGTGCCTCGGGTGACTGGCCATGGGCGAGAGGCACGGCTTTCGCTTGGGCTCGGGAGGCTTGCGCGTGAGGCTGCTTGGGGAGGCCGAGGCTTGGATCGAGGAGGAATAGTGGAGAGCGATGGCTGGCTAGTGGCTGGTTCGATGGATCTAGGAGGATCCCGAGGAAGGAAGGAGCTGGTCGGCTGGCGGCGGAGAGGGGATGGATGGATTGGACTAGGGTTTGATCCGGATATATATACCGAATGGATTTGGGTAGGGTCGTTTGAATCCCTCCGATCGTAATCAGACGGTCGAGAAAAATATAGGTTAGGAAGCCCAATTAACAAAACGGAGATGTTTTGTAGATGTTTGGGGATGTTCCGGATCCAACAGTGACGACTGCCCGGGTCGGGTCCGGGACAGCTTTCGGACGCGCGCGCGAGGAGGGGGTCGGTTGAAACTTGTGGGCTGTGCAAAAGGCCTCGGTGAGGGAATCCTGGATTAGGGGGTCTCCGGACAGCCGGATTATATCCTTTGGCAGGACTGTTAGACTATGAAGATACAATATTGAAGACTTCGTCTCGTGTCCGGATGGGACTCTACTTGGCGTGGAAGGCAAGCTAGGCAATACGGATATGGATATCTCCTCCTTTGTAACCGACCTTGTGTAACCCTAACCCTCTCCGGTGTCTATATAAACCGAAGGGTTTTAGTCCGTAGGACACCACAATAACATACAATCATACCATAGGCTAGCTTCTAGGGTTTAGCCTCTCTAATCTCGTGGTAGATCTACTCTTGTACTACCCATATCATCAATATTAATCAAGCAGGACGTAGGGTTTTACCTCCATCAAGAGGGCCTGAACCTGGGTAAAACTTTGTGTCCCCTGCCTCCTGTTACCATCCGCCTTAGATGCACAGTTCGGGACCCCCTACCCGAGATCCGCCAGTTTTGACACTGACATTGGTGCTTTCATTGAGAGTTCCTATGTGTCGTCACCGTTAGGCCTGATGGCTCCAACGATCATCGATAGCGATGTAGTCCAGGCTGAGACTTTTCTCCCCGGACAAATCTTTGTGTTCGGCAGCTTCGCACTGCGGGCCAACTAGCTTGGCCATCTGGAGCAGATCGAAAGTTATGGCCCTGGCCACCAGGTCAGGTTTGGAAGCTTAAACTACACGGCCGGTATCCGCGGAGACTTGATCTTCGACGGGTTCGAGCCTCTGCCTTGTGCATCACGCGGTCACGATGAGTACGATTTAGCTCTACCATCAGACAGTGTTCAGGAGATCGCACCGGCAGCCGCTCCGACCCTTAATGCGGAGCCAGGTGCGCCTCCCATGGGCAGGTGGATAGACCCCGCCACAGAGGCCGCATCCCCAACGGAGATCGAGCCGAATATCGATCTTACCCTTCACGAGAGCCGTGTTGTTAAACTGCCGGATACCTCTCCGGCCACGGACTCCAAACCGCCTGCGCACGGACTCCGAACCACCTGCGCCCGTTCCTATCGAATCCGGTTGGGCACCGATCATGGAGTTTACCTCCGCGGATATCTTTCAGCACTCGCCCTTCGGCGACATGCTGAACTCATTAAAATTTCTCTCCTTGTCAGGAGAGTCCTGGCCGAACTATGTCCGCAGGATTGGGATGCGGATGACGAAGAAATTCGCCGCCCACCGACCACCCACTTAGTAGCCACTGTCGATGACTTAACCGACATGCTCGACTCTGACTCCGAAGACATCAACGGTGTGGATGACGATGCAGGAGACGAACAGGAACCACTGCCAACAGGGCACTGGACGCCCACTTCATCACATGACGTATACATGGTGGACACACCAAAAGATGACGACGACGAGGAACGGAAGGACCCAACAAAGGGTTGTCCCCTCGAGAAGAAGTCAAAGCGGCGGCGTAAGCGCCGGTCCAAATCACGGCTCGGCAGAAACAACGATCATATAGACCCAGCGTTAGAGCAGGGTGAACCATTGCCGGACCACGGCAACACAGAGAATCAAACCGAACAACCAGACCCTGTCAAAGATAATAGTCCGGACGACATCACACCAGAAAGACACTCGGAGCAACAGAATGCCCATCAAAGGCTCGTTGCCACCGCGAGGAGTCTAAAAAAGCAGAAGCAAAGGCTCAAGGCTGCGCAAGACACACTCCGAATCAGATGGAGTAAAGTACTCAACTCAGCAATGAAGTACGTCGGTAATCGCCACACCAAGAGCTACCCGAAGCGGAAGTTGCTACCCGAATTCGATGAGGAGGCCTTAGATCCCCTACAACCAAAAATTAAAATGGCCAGCTGGTCGGATAGACGACTTCACGGCCAACATTGAGCGGCAAACAACGCCGCACATAAGCCAATGCGCGATCTACGCGAGGGCTCGCATCAAAAGGATGGTGCAACCAGATCCATCTATGGACCACGCAAGCGTGCTCCAGCATACAATGCAACACAACAAACATCCGAAAAACGTGGTACACCCAGATACAGGGGTGCCGCACACCCCCTATGTTTCACCGACGAGGTGCTGGACCATGAATTTCCAGAGGGATTCAAACCCGTAAACATAAAGGCATACGACGGAACAACAGACCCAGGGGTCTGGATTGAGGACTATATCCTCCATATCCATATGGCTCGAGGAGATGATCTCCACGCCATTAAGTATTTACCCCTCAAACTCAAAGGGCCAGCTCGGCACTGGCTTAAAAGCCTCCCCGAAAGCTCCATCGGTAGCTGGGAAGAGCTCGAAGACGCTTTTCGGGCAAATTTTCAAGGGACTTACGTCCGACCTCCGGACGCGAACGATTTGAGTCATATAACTCAACAGCCCGGAGAGTCAGCCCGAAAGCTTTGGAACGGGTTTCTTACTAAAAAGAACCAAATAGTCGACTGTCCGGACGCCGAAGCCTTGGCAGCTTTTAAGCATAGCGTCCGCAACGAATGGCTTGCCAGACACCTCGGCCAAGAAAAGCCGAGAACAATGGCAGCATTAACAAGCCTCATGACCCGCTTTTGCGCGGGTGAAGATAGCTGGCTAGCCAGATGCAGCACCAGCGACCCCAGTACATCCGAAGTTAGAGATGGAAACGGGAAATCATGGCGTAGCAAAAATAATAAGCGCCGGAATAACAAAGACAGCCCGAAGAGCACGGCGGTAAACGCCGGATTCAAAAGCTCTCGGCCAGGTCAGCAAAAGCCGCCCTCTAAAGGTGCCAGAGATGAACTGTCCAGCCTAAACAAAATTCTGGACCAAATATATCAGATCCATAGCACCCCCGATAAACCTACAAATCATACCCACAGAGAATTTTGGGTCTTCAAGCAGTCCGGCAAGCTCAACGCCGTACACAAGGGGGAGGATACACCAAGCGAAGACGAGGATGAGCCTCTCAAGCAAGACACCGGGGAACAAAAGAAATTCCCACCAGAAGTCAGAACAGTGAACATATTACACGTGATCAACAGAAGAAACAAAGCGGCACTCCCAGAGAAATATGCCCAAGGGCCTATCACCGCGGAGTCCTGCCACTGGTCGTCTCAACCGATCACCTTTGACCATCGGGATTACTCAGCAAATATCCGGCGTGCAGGATGGGCTGCCTTGGTATTAGACCCAATAATTGACGGATACCATTTCACACGAGTCCTGATGGACGGTGGCAGCAGTCTAAACCTGATATATCAGGACACAATCCGCAAAATGGGGGTAGACCCAACGAAAATTTGCCATAGCAACACTACCTTTAAAGGAGTAACGCCAGGCCCAGGGGCTCATTGCACGGGCTCCCTGCTACTAGAGGTTATATTCGGCTTCCACGATAACTCCCGTAGCGAAAATTTAGCATTCCACATTGCTCCGTTCCAAAGTGTCTATCAAGCACTACTTGGACGTGAAGCTTTCGCTCGCTTTAATGCAATACCGCATTACGCTTCACTCACGCTCAAGATGCCCGGTCCACGTGGCATCATTACAGTGAATGGAAATATTGAGCGATCCTTGCGCGCCGAAGAGAGTGCGACTGCCTTGACAGCCGCACACTAAAAACGGCCTCACCAACTAAAACATTTGATAGGTCGTCAAGACCACGGACACGGTTAGACGAGTCCGGCGCAGCTATATGTAATTCATATAGGTTTGATGGCCATACCCCTATTACAAATACAAGGGGCTCAACGCGCGCAGACACGTGGCAATTTTTACTCATACTGAATTGTACAAGGTTTCTTTAAACCTACCTTTTTGCACGACAACTTTTCACCTAAGTTTCTCTCTTTTATAGATGACCATCGTGCTACACCCGTCCAGGATACGGCACAACGGAGACACAGGCGCAGACGTGCAGCAGGGACCCATTCCAAGGATTCTTTTTAGATTAAGACCCTGCGTAAACCTTTTTTACTGTCTCTTGTTGATACACATCCCTCGGATTCTCAGTACAATTGAGAAGGATGCTGACGTCTTGGCATGTGGACACATCAGAATAATGCACGTACCTGGACACCAGGGGCTTCTTACAAAGGGCACTGTTTAGGCCCGGTTTATACCATAAAAGACCGAATACCTTAGGGAGTGTTCGGCGTCGCAAGTTTGGCCTTATATGCATCAGCTCCGAATCATGTCTTTGGTCAAATGTTGGGTTTGCCCGGCTCCTGTGTTTTTCTGCCTTACGTTCTGCTCTATCGGCTAAGGCGGCACTAGGAGAACCACTGCGATTGTGCCCCGGTTCATCCGGACGAGCACCTCAGTGGAGAAAGCCGAAAACTGACTGTCATGATATAGCGTGAGACTGGTCAACCACTCGATGACCTATCGGAATGATAGAATTCCTCCGCCTTAACGAAGGGTCGTTTCCTGGCCAGGCATGTACGCACCCCGAATTCGGATGAGTGCAGAGCCACCAAGGGGCTATATAGTAGCCCCACTGTCAAACTCCTATGGCTAAGTGAAAGTGTTAAAGCATTATAGTCCGGTTGCCTAGTTCGTTGCGCCCTCACCTCCTTATTAGGACCAAGACGTTGGATTAAGTGTGAATACGCGTCTTCTGCGAACACCCCCGCATTATATGCATGGGGGTTGAAGCCAACGACTGCAATCTTTCAGGTTATACACATGTATACATAAACGGCCGTACAGGAGGCATTATATTACTTTCGGGCAAAAGTATAAATACAGCCTTAATAAATTTCATAAAAACATTGTTTTCACAATGGGAATACATGTCACTCAAACATAATATTCTTCGAGCACTGGGCCTCTATCAAACGAGCACCCTCAAGAACTTCTTCAAAATAGTGCTCGGCAGCCACTCGGCCTATGGCCGAACCCTGCGCCGCAACAGTGGTAGCATCCATCTCCGCCTAGTATGCTTTGACATGGGCAAGGGCCATTCGCGAGCCTTCTATGCACGCCGACCTCTTCATCACATTGATGCGCGGCACCGCACCAAGGAACTGCTGCACTAAACTGAAATAGTTGTTCGGCTTCGGCTTTTCCGGCCACAGATGATCTACGACGAACCTCATGGCAAGTCCGGACAATCTATTGAGTTCGGCCCATTCGGCAAGCCTATCAGTCAAGGGAAGCGGACGCTCTGGAACATTAAATTGCAACCAGAACAGCTTGTCCACTTCACAATCTGTTTGATCTCGGAAGTATTCGGCCGCATCGACAGCGCTCGCCGCCAAGTCCATATATGCGTCTGCCGAACTCCACAGCCGATCCAAAGGGGCATACCGCGGATCTCCGAACTTCCTCTGCAGCAGAAAGGGCTTCCCAGCCGCAATATCCCCGGCTTCACGCAGCTCCTCCTTCTTCGCCCTCATAGCAGAGCGGGTGTCTTTGGTCGCCATCGTGGCCTTTTCAAGGTCAGTCGCCTTCGTTCGGTTTTCTTTTTCAAGGAACTGGCAACGGTCGGCCGTGTCTTTTAACTTTACAACCATCTTGGCCATCTTCTCTTTGCTCTCACAATGCGCGGCCTTCTCGGCTCTCAACTCTTCGGCCGCCTTCAAAGCAGCCGCATTACTACTTCGTGCTTCTTCTTTGGCTCGGGCGAGTTCCGCCCGAAGGATCTCCATGGTGGCAACTCCATCTGCAGTCACAACATATTAAAGATATTGGCATCATGCTGCTCTTACTATGTGACGTTCACCAGAAAACATTACTTACCCTGTGCCTCATCAAGCCGCTTGTTAACTAGCTCGATGTTGGCATCTGCCGCATCCAGTTGCCGCTTTAGTTCGGCAAACTCATTAGTCCGGCCAGCCACCGGAGCTCCCATCACCTGCACATAAAGCGGTATGGTTATTACCTGGGACTATGATCCTTTGTTCACCACCGTTCTCAACGACAACCAGAGTCTCAGGGGCTACTATCTACACTGGGCACACCTAAAAATGTGCGGTACTATCAAAAAGTATATCATTTCACGTACCTCAAAGCCCGTCAGTAGACTCATAAAGGCTTCATGCAATCCGCTTTCGGCGGACGAAATTCTTTCCATCACCGTACCCATCAACGTACGGTGTTCTTCTGAGATGGCCGCTCGCTCCAACAGCTCCCTCAGTACGTCCGACCGCATACCAGACGGTGCTGGACTCTTCTGTTTGCTCTCTTCAAGAGCCGGACGCTGGGGACTTCGGGTGACTATAGGATTATCTTCTTGCCTCACCGGATCCGGAGAGGCCCTCCGTGACGACACTTCAAGGTCGCCCACTTCTTGAGCGGGGGAGTCTGGGGGAGGCATTTCACTCTCCATCATCTCTAGAAGAAGATCCCCCGAAGACGAGCGGAAAGCAGGAGCAGCCACCCACTTGGCACTTCTGGGAGTTGTGATATAAAACCACTCCCGCTGCCATAATCCGGACACCTCTGTAAAGGAACCCTTTGGCCATGGAGCTCCCGTGATTTTACTTATTAATGCGCCTCCGCACGCTACGTGCTGCCCCTCGACCATCTTCGGCTTCACGTCAAAAGTCTTGAGCCACAGGCCGAAGTGAGGGGTAATACGGAGGAAGGCCTCACATACGACAATAAATGCCGAGATGTGGAGAAAGGAGTCCGGGGCTAGATCATGGAAATCTAGCCCGTAATAAAACATCAAACCCCTAACAAAGGGATCCAGGGTGAGGCCTAGGCCTCGGAGGAAGTGGGGGATGAACGCAACGTTCTCATTGGGTTCGGGAGTAGGGACGACCTGCCCTTGGGCAGGCAGCCGATGCGAAACCTCGGCGGTCAGGTATCTGGCCTCCCTCAGCTTCTTGATATCCTCTTCCGTAATGGAGGAGGGCATCCACCGGCCTTGAAGGCTAGATCCGGACATGATTGAAGGTCCGAAGCACCTGGCCTGGGCTTTGGGTGTTAGAACTCGAGGCGGGGGGAGGATTCGATTGAGCACGGGAAGGAAAAAAGTAAAAGCCTTGTCCCTTTATAAAGAGGGTGAATATCAAGCGTCCTCTCTGTAGCCATTTGGGACTTGCCTATAATCTAGGAGTCCTAGACACGGTTGGGTTACCCACGACCGTATTGATGAGAATCCCGTAATTAGGGGAACACGATCTCTGCTTTGACAAGACGTGTCAAGAAACCGCCTCGCATTATGTGTGGAGCTGGTTAAAGAAAAACGGTTCGAATAATCACCGAGCCATGGCATCATGTCGTATTGCCGAAACGTGTCAGCAGATTAAGATTTGTGGAAATATTATTCTCTCTACGGAGGTATGTGGAACTTATTTTGCAAGGTCGGACACTATCCTTGTATTCAAATTCTTCTATGATGTGTTCAGAGCAGGAACCCGCCTTGCAATGCCGAAGACAATACTGCGCTCAGGACTCATCGTCATTGGAAGCCTGGTTCAGGGGCTACTGAGGGAGTCCTGGATTAGGGGGTCTCTGGACAGCCGGATTATATCCTTTGGTCGGACTGTTAGACTATGAAGATACAATATTGAAGACTTCGTCTCGTGTCCGGATGGGACTCTACTTGGCGTGGAAGGCAAGCTAGGAAGTACGGATATGGATATCTCCTCCTTTGTGACCGACCTTGTGTAACCCTAACCCTCTCCATTGTCTATATAAACCGGAGGGTTTTAGTCCGTAGGACACCACAATAACATACAATCATACCATAGGCTAGCTTCTAGGGTTTAGCCTCTCTGATCTCGTGGTAGATCTACTCTTGTACTACCCATATCATCAATATTAATCAAGCAGGACGTAGGGTTTTACCTCCACCAAGAAGGCCCGAACCTGGGTAAAACTTCGTGTCCCCTGCCTCCTGTTACCATCCGCCTTAGACGCACAGTTCGGGACCACCTACCCGAGATCCGCCGATTTTGACACCGACACTCGGGCTGAGAGGAGAGAAGAGAGAGAGACCCGACGACAGTTTTCGGAGACCGAAAACGCCCGACATTTGACCAGCTATAATGCCGCTATAGTTATCCGTTGGGGTGTCAAACGGACTCTGAATGCGATGAAACTTGGCAGGCGGCCTACCTACACTATAATAAGACCGCACACCAACTTTCAAACCAATCCGAGAACATTTTCCGGCCACTTATAAATAATATTTCGGACATGCCGCGGGCGCGTGCGAGTGTGGTTGGACTCAGAACGGACAACGGAAGGAACTGAGGAAACCCGGACGGATGCAAGTTTTGGTAACAAGATGATGCAATGCACATGATGACATGGCAAGATGCAACACGCAAGTGAAAGGCAAGGCAACAACAGCGAATAACTGGAAGACACATGGCGCATCGGTCTCGGGGCGTCACACTTAGAGTCATCCGGATCAGTGTCAAAGCTTGCATCGACGTAACCATTTACGACAAGCTCTTTGTCACCTCCATAAACGAGAAACATATCCTTAGTCCTTTTCAGGTATTTCAGGATGTTCTTGACCGTTGTCCAGTGATCCACTCCTAGATTACTTTGGTACCTCCCTGCTAAACTTATAGCAAGGAACACATCAGGTCTGGTACACAGCATTGCATACATGATAGAACCTATGGCTGAGGCATAGGGAATGACTTTCATTTTCTCTCTATCTTCTGCAGTGGTCGGGTATTGAGTCTGACTCAACTTCACACCTTGTAACATAGGCAAGAACCCTTTCTTTGACTGATCCATTTTGAACTTCTTAAAAACTTTATCAAGGTATGTGCTTTGTGAAAGTCCAATTAAGCGTCTTGATCTATCTCTATAGATCTTGATGCCCAATATATAAGCAGCTTATCGAGGTCTTTCATTGAAAAATAATTATTCAAGTATCCTTTTATGCTATCCAGATATTCTGTATTATTTCCAATCAACAATATGCCATCCACATATAATACTAGAAATGCTACAGAGCTCCCTGTAAGTGCATCTAGCGCCACCCCTGGTTGGTTTTGGAGTATTGACGACAAACTTGGTCGAGGGACTAATGTGTTTGTGAGAATTGCAGGATAACACGGGTAGTAGTCCCTTAATGATTAGGTTTACCTACCAGAGATGACCCCTAAAAATGTGTGAAGACATTGAAGACAATGGTGTTCTATGAAGATATTCACAGTGAAGATTATGACATGAGAAGACATTCACATGAAGACCGTGGAGTGCGAAGACATAGTTGTTTCGTAGTTTCCTTTTCTTCTTTGTTGAGTTATAGGAACCACCGTACTGTTAACTGGGATCCAAGTGAACAAAGTCCGAGTGACTGATGTGATGCTCAACCAAATCCTATGTCTTTGAGCGAAGACAATGAGAGCAAATCTTATCTAGAGCTGGATGAGTCAGCGTTACTTGCAGCCCAAGTCAAGCTGCGCGTGTGTTTGAAATCTGACCGTTGGACACATGTCAATTCCTTAGTGACCAAGGGTCATTTTGGACAAATCAGGTCGGGTTGCCTCCTGGCTATAAATAGCCCACCCCCACACCATAAATTGGTGGCTGCTCAGAGTTAGTGCATGGCTTTTGTCGTTTGAGAGCAACCCACCTCCGAAGCATTTGAGAGAGAGATCCTTGCGAGGACAAAGCCCAAAACACCCAGAGCCAAAGAGTGTTAGGCATCACTGAAGTCTTTCTGTCCGCGTGATCTGAAGACTTGTTACACTTGAGGACTGTGAATCCTCCAGCCGATTAGGCGTCTCGTTCTGAGCATCCAAGAGTTATTGTGGATCATCGGTGAACGAAGTCTGTGAAGGTTTGTAAGTCTACCTTGAAGACTTACCGGAGTGATTGGGCGAGGACTATGTATCCTTAGCTCAAGGGGAATAAGGTGAAGACACGGTCTTCTGAGTTAAATCTCAGCCTCCCTAACAATACGTACAGTTGTCACAACAACTGGAACTGGTCTACCAAATCCTTGTCTTCACCAAGCTATTGGTTCTATCCTTCACTTCTCTTTACTTTAAAGTTTGTCTTCGTGAAGTCATTGCTTGCCTGTATGATCTAATTGACTTCACTGAGTGAAGACGGTTTACTGTTTGGCTTCATATTGTCTTCCATCCTGATCCATACTACCTAGTTGCTGATAGTCTTCGTGCTTTCACTTTATTGCTTACTTGACTATGGCTTGCCTAGTGTAGTCTACCTTCCGCTGCATATCAATAGGATCATTTCTACCGTTTGTCTTCAAAGCCCCCGTGTTTTGAATACTTTCATAAAAATTGCCTATTCACCCCCTCTAGTCGATAACTAGCACTTTCAATTGGTATCAGAGCAAGGTGCTCCCTTGTTCTGTGTGATTCGGTTTAACCACCTAGAGTTTTAGCTATGTCGGCTGCAGGGACAATCAAGGTCTCCGCTGCGTGCCCCATTTTGATGGTCATAATTATCCCCGATGGAAGGCTATGATGAGGAAGCGCCTTCTTGCAATGGACAGTGAGCTTTGGACCGTCACGAAGATTGGTCTCACCAATTTGTGCAAGATGGCACGTGCTGACGATATTCAAAAATACACTTTTCTGGATATAAAGGAAAAGGCTATTATATGCTCCTATTTGTCAAGAGACGAGTTCAGGCACGTCATGCATCTCTGCAATTCAAAGCTTATATGGGACCGGATCTCTGACGTCTATGAAGGTCATCGAACATGTCAGGACCCATGGTTCCTGGAATTCAAGGAGTCACTCAAAACAATGACTCCCAAACCTGAGCCATCTTCTCCTACCTACTGCTTCATGGCACGCGATGCCAAGGTAAACTCACGCGATGCTTACTTTCAAACATCAAGTGAAGATGACTCTGAATGTGAATCTAAACCTAGCTACAAAACACTTGCTAAAATTGCAACAGAACAACAAAATGGTATGGAACATATTCAAAAGTTGCTAGACAAAAGCGATGACTTGTTGGACGTGGAAATGACTTGAATTCAGTCCTTAATTGAAGACATTAAAAATCTTCATGTTAATTACGAGGAACTTGAAAGTCGTCATGAAACGCTCTCAACTACTCATGAAAAGCTCTCCTATGATTATCTTCAAAGGAAGCAAGAGCTTGAGAACTTGAGATCGGCTCATGAAGATCTTCAAAAGGAGAACGAGTCACTCCGCACTCAACAGATCAGTTCCGCTCAGGAAGACTTTGAGCCACCATGTTTAAAATGTCTTGAGCATGATAATGTTGTTTCTATTGCTAGATGTTCTACTGCTGCTACTGTTGCTATGTCTTCAACTGCTGATGTGGAAACTAACCCCTTTTTTAGGATACTACTACTATTGCTGATGAGAATGACAGGTTGAAGACATTGCTTGAAACAGGGATGTATAAAAGCCTCAAAGGGCATCAGACATTGTACGATGTCCTCAAAAAATAGATTCTGAACCGAAACCCTAGGAAAGAGGGTGTTGGATTCGAGAGGAAAATGAACGTTGATGGTTCATACTGGAAGCCTGAGCAGTACCCCAAAACCACATGGGTTGCTACAAAGGAACCTTTAGTGGATCATCTACCTTATCTGGTTTCACTTGTGCTAACCCAATTATCATTGACGAATCCTTTGATGCAAACTATAAACTGTTTAAGAATCAGAATGGTTAAGTGTTCGCCAGGTATATTGGTACTAACTGTGGGAATGGACCACCTTTAAAGAAGATCTGGGTGCGCAAAAGTTGGCTTGAGAAACTTCCTGTGAATGTCATTGTGACACCACCAGGGAAGAAGACAAACCCCAGACCAAAGGCTTCATATGGTCCAAAGGCTTTATACAGACAGAGGACTCACCAGAGTCACCCTAACGTTAATGTTTTGCAGGGACACAATACTCAGAATTATGAATATGAGTGTGTTTCGTCAAACCTCTATGTTCATAAGACAAAGAAGTATTCTGCTTATTCTTATGAGTATTATTCACCACCTACAAGGCTATTTGCTAGGGCTCCAAAGACAAAGTTCTCAGATGCTGCACTTAGACTCGTTGCTTCTAAGCCACCCCTAAAGATGTGGGTGGTTAAAAAAAATTAACTCTCTTTTGCAGGGAAAGGTCTCCAGCCGGAAATCAAAGGCATATGATGCTTATGCTGGGGACCTAAAACATCTTGTGGGACGCAAGATAAAATGTCCAAATGGCCTTATGATGTATTTCGTCCCAGGATTCCTTGACAAACATCCTATTTATCCTAACCAAGACCTGAACTTTCATAATCCGCTTGTTCGTCAAATGTTTATGCTTAACAATACCCTTGGTGAAGCCTATCCCCCAAACTGCACTGTATGGTATGACACCAAAGGCTTCAGAATGGATTATGGACAGTGGATGCACTAACCACATGACTGGTGATCAAAGTCTTCTCATGGATTCAACCCTACGTCCATTTGACAAGAGTCACATCACATTTGCTGACACTGGTAAAAGCAAGGTATTGGGTCTAGGTAGAGTTGCAATCTCAAAGGATCAGCACATGGATAAAGTGATGCTTGTTCAATCCCTTGGTTTCAACTTAATGTCTGTCTCAATGCTTTGTGATCTGAACATGATTGTGATGTTTGGAAAATATCATTGCCTTGTTCTTATGGAATCTGACAAGTCTCTAGTCTTTGAAGGGTATCGAAAAGATGATATGTACATGGTAGATTTCTCAGCAGGTCCACAGTTGGCCATATGTCTACTAGCAAAAACTTCAGAGTGCTGGCTCTGGCATCGGAGGCTAGGGCATGCCGGCATGAGGAACTTGTACACTCTCGCGAAGAAGAAGCATGTCATAGGCATCGAGGGCGTCAAGTTCAAGAAGGATCATCTATGTGGTGCCCGTGAAGCTGGAAAGATGACTAGGGCCAAGCATCCCTTGAAGACAATCATGAAAACTTCCCGTCCCTTCGAGCTGCTTCACATGGACTTATTTGGTCCTACTCACCACTCTACCCTTACTACCACTACTTGCCTCTATGGCTTCATTATCGTTGATGATTACTCAAGATATACATGGGTGCATATAATCCTCTATAAGACTGAAGTGCAGGATATCTTCAGACGATTCGCCAATCGTGCCATGACCAACTATGGCATCAAGATCAAGCACATCAGAAGTGACACCAGCACAGAATTCAAGAACACTGGCCTCGACACTTATCTTGATACATTGGGCATCACTCATGAGTTCTCAGCTCCATACACACCTCGGCAGAATGGCATCATGGAGCGCAAGAACAGAACCCTCATTGAGATGGCACGGACGATGCTTGATGAGTACAAGACACCAAGGAAGTTCTGGCCTGAAGCCATTGATACTGCATGCCACATCATCAACCGTGTCTATCTTCACAAGCTTCTAAAGAAGACATCGTATGAGCTACTAACTGGTAAGAAGCCAAACGTCAGCTACTTCAGAGTATTTGGTGCTAGGTGCTGGATCAAGGATCCGCATCACACTTCAAATTTGCACCGAAAGCACATGAAGGTTTTATGCTTGGGTACGGTAAGGATTCACACTCCTATAGAGTCTTCAACCTCTTTCACTATAAAGTGGTTGAAACTGTGGATGTGCGGTTCGATGAAACTAATGGCTCACAAAGAGAGCACCTGCCAAATGTGCTAGATGAAGTCTCATAGAGTGGATCCATCAAGCTTATGGGTACTGGAGAAATCATACCCTCAGAGGCTCAGGCTGAAGAAGAACTCGTCATTTCTGCACCTAATCAACCTGAAGACGCAGCCCGTCCTGAAGTCAATGTCGCTGATAAAGACAATGATCAGCAAGAGCAAAGTCTTCGACGAGTTCATCCTCGTGTTGCAAATGAAGGCAGATTGAGAAGATAATCGATAGCATCAATCCACCTGGTCCACTCACTCGTTCAAGAGCAACACAACTAGCAAATTTCTATGAGCACTTTGCATTTGTCTCTATATCTGAACCCAAAAAAGTTGTTGAAGCCTTCATGGAACCTGAATGGATTCAAGCGATGCAAGAAGAACTTCAACAGTTCGAGCTGAACAATGTGTAAGAACTAGTTAAGCATCCTAATCCTTGCAAGCATAATATCATTGGCACCAAATGGATCTACCACAACAAACAAGATGAGCATGGTCAAGTTGTCCAAAACAAAGCTTGTCTCATTGCTCAAGGTTACACTCAAGTAGAAGGGATTGACTTTGATGAAACATTTGCTCCTATGGCTAGGCTTGAAGCCATTCGCATACTGCTGGCCTATGCCAACCATCACGACATCCTTCTGTACCAAATGGATGTGAAGAGTGCCTTCCTGAATGGAAAAATTGAAGAAGAAGTGTATGTTGCACAACCACCTGGTTTTGAAGACCCAAAGCGTCCTGACATGGTATACAAGCTCAACAAGGCACTGTATGGCCTCAAACAAGCCCCTCGTGCTTGGTATGACACACTCAAAGACTTCCTGAAGAGAAAAGGCTTCAAACCTGGTTCCTTGGATCCCACACTCTTCACGAAGACATATGATGGAGAATTGTTTGTGCGCCAAATCTATGTGGATGGCATTATCTTCGGCTGCACAGACAAGAAATACAGTGATGAGTTTGGACACATGATGCAAGAGCAATATCAAATGTCCATGATGGGTGAGCTGAAATTATTCCTTGGTCTTCAAATCCGTCAGCAAAGCAACGACATCTTCATATCACAAGAAAAATACCTCAAAGATTGCCTGAAGAAGTTTGGAATGCAAGAATGCAAAGGATACACGACGCCAATGCCAACCAAAAGTCATATGGGCCCCGACGACAATGGTAAAGAGTTTGATCAAAAGGTATACCGCTCCATGATTGGTTATTTACTCTATTTATGTGCATCTAGGCCAGATATAATTCTTAGCGTTTGCATGTGTGCCCGATTCCAAGCGGCACCAAAGGAATCGCATCACTTAGCTATGAAGCGAATTCTTCGATATTTGGCTTACACCCCAACACTAGGATTATGGTATCCAAAGGGCTCAGAGTTTGATCTAGTTGGATTCTCAGATGATGATTATGCTGGTGACAAAGTTGATCGCAAGTCCACATCAGGCACATGTCACTTTCTTGGATGATCTCTTGTTTGTTGGTCTTCAAAGAAGCAGAACTGTGTATCCCTCTCCACTACTGAACCTGAATACATTGATGCTGGATCATGCTGCGGTCAGCTTCTATGGATGAAGCAAACTCTCAAGTACTATGGTATCCATCTAAAGCATGTGCCACTCTACTGCGACAATGAAAGCGACATCAAGATTGCCAACAACCCAGTTCAGCACTCGACGACAAAGCACATTCATATCCGTCATCACTTTCTCAGAGATCATGTCATGAAGGAATATATTGATATCATTCACGTCAACACTGAAGAGCAATTGGCAGATATCTTCACAAAGCGCTTGGATGAGAAAAGGTTTTGCAAGTTGCGGTGTGAGCTAAATATCTTAGAGTCCTCAAATGTCCTATAATTGGACACACATCCTAACGCTTATGCATGTTGATGACTTAGATGTGCAACACACAAAGTAACGTATATCTTTAATCAATGAAGACATACACTCTAAGTGTGAATACATTAACGCGGAATTTGACTTCGGAGCGGCACGATAATTGTGCACCGTGTCTGGATCTAATACTTCCTATATGGTGGGTAACGCCACCACCAAAATCTTTTTGAAGTGTTTCATGTGGCGTCATGATTGCATAGTCTTCACATTTGGTTTGTCTTCAACATTAATTTACCTTCGAGGTTTATCTTCGCAATGTTGAGTTGGTCTGATATATATATTCGTGTTCTGTCCTCTACAACATTCACCTATAGCTATGTATTCATGCCTGAATCTTCTCTTGATCTAAGTGAATGTGATCGGACCCTAACCCCCTATGTGCTTCTATCTCAAACTCTATCTGTCTAAATCATATGCATTCTATTGAAACCTGTCGATTGTCTTCTATGAGTCCTTGTCAGCAGAAGACAAAGAGACAAACACTTAAATCTATTTTTAATGCTATATCCTTGTTGCCTAAATACCGTAGAAGCTGGAACGACCACCCGACAATCCAGGCGTGCGTGGGAACATGGAATAGATTCCAATGGGTTGCATGCAAGCCACGTGTCCTTCAGATGTGAACCGCCAGGGGCACCTGCGTAATTATGCTGTGTCGTCCTTGTCCTTATAAATACACACTCACCGCGATCATTATCTATTCTTCCACCTTGCCACCTCACACAAACCCTAAAGCCTCCGCTAGCTCGAGTTGACACCGAAGACGAAGCGCTTAGCTGCCGCGACGTCTTCAACGCCGTCCTCACGCCGGCCGTGACCTCGTCCTCTCTGCCGCTGCCGTAGGTGTCTTCTGTCGCCAAGTTAGGGCATGAGAGATTGAACTGCTCAGCCTCTACCTCTACCTCGTCTAGCGGTTCATCCGGGGTAATTAAAATCTCACTTTTTACTGCCTTTAGATCTTTCAAATCCATCCACTTCAACCAAAAGTGGCTTCTTCACTTCCAAATATGGATCCATCCTTATCTACATCTCATAGCATGCTAAGAATATTCACTTATGCTTCATAACTAGTTAGATTCCTCACTTGTATTTATTCATGGATTTGTACAAATCTGGAACCAACTCTCTTCAAATAAGTGAATGTCTTCGCTCTATGAGGTCAATGTCTTCAAACCGATTTATCTTCAAAATCTTCTGAGAATGCATATGACCTCTTCCCCTTCCCTCGCACCGTAATGATGTCACAGGTACATGTCTATGGGAGAATCCCTTGGTTCTCATAGTCTGCATTCATTTGCAGAGTTCTTACAGTAGCATATACACTCCCCTAAAGCCAGCTCTTGTCTGACTAGCAGAAGGAAGCCATTCACTATTTTGAAGCCATTCATTCTGAATATAATGGCCACTGAGAAATCTGCCAAGAAAGGTGGCAGGCAGCGCCGTGGAAATAGTGCTAAGGATTTACCTCCCGATCTGTTTGAACTGTACAAGTCAGATCCAAAGGAAAGCTACGGCCAACGCAAGACCCAAATCCAATGGATTCGAAGATATTGGGAAGAAGAATGGTTCAAGTACAACTTTGTGAGCCCAGAATATGCAAAGAAGAATGCTATCAAGCGACCATGGGGAGATATCCTATACAGGAATCTGCATCCAAAGTCGAAGCCTGAAGCCATTGCTCAAGGCTTCTACCCATGCATGGTCCGAGGACCGAAGCCTGACACTGCTGACCCATCATCCTTGTTATGGTGTCATGAACACAATCTGTTCAAGCACAACTATCAGTTTGCCAAGGAGTCAGCTACCAAGCACAAGAAGGAGCTGGGACTCAACTTCAACCCTGGTCCATCTGCTCCAAGGGCTGAAGGCACACACGATGCCAATCCAAATGTCATCGGCCCCTTCGCCAACTTTGATGGCCTTCTCTCACACATCGTTGCTCAGAGGGCTACGGTGGAGCAATCTGCTGATGACGCGGACTCTGAAGATGCGCCATCACCACCGAAGCAGAAAACAAAGAAGACAAAAGCTTTGAAGCCCTCTGCCACACCAAAAGCTTCGACACTGAAGCCGTTGGCCACTGCACCTCCTGAAGCCAGTGTGCAGTCTGAAGACCTGTCTCGTGTCTCCAAGAAGATCGAGAAGACCAAGAAAACCAAGAAGCCCAAGAAGATTTCTGGGCATGAATTGACTCCTGCTATCGTTCTAAGGAACGAGGAAGACACCATTGATCTGTCCAGTGATGAAGATCTTGGTGATGATGCCCTTGAGCAGCTAATCAAGAACAAGCAAGAGGTGGAGATCTTCAACGATCTGCCCCTCTTTGATGTTGACATTCTGAACAACTTCATCGATGAGTGGTTCGATGACTAGAGCATCAGTATTGATGATCTTCAGCTGCCTGTGGACATCAGCGTCACTTTACATGGAGCCATTGCCAATGAACTGGTCATGGCTCAGAAAATCATCAAACTGAAGAACAAGATTGACTATGAGAAGGCACACTTCAAGAAGAACATGGCCAAGCTCAGCGTGGCAGATGTTCAAATCTTCAAAGAGATGATGCATAATCTCAAGAGTTTCACAAGAAGAGAGAAGAAGCCAAAGGCTCACGAGAGCGCATGAAGTATTTCGCAGAGAAATGCGTTCAAGCCCACAATGAAGCTGAAAAGCGCAAAGGTCTTGGGCGCCCTGGCATCGACCCCAGGATGGCTGCCAAGCCAACGAAGAAGTCTGTTGTGGCCCGAACTAAAGCATCAAGGCAAGAAGAACCTCGCATTGTCTTCCCTATCGGCATGATAGGCTTGAAGCCTAAGGTCCCCTCAGCAGCCTCAGAACTGAAGAAGAGAAGGATAGCTGAAGCTGATGTCAGGAAACGCAAGCACAAGAACACCTTTGATGAGGCCCCATCTAAGAATAAATTGAAGACAAATTCTTCAAAGAAAGAGTGTGCTGCGGCCTCTGAGCCCCTTGTTGTTGAGCCCATTTCTGTTGCCCGTCCAACCTCCACCAACCAAGAGCGTCGCCTTGTAATCCATGAGCCTACTTCCACAGAGGCTCCTGAAGATGAAGAAGTTCTAGCTATTGACCCCACCACAGCTGAAGACATTGGTCGTGATGACAATGTTGAAGATGATGTAGTCCTTCCTCAACTCGAGCACCAGTCGATATCATCGCCTATTCTTACGAACAGTGAACTCATCAGCATTGGTCGTCCCTTGACGCCAATTGCTCAGGATGATTCATGGGCCGAGCGCCCTCAGCAGGACACCCCCATCCATGATGAAACATCCAAAACTCCACCGCCTCAAGTCACCACTCTGGTGCTTGACGACGGCAACTACATGGTGCAAACCTCTCCATCGCCACAGGCGTCGCCCGCTTTCCACAGGCTTCGCAAAGGCCCTAGACCACAGGTCACCATGTCGAGCATTCCAGAAGGAGAAGTGCACCAAAGCTCAGTAGCACGTCAAGTGTTTCCTGAAGTCACCCCTACCGTGAATGTCTCCCAGTCTGAAGCTAAAGCTACTGAAGACATTCCGGCTGCATCAGCCGATGAAGATCAAGGAGAAAGAGAAGAAGAAAGAGTTGCCACACCCCCTGCTATTGATCCAGTCATTCTCGAGGAGAATGTGACTGTGCCTGACCCTCCTGTTATTGAACAAACGGAGGTTGAAAACATTGAGGCTGCCACAAACAACGATGTTGAAGTCAGTGACACTGTCATGGCTGAAGACAATGTGGTGCCTGAAGCTCATGAGGAGCCCGAAGTCAATGTGGAAGCTGAAGCCAATGTTCCACATCCAAGGCCTCACACCATTGAATAGGCCTACGATCATGGGCAGCTTGTCACAGTTAGATGGCATGTCATGGTTCCACCCTCTGCTCCCGGACCACAATATGACTATCATGTGGAGCAGAGACCACAGGTTCAGAAGCTCAAGCCACGGCTGCCAAGGCTTCCAGGTGCTGCCACCACAATGGGTTCTTTCAACGTGCACAGCTTTAGAGCCCACAACACCTTCTTTGACAGTGCCAAGAATCCATATTCGAAGCCAAAGATCTCTTCTGATCGCTTCTGGAGCCATCAGCAGCGCAGCTATTACTCCTGCATTCTATACAATCAAGAGAGGATCTTTACACACATGTGTCTTGACTGTGAAGCTATTGCTGGGCTGCCCTATCTTGAAGAAGCACTTGACTGCTTCAGAGATGTTGGTCTTCTACTTTTTGTGACAGACAAAGAGCACTGGAATGAAGAGCTTCTGCTGCAGTTCTATGCAACACTTCATATTCGCGGCTACAACAGGGATCCGAAGACATGGATTCTTGAGTGGATGACAGGTGATGTGCATCATGAAGCCAAAGCTCAAGACATCATCGAGCTTACTTCCCTGCCCACTCCAGGCGAGTTCTACGAGCCTGGTTGTCAGCGTCATCGCGATGAACTGCAGAGTATCTTCTAGAGGCCCGAGCCAAATATGAGTGAGATGCTAAGTATGGTGAAGCCATTGCCTTTTGATGCTGAATATCCCAGAGAGTTCTTTGTCAAGGACCTTGAGTACTTGCCTCGCACTGTTTAACGTATTCTGAGGCATACTCTCTGGCCAATCAAGGGACACTCTTCTGAAGCCAAACTAGAAGGAGCCATGGAGACTTTGGTATTCTATATCATCCATGGCATCAGATTCAATACTCAGGACTTCTTCATTAGAGAACTTGCTGCATCAGGGATTGATCTGTTTGGCCTCAAGTTTTATGCCCCATGGGTGATGCGGCTGATCAAGCTCCATTCTACTATTGACTATCAGCCCTCAACGCGCAACCATCTTGTCTGTCTGCCTAAGGTTGATCTATCCATTGAAGACATCTATCCCAAGCCAGCCAAGTAGCCTATACATCTTTGGAATGCTGAACACCATAGCTTCTCGCAACCAATGGAGGGAATTCTTGTTCCCAATGATGCAACCCCCACTTATCCTCTTGCTGGGAATATGAGAGTGCCACATCGTGCCAACACTGAAGCCACAGCAAGTATGGTTGCCCAAAGGCCTCGGAAGTGTTCCCGTGTCCTTAATGACCGAGAGCTTCTTGTGGCCCTGGACCAGAAACAGGATAAGCATCATGACTGGCTAAAGTGTCAGATACAGAGTATCTTGGTGGATGTCAATCACATTTGAAACTTGGCCACCAAGAACTCGTTCGTTGCCCATGAAGCCTGTCGGCGGTCCTAGAAGAGTCTCACACTGCTATGTCCTGAAGACGATCTTCACGAAGATGGCTTCACAGAGGGCTTCAAGTTTGATTCTAGGCCTCCACGAAATGCAGGCTAGCGCCGTACTCCCTCAATTGAAGATTCTAAGCATTCATCTTCGGCTGCAACTGTTGTTGCGAGAGTCGTCGATGAAGAAGACGATGCCACTTCACCGACCATGGCTACACTGCATCTCGACACTGCATCAGGCCCGTCTGCACCACCGAACTCCAACGTAGACCCTGCTCCTTCATCTACTCCTGATGGGAATGAGTAGATACTCTGTGTCTTCAAACCTTTTTGGTCCTTATTGACACAAGGGGGAGAAGCTTATGAGTTGATAGTCTTCAAGCGGGTCCTTATGGGTGGTTGCTTTATTTTTCTAAGCCTTTACAACTCTCGTCTTTTGAAACATTTGGTTCTTTGAGTTGTAACACTTAAACTCGATGGTCGTCTGCTACTTATTCTGCTACCTTGTGATGCGATGATAAATTCCGCATGAAGTCATTCCGCAGACGTCCATTTTTCATTATGCATGTCATTATCTTCATTATCTCTTTATGTTGTCTTCATAAGTCGAAGAGGATCTCCACAAAGTAAAACCTGCCATGTGCATTTGCATTCAAAAGCAAACTACTTATATGCACATCTTCAAGGGGAGCCTTCTGCTACTTATGAAGACAATGCCTTAATCCTTAACTTTCACATACTTTTATCCCCGTTGAAAACTTCAACCTGTTTGTCATCAATCACCAAAATGGGGGGAGATTCTAAGTGCATCTAGTGCCACCCCTGGTTGGTTTTGGAGTATTGACGACAAACTCGGTTGAGGGACTAATGTGTTTGTGAGAATTACAGGATAACACAGGTAGTAGTCCCTTAATGATTCGGTTTACCTACCAGAGATGACCCCTAAAAATGTGTGAAGAAATTGGACACAATGGTGGTCTGTGAAGATATTCACAGTGAAGATTATGACATGAGAAGACATTCACATGAAGACTATGGAGTGCGAAGACATAGTTGTTTCGTAGTTTCCTTTTCTACTTTTGTTGAGTCATAGGAACCACCGTACTGTTAAGTGGGGTCCAAGTAAACAAAGTCAGAGTGACTGATGTCATGCTCAACCAAATCCTATGTCTTCGAGCGAAGACAATGGAGAAAATCTTATCCATAGCTGGGTGAGTCAGCGTCACTTGTAGCCCAAGTCAAGCTGCCGCGTGTGTTTGAAATCTGACCATTGGACACGTGTCAGTTCCTTAGTGACCCAGGGTCATTTTGGACAAATCAGGTCGGGTTGCCTCCTGGCTATAAATAGCCCACCACCCCCCCCCCCACACACACACACCATAAATTGGTGGCTGCTTAGAGTTAATGCATGGCTTTTGTCGTTTGAGATCAACCCACCTCCGAAGCATTTGAGAGAGAGATCCTTGAGAGGACAAAGCCCAAAACACCCAGAGCCAAAGAGTGTTAGGCATCACTGAAGTATTTCTGTCCGCGTGATCTGAAGACTTGTTACACTTGAGGACTGTGAATCCTCCAGCCGGTTAGGCGTCGCATTCTGAGCATCCAAGAGTCATTGTGCATCACCAGTGAACGAAGTCTGTGAAGGTTTGGAAGTCTACCTTGAAGACTTACCAGAGTGATTGGGCTAGGACTGTGTGTCCTTAGCTCAAAGGGAATAACATGAAGACGTGGTCTTCTGAGTTAAATCTCAGCCTCCCTAACCAGACGTACAGTTGTAACAGCAACTAGAACTGGTCTACCAAATCCTTGTCTTCACCAAGCTACTAGTTCTATCATTCACTTCTCTTTACTTTAGAGTTTGTCTTCGTGAAGTCATTGCTTGCCTGTATGATCTGATTAACTTCACTGAGTGAAGATGGTTTACTGTTTCGCTTCATACTGTCTTCCATCCCGATCCATACTACCTAGCTACTGATAGTCTTCGTGCATTCACTTCATTGCTTACTTGACTATGGCTTTCGTAGTGTAGTCTACCTTCCGCTGCATATCAATAGGATCATTTCTACTGTTTGTCTTCAAAGCCCCCATGTTTTGAAGACTTTCATAAAAATCACCTATTCACCCCACCCCCCCTCTAGTCGATAACTAGCACTTTCACTCCCACTCACTTTCTTGTAAATACAGGCTTCTCCAAAAGTCTGTATAAAACCATATGCTTTGATCACACTATCAAAGTGTATATTCCAACTCCGAGAGGCCTGACGAGTCCATAAATGGATCGCTGGAGCTTGCACACTTTGTCAGCACCTTTAGGATCGACAAAACCTTCTGGTTGCATCATATACAACTCTTCTTTAAGAAATCCATTAAGGAATGCAGTTTTGACATCTATTTGCCAAATTTCATAATCATAAAATGCGGCAATTTCTAGCATGATTCAGATAGACTTAAGCATCGCTACGGGTGAGAACGTCTCATCGTAGTCAACTCCTTGAACTTGTCAAAAATCTTTCGCAACAAGTCGAGCTTTGTAGATAGTAACATTACCATCAGTGTCAGTTTTCTTCTTGAAGATACATTTATTTTCTATGGCTTGCCAATCATCGAGCAAGTCAACCAAAGTCCACACTTTGTTCTCATACATGGATCCCATCTCAGATTTCATGGCCTCAAGCCATTTTGCGGAAGCTGGCCTCATCATCGCTTCCTCATAGTTCGTAGGTTCGCCATGGTAAAGTAACGTGACCTCCAGAACAGGATTACCGTACCACTCAGGTGTGGGTCGTACTCTGGTTGACCTACGAGGTTCGGTAGTAACTTGATCTGAAGTTTCATGATCATCATCATTAGCTTCCTCACTAATTGGTGTAGGAATCACTGGAACTGATTTCTATGGTGAATTACTTTCCAATTCGGGAGAAGGTATAATTACCTCATCAAGTTCTACTTTCCTCCCACTCACTTCTTTCGAGAGAAACTCCTTCTCTAAAAAGGATCCATTCTCAGCAACGAATATCTTGCCTTCGGATCTGTGATAGAAGGTGTACCCAACAATCTCCTTTGGGTATCCTATGAAGACACATTTCTCCGATTTGGGTTCGAGCTTATCAGGTTGAAGCTTTTTCACATAAGCATCGCAGCCCCAAACTTTAAGAAACAACAACTTAGGTTTCTTGCCAAACCACAGTTCATATGGTGTCGTCTCAATAGATTTAGATGGTGCCCTATTTAACGTGAATGCAGTCGTCTCTAGAGCATAACCCCAAAACGATAGCGGTAAATCGGTAAGAGACATCATATATCGCACCATATCTAATAAAGTATGATTACGACGTTCGGACAAACCATTACGCTGTGGTGTTCCAGGTGGCATGAGTTGCGAAACTATTCCACATTGTTTCAAATGAAGACCAAACTCATAACTCAAATATTCACCTCCACGATCAGATCGTAGAAACTTTATTTTCTTGTTACGATGATTTTCCACTTCACTCTGAAATTCTTTGAACTTTTCAAATGTTTCAGACTTATGTTTCATTAAGTAGATATACCCATATCTGCTCAAATCATCTGTGAATGTTAGAAAATAAAGATACCCGCCGCGAGCCTCAACACTCATCGGACCGCATACATCAGTATGTATTACTTCCAGTAAGTCAGTTGCTCGCTCCATTATTTCGAAGAACGAAGTCTTATGTCATCTTTCCCATGAGGCATGGTTCGCAAGCATCAAGTGATTCCAAAAGCGCATCAGCATGGAGTTTCTTCATGTGCTTTACACCAATATGACCTAAACGGTAGTGCCACAAATAAGTTGCACTATCATTATTAACTTTGCACCTTTTGGCTTCAATATTATGAATATGTGTATCACTACAATCGAGATTCAACAAAAATAGACCACTCATCAAGGGTGCATGACCATAAAAGATATTACTCATATAAATAGAACAACCATTATTCTCTGATTTAAATGAATAATCGTCTCGCATCAAACAAGATCCAGATATAATGTTCATGCTCAACGCTGGCACCAAATAACCATTATTTAGGTCTAAAACTAATCCCGACGTTAGATGTAGAGGTAGCGTGCCGATGGCGATCACATCGACTTTGGAACCATTTCCCACGCACATCGTCACCTCATCCTTAGCCAATCTTCTTTTAATCTGTAGCCCCTATTTTGAGTTGCAAATATGAGCAACAGAACCAGTATCAAATACCCATGCACTACTATGAGCATTAGTAAGGTACACATAAATAACATGTATATCAAATATACATTTCACTTTGCCATCCTTCTTATCCGCCAAATACTTGGGGCAGTTCTGCTTCCAGTGACCAGTTCCTTTGAAGTAGAAGCACTCAGTTGCAGGCTTAGGTCCAGACTTGAGCTTCTTCCCTTGAGCAGCAACTTGCTTGCTATTCTTCTTGAAGTTCCCCTTCTTCCCTTTGCCCTTTTTCTTGAAACTAGTGGTCTTGTTAACCATCAACACTTGATGCTCCTTCTTGATTTCTACCTCCGCAGCCTTTAGCATCGTGAAGAGCTCGGGAATTGTTTTTTCCATCCCTTGCATATTATAGTTCATCATGAAGCCTTTATAGCTTAGTGGTAGTGATTGAAGAACTCTGTCAATGACACTATCATCAGGAAGATTAACTCCCGGCTGAGTCAAGTGGTTATGGTACCCAGACATTCTGAGTATGTGTTCACTGACAGAACTATTCTCCTCCATTTTGAGTTGTAGAACTTGTTGGAGACTTCATATCTCTCAACTCGGGCATTTGCTTGAAATATTAACTTCAACTCCTGGAACATCTCATATGCTCCATGACGTTCAAAACGTCTTTGAAGTCCCGATTCTAAGCCATAAAGCATGGCACACTAAACTATTGAGTAGTCATCAGCTTTGCTCTGCCAGACGTTCATAACGTCCGGAGTTGCTCCTGCAGCGGGTCTTGCACCTAGTGGTGCTTCCAGGATGTAATTCTTCTGTGCAGCAATGAGGATAATCCTCAAGTTACAGACCCAGTCCATGTAGTTGCTACCATCATCTTTCAACTTAGCTTTCTCTAGGAACGCATTAAAATTCAAGGGAACGGTAGCACGGGCCATTGATCTACAATAACATAGATATGCAAAAACTATCAGGTACTAAGTTGATGATAAATTAAAGTTCAATTAATCATATTACTTAAGAACTCCCACTTAGATAGACATCCCTCTAGTCATCTAAATGATCACGTGATCCATATCAACTAAACCATGTCCGATCATCACGTGAGATGAAGTAGTTTTCAATGGTGAGCACACTATGTAGATCATATCTACTATATGATTCACGTTCGACCTTTCATTTTCAGTGTTCCGAGGCCATATCTGCATATGCTAGGCTCGTCAAATTTAACCGAGTATTCTGCACGTGCAAAACTGGCTTGCACCCGTTGTCTGTGAACGTAGAGCTTATCACACCCGATCATCACGTGGTGTCTCGGCACGACGAACTGTGCATACTCAGGGAGAACACTTGTACCTTGAAATTTAGTGAGGGATCATCTTATAATGCTACCGTCGTACTAAGCAAAATAAGATGCATAAAAGATAAACATCACATGCAATCAAAATATGTGACATGATATGGCCATCATCATCTTGTGCCTTCGATCTCCATCTCCAAAGCACCTTCATGATCTCCATCGTCACCAGCTTGACATCTTGATCTCCATAGTAGCATCGTTGTCGTCTCGCCAACTATTGCTTCTACGACTATCGCTACCGCTTAGTGATAAAGTAAAGTAATTACATGGTGATTGCATTTCATACAATAAAGCGACAACCATTTGGCTCCTGCCAGTTGCCGATAACTGTTACAAAACATGATCATCTCATACAACAATTTATATCTCATCACGTCTTGACCATATCACATCACAACATGCCCTGCAAAAACAAGTAAGACGTCCTCTACTTTGTTGTTGAAAGTTTTATGTGCCTGCTACGGGCTTCTAGCAAGAACCGTTCTTACCTAGGCATAAAAACCACAATGATTTTTTGTCAAGTGTGTTGTTTTAACCTTCAACAAGGACCGGCCGTAGTCAAACTCGATTCAACTAAAGTTGGAGAAATAGACACCCGTCAGCCACCTATGTGCAAAGCACGTCGGTAGAACTAGTCTCATGAACGCGGTCATGTAATGTCGGTCCGGGCCGCTTCATCCAACAATACCGCCGAATCAAAGTAAGACGTTGGTGGTAAGCAGTATGACTATTATCGCCCACAATTCTTTGTGTTCTACTCGTGCATGTCGTCTACGCATAGACCTGGCTCCGATACCACTGTTGGGGAACGTAGCATGCAATTTCAAAAAAAATCCTACGATCATGCAAGATCTATCTAGGAGATGCATATCAACGAGAGGGGGGAGTGTGTCCACGTACCCTTGTAGACCGAAAGAGAAAGCATTAGGTTAACGCGGTTGATGTAGTCGAATGTCTTCACGGTCCAACCAACCCAAGTATCAAACGTACAGCACCTGAGTCTTCAGCACACGTTCAGCTCGATGACGTCCCTCGAGCTCTTGATCCAATAGAGGGTCGAGGGAGAGTTTTGACAGCACGACAGCGTGGTGACGGCGCAGGGCTTCGCCTAAGCACTACGACAATATGACCGGACGAGTAAACTGCAGTAATTTTTAAAAAAATCCTACGCACACGCAAGATCTATCATGGTGATGCATAGCAACAAGAGGGGAAGAGTGTTGTCCATGTACCCTCGTAGACCGTAAGCGGAAGCATTATGACAACGCGGTTGATGTAGTCGTACGTCTTCACGATCCGATCGATCCTAGTACCGAAAGTACGGCACCTCCGCGATCTGCACACATTCGGCTCGGTGACGTCCCATGAACTCTTGATCCAGTTGAGTGTCAAGGGAGAGCTTCGTTGGCACGACGGCGTGATGATGGTGATGATGAAGCTACCGGCGCAGGGCTTCGCCTAAGCACTACGATGATATGACCGAGGTGGATTATCATGGAGGGGGGCACCGCACACGGCTAAGGGATCAATGATCAACTTGTGTGTCTATGGGGTGCGCCCCTCCCCCGTATATAAAGGAGTGGAGGAGGTGGAAGGGTTGGCCCTCTATGGTGTGCCCTAGGGGAGTCCTACTCCCACCGGGAGTAGGATTCCCCCCTTCCAAGTAGTAGGAGTAGGAGAGAAGGAAGGGGAGGAGAGGGGAAAGGAAAGGGGGCGGCCCCTACCCAATTCGGATTAGGCTAGGGTGGCGCGCCTCCCACCTTTTCCCTTCCTCTCCTCTATTCCACTAAGGCCCAATAAGGCCCATATACTCCCCGGGGGTTTCCGGTAACATCCTGGTACTCTGGAAAATGCCCGAACTCGTCTGGAACCATTCCGATGTCCAAACATAGGCTTCCAATATATCAATCTTTACGTCTCGGCCATTTTGAGACTCTTCGTCATGTCCGTGATCATATCCGGGACTCCGAACTACTGTCGATACATCAAAACACATAAACTCATAATACCGATCGTCATCGAACGTTAAGCGTGCGGACCCTACGGGTTTGAGAACAATGTAGACATGACCGAGACTCATCTTCGGTCAATAACCAATAGTGGAACCTGGATTCCCATATTGGTTCCTAAATATTCTACAAAGATCTTCATCGGTCAAACCGCACAACAACATACGTTGTTCCCTTTGTCATCGGTATGTTACTTGCCCGAGATTCGATCGTCGATATCTCAATACCTAGTTCAATTTCGTTTCGGCAAGTCTCTTTACTCGTTCCATAATGCATCATCCTGTAAATAAATCATTAGTCACATTGCTTGCAAGGCTTATAGTGATGTGCATTACCGAGAGGGCCCAGAGATACCTCTCCGATACTTGGAGTGACAAATCCTAATCTCGATCTATGCCAACTCAACAAACACCATCAGAGACACCTGTAGAGCATCTTTATAGTCACCCAGTTACGTTGTGACATTTGATAGCACACTAAGTGTCCCACCGGTATTCGGGAGTTGCATGATCTCATAGTCATAGGAACATGTATAAGTTATGCAGAAAGCAATAGCAACAAACTAAACGATCATCGTGCTAAGTTAAGGGATGGGTCAAGTCAATCACATCATTCTCTAATGATGTGATCCCGTTAATCAAATGACAACTCATGTCTATGGTTAGGAAACATAACCATCATTGATTCAACGAGCTAGTCTAGTAGAGGCATACTAGTGACATTTTGTTTGTCTATGTATTCACACATGTACTAAGTTTCTGGTTAGTACATTGTTGGAAATATGCCCTAGAGGCAATAATAAAAGCATTATTATTATATTTCCTTATTCATGATAATTGTCTTTATTCATGCTATAATTGTGTTATCCGGAAATCGTAATACATGTGTGAAATAACAGACACCAACATGTCCCTAGTAAGCCTCTAGTTGACTAGCTCGTTGATCAACAGATAGTCATGGTTTCCTGACTATGGACATTGGATGTCATTGATAACGAGATCACATCATTAGGAGAATATGTGATGGACAAGACCCAATCCTAAACATAGCACAAGATCGTATAGTTCGTTTGCTAGAGTTTTCCAATGTCAAGTATCTTTTCCTTAGACCATGAGATCGTGTAACTCCCGGATACCGTAGGAGTGCTTTGGGTATACCAAACGTCACAACGTAACTGGGTGACTATAAAGGTACACTACGGGCATCTCCGAAAGTGTCTGTTGGGTTGACATGGATCAAGACTAGGATTTGTCACTCCGTATGACGGAGAGGTATCACTGGGCCCACTCGGTAATGCATCATCATAATGAGCTCAAAGTGACCAAGTGTCTGGTCACGGGATCATGCATTACGGTACGAGTAAAGTGACTTGCCGGTAACGAGATTGAACGAGGTATTGGGATACCACGATCGAATCTCGGGCAAGTAACATATCGATTGACAAAGGGAGTTGCATACGGGGTTGATTGAATCCTCGACATCGTGGTTCATCCGATGAGATCATCGTGGAGCATGTGGGAGACAACATGGGTATCCAGATCCCGCTGTTGGTTATTGACCGGAGAGTCGTCTCGGTCATGTCTGCTTGTCTCCCGAACCCGTAGGGTCTACACACTTAAGGTTCGGTGACGCTAGGGTTGTGAAGATATGTATATGCAGTAACCCGAATGTTGTTCGGAGTCCCGGATGAGATCCCGGATGTCACGAGAAGTTCCGGAATGGTCCGGAGGTAAAGAATTATATATAGGAAGTGCTGTTTCGGCCATCGGGACAAGTTTCGGGGTCACCGGTATTGTACCGGGACCACCGGAAGGGTCCCGGGGGTCCACCGGGTGGGACCACCTATCCCGGGGGGCCCCATGGGCTGAAGTAGGAGGGAACCCAGCCCAAAGTGGGCTGGGGCGCCACTCCCCTAGGGCCCATGCGGCTAGGGTTGAGGGGAAACCCTAAAGGGGGCGCCCCCTTGCTTGGGGGGCAAGCCCCCCACCCTTGGCCGCCGCCCCCCCTAGTAGATTCCATCTACTAGGGCTGGCCCCCTCCCCTAGCACCCCTATATATAGTGGGGGAGAGGAGGGACTTCAGACACCAGCCCCTGGCGCCTCCCTCTCTCCCCGTTACGTCTCTCTCTCGTAGTATAGGCGAAGCCCTGCTACTGTGACGCCCTGCATCCACCACCACGCCGTCGTGCTGCTGGATCTTCATCAACCTCTCCTTCCCCTTGCTGGATCAAGAAGGAGGAGACGTCTCCCGTCCCGTACGTGTGTTGAACGCGGAGGTGCCATCCGTTCGGCGCTTGGTCATCGGTGATTTGAATCACGTCGTGTTCGACTACATCATCACCATTCTTTGAACGCTTCCGCACGCGGTCTACAAAGGTATGTAGATGCATCCGATGTCTCGTTGCTAGATGGACTCCTAGATGGATCTTGGTGAAACGAGTAGGAATTTTTTTTGTTTTCTGCAACGTTCCCCAACAGTGGCATCATGAGCTAGGTCTATGCGTAGTTCTTCTTGCGCGAGTAGAACACAATTTGTTGTGGGCGTAGATTTGTCAACTTTCTTGCCGCTACTAGTATTTTCTTGCTTCAGCGGCATTGTGGGATGAAGCGGCCCGGACCAACCTTACACGTACGCTTACGTGAGACCGGTTCCACCGACTAACATGCACTAGTTGCATAAGGTGGCTGGCGGGTGTCTGTCTCTCCCACTTTAGTTGGAGCGGATTCGATGAACAGGGTCCTTATGAAGGGTAAATAGAAGTTGACAAATCACGTTGTGGCTTTAACGTAGGTAAGAAGACGTTCTTGCTAGAACCCTAATTCAGCCACGTAAAACTTGCAACAACAATTAGAAGACGTCTAACTTGTTTTTGCAGCAAGTGGTTTGTGATATGATATGGCCAAAGTTGTGATGAATGATGAATGATCTATATGTGATGTATGAGATGTTCATGCTATTGTAATAGGAATCACGACTTGCATGTCGATGAGTATGACAACCGGCAGGAGCCATAGGAGTTGTCTTTATTCTTTTATATGACCTGCGTGTCATTGAGAAACACCATGTAAATTACTTTACTTTATTGCTAAACGCGTTAGCCATAGTAGTAGAAGTAATAGTTGGCGAGCAACTTCATGGAGACACGATGATGGAGATCATGATGATGGAGATCATGGTGTCAAGCCGGTGACAAGATGATCATGGAGCCCCAAGATGGAGATCAAAGGAGCTATGTGATATTGGCCATATCATGTCACGTTTATTATTTGATTGCATGTGATGTTTATCATGTTTTGCATCTTGTTTACTTAGAACGACGGTAGTAAATAAGATGATCCCTCATAATAATTTCAAGAAGTGTTCCCCCTAACTGTGCACCGTTGCGACAGTTTGCTATTTCAAAACACCACGTGATGATCGGGTGTTTTATTCAGACGTTCACATACAATGGGTGTAAGACAGATTTACACATGCAAACACTTAGGTTGACTTGACGAGCCTAGCATGTACAGACATGGCCTCGGAACACAGAAGACCGAAAGGTCGAGCATGAGTCGTATAGAAGATACGATCAACATGAAGATGTTCACCGATGTTGACTAGTCCGTCTCACGTGATGATCGGACACGGCCTAGTTAACTCGGATCATGCAATACTTGGATGACTAGAGGGATGTCTAATCTAAGTGGGAGTTCATTAATAATTTGATTAGATGAACTTAATTATCATGAACTTAGTCTAAAATATTTTACAATATGTCTTGTAGATCAAATGGCCCACGTAGTCCTCAACTTCAACGCGTTCCTAGAGAAAACCAAGCTGAAAGACGATGGCAGCAACTATACGGACTGGGTCCAGAACCTGAGGATCATCCTCATAGCTGCCAAGAAAGATTATGTCCTACAAGCACCGCTAGGTGAAGCTCCCGTCCCACAGAACCAAGACGTTATGAACGCTTGGCAGACACGTGTTGACGACTACTCCCTCATTCAGTGCGGCATGCTTTACAGCTTAGAGCCGGGGCTCCAAAAGCATTTTGAGAGACATGGAGCATATGAGATGTTCGAAGAGCTGAAAATGGTTTTTCAAGCTCATGCCCGGATCGAGAGATATGAAGTCTCCGATAAGTTCTTCAGCTGTAAGATGGAGGAAAATAGTTCTATCAGTGAGCACATACTCACTATGTCTGGGTTACATAACCGCTTGTCTCAGCTGGGAGTTAATCTCCCGGATGATGCGGTCATTGACAGAATCCTCCAGTCGCTTCCACCAAGCTACAAGAGCTTTGTGATGAACTTCAACATGCAGGGGATGCAAAAGACCATTCCTGAGTTGTTCTCAATGCTGAAATCAGCGGAGGTAGAAGTCAAGAAGGAACATCAAGTGTTGATGGTCAATAAAACCACTAAGTTCAAGAAAGGCAAGGGTAAAAAGAACTTCAAGAAGGACGGCAAGGAGGTTGCCGCGCCCGGCAAGCAAGCTGCCGGGAAGAAGCCAAAGAATGGACCCAAGCCCGAGACTGAGTGCTTTTATTGCAAGGGAAGCGGTCACTGGAAGCAGAACTGCCCTAAATACTTAGCAGACAAGAAGGCCGGCAAAACAAAAGGTATATGTGATATACATGTAATTGATGTGTACCTTACTACTGTCCGTAGTAGCTCCTGGGTATTTGATACCGGTGCAGTTGCTCACATTTATAACTCAAAGCAGGGGCTGCGGAATAAGCGGAAACTGGCAAAGGACGAGGTGACGATGCGCGTCGGGAATGGTTCCAAGGTCAATGTGATCGCCGTCGGCACGCTACCTCTATATCTACCTTCGGGATTAGTTTTAAACCTTAATAATTGTTATTTAGTGCCAACTTTGAGCATGAACATTGTATCGGGATCTCGTTTAATTCGAGATGGTTACTCATTTAAATCCGAGAATAATGGTTGTTCTATTTATATGAGAGATATGTTTTATGGTCATGCTCCTATGGTGAATGGTTTATTCTTTATGAATCTCGAACGTAATACTACACATGTTCATAATGTGAGTACCAAAAGATGTAAGGTTGATAATGATAGTCCCACATACTTGTGGCACTGCCGCCTTGGTCATATAGGTGTCAAACGCATGAAGAAGCTCCATGCAGATGGACTTTTAGAGTCTCTTGATTATGAATCATTTGACACGTGCGAACCATGCCTCATGGGTAAGATGACCAAGACTCCGTTCTCAGGAACAATGGAGCGAGCAACCAACTTATTGGAAATCATACATACTGATGTGTGCGGTCCAATGAGTGTTGAGGCTCGCGGTGGCTATCGTTATGTTCTCACGCTCACTGATGATTTAAGTAGATATGGGTATATCTACTTAATGAAACACAAGTCTGAAACCTTTGAAAAGTTCAAAGAATTTTAGAGTGAGGTTGAGAATCAACGTGACAGGAAAATCAAGTTTCTACGATCAGATCGTGGAGGAGAATACTTGAGTCACGAATTTGGCACACACTTAAGAAAATGTGGAATAGTTTCACAACTCACGCCGCCTGGAACACCTCAGCGTAACGGTGTGTCCGAACGTCGTAATCGCACTCTATTAGATATGGTGCGATCTATGATGTCTCTTACCGATTTACCGCTATCTTTTTGGGGCTATGCTTTAGAGACTGCCGCATTCACTTTAAATAGGGCTCCGTCGAAATCCGTTGAGACGACACCGTATGAATTATGGTTTGGGAAGAAACCTAAGCTGTCGTTTCTAAAAGTTTGGGGATGCGATGCTTATGTCAAGAAACTTCAACCTGAAAAGCTCGAACCCAAGTCGGAAAAATGCGTCTTCATAGGATACCCAAAAGAAACTATTGGGTACACCTTCTACCTCAGATCCGAAGGCAAGATCTCTGTTGCCAAGAATGGGTCCTCTCTAGAGAAAGAGTTTCTCTCGAAAGAAGTAAGTGGGAGGAAAGTAGAGCTTGATGAAGTATTACCTCTTGAACTGGAAAATGGTGCAACTCAAGAAAATTTTCCTGAGGTGCCTGCACCGACTAGAGAGGAAGTTAATGATAATGATCAAGATACTTCTGATCAAGCTCCTACTGAAATTCGAAGGTCCACAAGGACACGTTCCGCACCAGAGTGGTACGGCAACCCTGTCTTGGAAATCATGTTGTTAGACAATGGTGAACCTTCGAACTATGAAGAAGCGATGGCGGGCCCGGATTCCGACAAATGGCTAGAAGCCATGAAATCCGAGATAGGATCCATGTATGAAAATGAAGTATGGACTTTGACTGACTTGCCCGTTGAACGGCGAGCCATAGAAAATAAATGGATCTTTAAGAAGAAGACAGACGCGGATGGTAATGTGACCATCTATAAAGCTCGACTTGTCGCTAAGGGTTATCGACAAGTTCAAGGGGTTGACTACGATGAGACTTTCTCACCGGTAGCGAAGCTAAAGTCCGTCCGAATCATGTTAGCAATTGCCGCATTCTACGATTATGAGATATGGCAAATGGACGTCAAAACGGCATTCCTTAATGGTTTCCTTAAGGAAGAATTGTATATGATGCAGCCGGAAGGTTTTGTCGATCCTAAGAATGCTGACAAGGTGTGCAAGCTCCAACGCTCGATTTATGGGCTGGTGCAAGCATCTCGGAGTTGGAACATTCGCTTTGATGAGATGATCAAAGCGTTTGGGTTTACGCAGACTTATGGAGAAGCCTGCGTTTACAAGAAAGTGAGTGGGAGCTCTGTAGCATTTCTCATATTATATGTAGATGACATACTTTTGATGGGAAATGATATAGAACTCTTGGACAGCATTAAGGCCTACTTGAATAAAAGTTTTTCAATGAAGGACCTTGGAGAAGCTGCTTATATATTAGGCATCAAAATCTATAGAGATAGATCCAGACGCCTCATAGGTCTTTCACAAAGCACATACCTTGATAAGATATTGAAGAAGTTCAATATGGATCAATCTAAGAAGGGGTTCTTGCCTGTGTTACAAGGTATGAAATTGAGCTCAGCTCAATGTCCGACCACGGCAGAAGATATAGAAGAGATGAGTGTCATCCCCTATGCCTCGGCCATAGGGTCTATTATGTATGCCATGCTGTGTACCAGACCTGATGTAAACCTTGCCGTAAGTTTGGTAGGAAGGTACCAAAGTAATCCCGGCAAGGAACACTGGACAGCGGTCAAGAATATCCTGAAGTACCTGAAAAGGACTAAGGAAATGTTTCTCGTTTATGGAGGTGACGAAGAGCTCGTCGTAAAGGGTTACGTCGACGCTAGCTTCGACACAGATCTGGATGACTCTAAGTCACAAACCGGATATGTGTATATTTTGAATGGTGGGGCAGTAAGCTGGTGCAGTTGCAAGCAGAGCGTCGTGGCAGGATCTACATGTGAAGCGGAGTACATGGCAGCCTCGGAGGCAGCACATGAAGCAATATGGGTGAAGGATTTCATCACCGACCTAGGAGTCATACCCAATGCGTCGGGGCCAATCAAACTCTTTTGTGACAACACTGGAGCTATTGCACTTGCCAAGGAGCCCAGGTTTCACAAGAAGACAAGGCACATCAAGCGTCGCTTCAACTCCATTCGTGAAAATGTTCAAGATGGAGACATAGAGATTTGTAAAGTACATACGGACCTGAATGTAGCAGATCCGCTGACTGAACCTCTCCCTAGAGCAAAACATGATCAACACCAGAATTCCATGGGTGTTCGATTCATCACAATGTAACTAGATTATTGACTCTAGTGCAAGTGGGAGACTGTTGGAAATATGCCCTAGAGGCAATAATAAAAGCATTATTATTATATTTCCTTATTCATGATAATTGTCTTTATTCATGCTATAATTATGTTATCCGGAAATCGTAATACATGTGTGAATAACAGACACCAACATGTCCCTAGTAAGCCTCTAGTTGACTAGCTCGTTGATCAACAGATAGTCATGGTTTCCTGACTATGGACATTGGATGTCATTGATAACGAGATCACATCATTAGGAGAATGATGTGATGGACAAGACCCAATCCTAAACATAGCACAAGATCGTATAGTTCGTTTGCTAGAGCTTTTCCAATGTCAAGTATCTTTTCCTTAGACCATGAGATCGTGTAACTCCCGGATACCGTAGGAGTGCTTTGGGTATACCAAACGTCACAACGTAACTGGGTTGACTATAAAGGTATACTACGGGTATCTCCGAAAGTGTCTGTTGGGTTGACACGGATCAAGACTGGGATTTGTCACTCCGTATGACGGAGAGGTATCACTGGGCCCACTCGGTAATGCATCATCATAATGAGCTCAAAGTGACCAAGTGTCTGGTCACGGGATCATGCATTACGGTACGAGTAAAGTGACTTGCCGGTAACGAGATTGAACGAGGTATTGGGATACCGACGATCGAATCTCGGGCAAGTAACATATCGATTGACAAAGGGAATTGCATACGGGGTTGATTGAATCCTCGACATCGTGGTTCATCCGATGAGATCATCGTGGAGCATGTGGGAGCCAACATGGGTATCCAGATCCCGCTGTTGGTTATTGACCGGAGAGTCGTCTCGGTCATGTCTGCATGTCTCCCGAACCCGTAGGGTCTACACACTTAAGGTTCGGTGACGCTAGGGTTGTGAAGATATGTATATGCAGTAACCCGAATGTTGTTCGGAGTCCCGGATGAGATCCCGGACGTCACGAGGAGTTCCGGAATGGTCCGGAGGTAAAGAATTATATATAGGAAGTGCTGTTTCGGCCATCGGGACAAGTTTCGGGGTCACCGGTATTGTACCGGGACCACCGGAAGGGTCCCGGGGGTCCACCGGGTGGGGCCACCTATCCCGGGGGGCCCCATGGGCTGAAGTAGGAGGGAACCCAGCCCAAAGTGGGCTGGGGCGCCACTCCCCTAGGGCCCATGCGGCTAGGGTTGAGGGGAAAAACCCTAAAGGGGGCGCCCCCTTGCTTGGGGGGCAAGCCCCCCACCCTTGGCCGCCGCCCCCCCGGTAGATTCCATCTACTAGGGCCGGCGCCCCCCCTAGCACCCCTATATATAGTGGGGGAGAGGAGGGACTTCAGACACCAGCCCCTGGCGCCTCCCTCTCTCCCCGTTACGTCTCTCTCTCGTAGTATAGGCGAAGCCCTGCTACTGTGACGCCCTGCATCCACCACCACGCCGTCGTGCTGCTGGATCTTCATCAACCTCTCCTTCCCCTTGCTGGATCAAGAAGGAGGAGACGTCTCCCGTCCCGTACGTGTGTTGAACGCGGAGGTGCCGTCCGTTCGGCGCTTGGTCATCGGTGATTTGGATCACGTCGTGTTCGACTACATCATCACCGTTCTTTGAACGCTTCCGCACGCGGTCTACAAAGGTATGTAGATGCATCCGATGTCTCGTTGCTAGATGGACTCCTAGATGGATCTTGGTGAAACGAGTAGGAAAATTTTTTGTTTTCTGCAACGTTCCCCAACAACAATTTCTAGCATGAATAATAAACATTTATCATGATATAATATAAATAACAACTTTATTATTGCCTCTAGGGCATATTTCCTTCAGTCTCCCACTTGCACTAGAGTCAATAATCTAGATTACATTGTAATGATTCTAACATCCATGGAGTCTTGGTGCTGATCATGTTTTGCTTGTGAGAGAGGCTTAGTCAACGGGTCTGCAACATTCAGATCCGTATGTATATTGCAAATCTCTATGTCTCCCTCCTTGACTTGATCGCAGATGGAATTGAAGTGTCTCTTGATGTGCTTGGTTCTCTTGTGAAATCTGGATTCCTTTGCCAAGGCAATTGCACCGGTATTTTCACAAAAGATATTCATTGGACCCGATGCACTAGGTATTACGCCTAGATCGGATATGAACTCCTTCATCCAGACTCCTTCATTTACTGCTTCCGAAGCAGCTATGTACTGCGCTTCACATGTAGATCCCGCCACGACGCTCTGTTTGGAACTGCACCAACTGACAGCTCCACCATTTAATAAAAATACGTATCCGGTTTGTGACTTAGAGTCATCCGGATCAGTGTCAAAGCTTGCATCGACGTAACCATTTACGAGGAGCTATTTGTCACCTCCATAAATGAGAAACATATCCTTAGTCCTTTTCAGGTATTTCAGGATGTTCTTGACCGCTGTCCAGTGATCCACTCCTGGATTACTTTGGTACCTCCCTGCTAAACTAATAGCAAGGCACATATCAGGTCTAGTACACGGCCTTGCATACATGATAGAACCTATGGCTGAAGCATAGGGAATGACTTTCATTTTTCTTTATCTTCTGGAGTGGTCGGGCATTGAGTCTGACTCGACTCCACACCTTGTAACACAGGCAAGAACCCTTTCTTTGCATGATCCATTTTGAACTTCTTTAAAACTTTATAAAGGTATGTGCTTTGTGAAAGTCCAATTAAGCATCTTGATCTATCTCTCTAGATCTTGATGCCCAATATATAAGCAGCTTCACCGAGGTCTTTCATTGAAAAATTCTTATTCAAGTATCCTTTTATGCTATTCAGAAATTCAGTATCATTTCCGATCAACAATATGTCATCTACATATAATATCAAAAATGCTACAGAGCTCCCACTCACTTTCTTATAAATATAGGCTTCTCCAAAAGTCTGTATAAAACCATATGCTTTGATCACACTATCAAAGCGTATATTCCAACTCCGAGAGGCTTGCACCAGTCCATAAATGGATCGATGGAGCTTGCACACTTTGTTAGCACCTTTTGGATCGAGAAAACCTTTTGGTTGCATAATATACAACTCTTCTTTAAGATATCCATTAAGGAATGCAGTTTTGACATCCATTTTCCAAATTTCATAATCATAAAATGTGGCAATTGCTAACATGATTCAGACGGACTTAAGCATCGCTACGGGTGAGAAGGTCTCATCGTAGTGAACTCCATGAACTTGTCGAAAACCTTTTGCAAAAATTCGTGCTTTGTAGACAGTAATATTACCGTCAGCGTCAGTCTTCTTCTTGAAGATCCATTTATTCTCTATGGCCTGCCGATCAACGGGCAAGTCAACCAAAGTCCACACTTTGTTCTCATACATGGATCCCATCTCAGATTTCATGGCCTCAAGCCATTTTGCGGAATCTGGGCTCATCATCGCTTCCTCATAGTTCGTAGGTTCGTCATGGTCAAGTAACATGACCTCCAGAACAGGATTACCGTACCACTCCAGTGCGGATCTTACTCTAGTTGACCTATGAGGTTCGGTAGAAACTTGATCAGAAGTTTCATGATCATCATCATTAGCTTCCTCACTTACTGGTGTATGAATCACTGAAACTGATTTCAGTGATGAACTACTTTCTAATAAGGGAGTAGGTACAATTACCTCATCAAGTTCTACTTTCCTCCCACTCACTTCTTTCGAGAGAAACTCCTTCTCTAGAAAGGATCCATTCTTAGCAACGAATATCTTGCCTTCGGATCTGTGATAGAAGGTGTACCCAACGGTCTCCTTTGGGTATCCTATGAAGAAACATTTCTCCGATTTGGGTTCGAGCTTGTCAAGTTGAAGCTTTTTCACATAAGCATCGCAGCCCAAAACTTTAAGAAACGACAACTTGGGTTTCTTGCCAAACCACAGTTCATAACGTGTCGTCTCAACGGATTTAGATGGTGCCCTACTTAACATGAATGCAGCTGTCTCTAAAGCATAACCCCAAAACGATAGCGGTAAATTTGTAAGAGACATCATAGATCGCACCATATCTAGTAAAGTATGATTACGATGTTCGGACACACCATTACGCTGTGGTGTTCCGGGTGGCGTGAGTTGCGAAACTATTTCGCATTGTTTCAAATGAAGACCAAACTCGTAACTCAAATATTCTCCTCCACGATCGGATCATAGAAACTTTATTTTCTTGTTACGATGATTTTCCACTTCACTCTGAAATTCTTTAAACTTTTCAAATGTTTCAGACTTATGTTTCATTAAGTAGATATACCCATATCTGCTCAAATCATCTGTGAAGGTGAGAAAATAATGATATCCGCCGCGAGCCTCAATGTTCATTGGACCACATACATCATTATGTATGACTAGCAAAAAGGCCCGTGCATTGCAACGGGAGAAAAAAATACCAAATGCTCTTAATTTACAAAAAAAATGTTCATAATGGGAATTTCTAGCTATTTCTTAAATACATGAAGAGTTGTTAAAAAGATACATGATTTTTTAATCATAAAAAGAGATTATTTTTTGTTTGGAAAAGAATATTCGTGTATGGTCTCCTGTTGGCGCCGGTACTTGCGCCCCTATTTCATCACTATTTCTTGCCATACATGTCATAGGTATTGGTCCCTGTTTCATCACTATTTATATCTTATCAAATTTATCTTTTATTTTATTTTTGGTCATGCATGTCTCCTTTTACTTTTTTTCATGCATGTCCTCTCTTTCTTCTTCTTATATATAGGAGAATAGCGCACATCTCATTTTTATCGGATCTCTGCATTTTCTCTTATTTATTTTATAGCGAACATCCCATCTTTATTGGGTCATTCCGTTATTTCTTGTCATGCATGTTCTTATTTATTGGGTGTCTCTAGCAAATTTATCTTCAATATAATGTAGCAATCCTGATTTTGCTGAGGTGTTCATCCACAATCCGAATTAGTATCGGTATGAAAAAAGAGAGATAATGCATTATTGATTAACATTGCAGCCTAGTTAGTATTTTTTTAAATTGTTAACAGTAAAAATAACATAATATTCAAATTCTACATAGTTTTTTAATCAAATTCCATATATAACATGTTAAATTTGGATTTAAGGTTTAGAAGATATGAGTATTTATCTTATCAAATTTATCTTTTATTTTATTTTTGGTCATGCATGCCTCCTTTTACTTTTTTCGTGCATGTCCTCTCTTTCTTCTTCTTATATATAGGAGAATAGCGCACATCTCATCCATATTCTTATTTATTTGGTGTCTCTAGCAAATTTATCTTCAATATAATGTAGCAATCCTGATTTTGCTGAGGTGTTCATCCACAATCCGAATTAGTATCGGTATGAAAAAAGACAGATAATGCATTGTTGATTAACATTGCAGCCTAGTTAGTATTTTTTTTAATTGTTAACAGTAAAAATAACATAATATTCAGATTCTACATATTTTTTTAATCAAATTCCATATATAACATGTTAAATTTGGATTTACGGTTTAGAAGATATGAGTATTTTAAAAAACAGTTGATATGTAGTGCGGGTTTAATGTCAGAAACATCAGGGGGTTTCCTACAAAATAGCATGACGGACTAAGAATACCTATTTCTTTTATTAGTAGGTATAGATTTCCAATAACTCTGTTGCTCGCTCCATTGTTCCGGAGAACGGAGTTTTAGTCATCTTGTCCATGAGGCATGGTTCCCAAGTACCAAGTGATTCATAATCAAGTGATTCCAGAAGTCCATCAGAATGGAGTTTCTTCATGCGCTTTACACCAATATGACCCAAACGGCAGTGCCACAAATAAGTTGCACTATCATTATCAACTCTGCATCTTTTGGCTTCAATACTATGGACATGTGTATCACTACTATCAAGCTTTAGTAAAAATAGACCACTCATCAAGGGTGCCTGACCATAAAAGATATTACTCATATAAATAGAACAACCATTATTCTCTGATTTAAATGAATAACCGTATCGCATCAAACAAGATCCAGATATAATGTTCAAGCTTAACGCTAGCACCAAATAACAATTATTTAGGTCTAAAACTAATCCCGAAGGTAGATGTAGAGGTAGCATGCCGACGGCGATCACATCGACTTTGGAACCATTTCCCATGTGCGTTGTCACCTCGTCCTTAGCCAATCTTCTCTTAATCCGTAGCCCCTGTTTCGAGTTGCAAATGTTAGCAACTGAACCAGTATTAAATACCCAGGCACTACTGCGAGCATTAGTAAGGTACACATCAATAACATGTATATAAAATATACCTTTCACTTTGACATCCTTCTTCTCTGCCAAATACTTGGGGAAGTTCCGCTTCCAGTGACCAGTTCATTTACAGTAGAAGCACTCAGTCTCGGGCTTAGGTCCAGACTTGGGTTTCTTCACTTGAGCAGCAACTGGCTTGTTGTTCTTCTTGAAGTTCCCCTTCTTCCCTTTACCCTTTTTCTTAAAATTGGTGGTCTTGTTGACCATCAACACTTGGCTCCTTCTTGATTTCTACCTCCACGGCCTTTAGCATTGCGAAGAGCTCAGGAATCGTTTTATCCATCCCTTGCATATTATAGTTCATCACGAAGCTCTTGTAGCTTGGTGACAGTGATTGAAGAACTCTGTCAATGACACTATCATCAGGAAGATTAACTCCCAGCTGAGTCAAGTGGTTGTGGTACCCAGACATTCTGAGTATATGTTCACTGACAGAACTATTCTCCTCCATCTTGCAACTGTAGAACTTATTGGAGACTTCATATCTCTCAATCCGGGCATTCGCTTGAAATATTAACTTCAACTCCTGGAACATCTCATATGCTCCATGACGTTCAAAACGACGTTGAACTCCCGGTTCTAATCCGTAAAGCATGGCACACTGAACTATCGAGTAGTCATCAGCTTTGCTCTGCCAGGTGTTCATAACATCTGGCGTTGCTCCTGCAGCGGGTTTGTCACCTAGCGGTGCTTCTAGGACGTAATTCTTTTGTGCAGCAATGAGGATAATCCTCAAGTTACGGACCCAGTCCATGTAGTTGGTACCATCTTTCAACTTAGCTTTCTCTAGGAACGCATTAAAATTCAACGGAACAACAGCACGGGCCATCTATCCACAACAACATAGACATGCAAAATACTATCAGGTACTAAGTTTTTGATAAATTAAAGTTCAATTAATCAAATTACTTAAGAACTCTCACTTAGATAGACATCCCTCTAATCATCTAAGTGATCATGTGATCCATATCAACTAAACCATGTCCGATCATCACGTGAGATGGAGTACTTTTCAATGGTGAACATCACTATGTTGATCATATCTACTATATGATTCACGCTCGACCTTTCGGTCTCAGTATTCTGAGGCCATATCTGCATATGCTAGGCTCGTCAAGTTTAACCTGAGTATTCTGCGTGTGCAAAACTGGCTTACACCCGTTGTATGTGAATGTAGAGCTTATCGCACCCGATCATCACGTGGTGTCTCGGCACGACGAACTGTAGCAATGGTGCATACTCAGGGAGAACACTTATACCTTGAAATTTAGTGAGAGATCATCTTATAATGCTACCACTGAACTAAGCAAAATAAGATGCATAAAGGATAAACATCACATGCAATCAATATAAGTGATATGCTATGGCCATCATCATCTTGTGACTTTGATCTCCATCTCCAAAGCACCGTCATGATCACCATCGTCACCGGCTTGACACCTTGATCTCCATCAAAGTATCGTTGTCGTCTCTCCAACTATTGCTTCTACGGCTATTGCTACCGCTTAGTGATAAAGCAAAGCAATTACATGGCGATTGCATTTCATACAATAAAGTGACAACCATATGGCTCCTGATAGTTATCGATAACTCTGATACAAAACATGATCATCTCATACAATAAAATTTAGCATCATGTCTTGACCATATCACATCACAACATGCCCTGCAAAAACAAGTTAGACGTCCTCTACTTTTGTGTTGCAAGTTTTACATGGCTGCTACGAGCTGAGCAAGAACCGTTCTTACCTACGCATCAAAAACCACAACGCGGTATAGTGATTGCTTTTTGGTCTTCAGAAAGAACCTTGTTCATTGAATCTGATTTAACTAAAGTTGGAGAAACTGACACCCACCAGCCACCTGTGTGCGAAGCACGTCGGTAGAACCAGTCTCGCGTAAGCGTACGCATAATGTCGGTCTTGCCCGCTTCATCCAACAATACCGACGAATCAAGAAACAACTAGTGACGGCAAGAAATATGTATATACCCATGCCCACAACTCCTTTGTGTTCTACTCGTGCATATAACATCTACGCATAGACCTGGCTCGGATGCCACTGTTGGGTTATGCAGTAATTTCAAAAAATTCCTACGCACACACAAGATCTATCATAGTGATGCATAGCAACGAGAGGGGAAGAGTGTTGTCCACGTACCCTCGTAGACCGTAAGTGGAAGCGTTATGACAACGCGGTTGATGTAGTCGTACGTCTTCACGATCCGACCGATCCTAGTACCGAAAGTATGGCACCTCCACGATCTGCATACGTTCGGGTCGGTGAAGTCCCACGAACTCTCAATCCAGCTGAGTGTCGGGGGAGAGCTTCGTGCACGACGGCGTGATGACGGTGATGATTAAGCTACCGGCGCAGGGCTTCGCCTAAGCACTACGACGATATGACTGAGATGGATTATGGTGGTGGGGGCACCGCACATGGCTAAGGGATCAATGATCAACTTGTGTGTCTATGGGGTGCCCCCTCCCCCGTATATAAAGGAGTGGGGGAGGGGGGAGGGCCGGCCCTCTATGGCGCGCCCTAGGGGAGTCCTACTCCCACCGGGAGTAGGATTCCCCCCTTCCAACTAGTAGGAGTAGGATAGAAGGAAGGGGAGGAGAGGGGAAAGGAAAGGGGGCACCCAATTCGGATTGGGCTAGGGTGGCACGCCTCCCACCTTTTCCCTTCCTCTCCTCTATTCCACTAAGGCCCAATAAGGCCCATATACTCCCCGGGGGGTTCCGATAACCTCCTGGTACTCCAGAAAATGCCCGAACTCATCTGGAACCATTCCGATGTCCAAACATAGGCTTCCAATATATCAATCTTTACATCTTGACCATTTCGAGACTCCTCGTCATGTCCGTGATCATATTCGGGACTCCGAACTACCTTCGGTTCATCAAAACACATAAACTCGTAATACCGATCGTCACCGAACATTAAGCGTGCGGACCCTACGGGTTCGAGAACTATGTAGACATGACCGAGACTCATCTCCGGTCAATAACCAATAGCGGAACCTGGATGATCATATTGGTTCCTACATATTCTACGAAGATCTTCATCGGTTAAACCGCACAACAACATACGTTGTTCCCTTTGTCATCGGTATGTTACTTGCCCGAGATTCGATCGTCGGTATCTCAATACCTAGTTCAATCTCGTTACCAGCAAGTCTCTTTACTCGTTCCGTAATGCATCATCCCGTAACTAACTCATTAGTCACATTGCTTGCAAGGCTTATAGTGATGTGCATTACGAAGAGGGCCCAAAGATACCTCTCCGATACTCGGAGTGACAAATCCTAATCTCGATCTATGCCAACTCAACAAACACCATCGGAGACACCTGTAGAGCACCTTTATAGTCACCCAGTTACGTTGTGACGTTTGATAGCACACTAAGTGTCCCTCCGGTATTCGGGAGTTGCATGATCTCATAGTCATAGGAACATGTATAAGTTATGGAGAAAGCAATAGCAACAAACTAAGCGATCATCGTGCTAAGCTAACGGATGGGTCAAGTCAATCACATCATTCTCTAATGATGTGATCCCGTTAATCAAATGACAACTCATGTCTATGGTTAGGAAACATAACCATCATTGATTCAACGAGCTAGTCTTGTAGAGGCATACTAGTGACATTCTGTTTGTCTATGTATTCACACATGTACTAAGTTTCCGGTTAATACAATTCTAGCATGAATAATAAAGATTTATCATGATATAAGGAAATATAAATAACAACTTTATTATTGCCTCTAGGGCATATTTCCTTCAGGGGGGCACCGCACACGGCTAAGAGATTTCTTGGGGTGCCTCTGGGGTGCCCCCCGCCCCCGTATATAAAGGGGGAGGAGGCCGGCGGCCAGGAGGGGCGCGCCATGGGGGGAGTCCTACTTGGACTCCTAGTCCAAGTAGGACCCCCCCTCCCGTTTTCCTTTCTCCACCGGAGGGAATAGGAAGGAGAGGAAGAGGGAAAGGGAAAGGGGGGCGCGTGGCCACCCCTTGCGGCCCTTCTCTCTTCTCCACTAAAGCCCACTAAGGCCCATTATTCCCCCGGGGGGTTCCGGTAACCCCTTGGTACTCCGAAAAAATATCTGAATCACTCAAAACCATTCTGATGTCCGAATATAACCTTCCAATATATCAATATTTACCTCTCGACCATTTCGACACTCCTCGTCATGTCTGTGATCTCATCCGGGACTCCGAACAAACTGCGGTCACCAAAACACATAACTCATAATACAAATCGTCATCGAACGTTAAGCATGCGGACCCTACGGGTTCGAGAACTATGTATACATGACCGAGACACATCTCCGGTCAATAACCAGTGGCGGATCTACCATTGGGGCGAGGTGGGGCGGCCGCCCTGGGTCCCCGCCGGCGGAGCAACGATCCCCGCCTACCTATCGTCTGGTGGCCGTCTGATTTCATGGCGGCGGCGAGCAGTTTCCATGGAGGCGGCTTGTTTCTTGTTTCCACGAAGCAGTACGTGAGGCAGGGCTGGGTGAGGGAGAGAAATGCGTTTGGGCTGGGCTGCAGCAATGGGGCTAACCTGTAGCATTTGCACAATTGCATTTAAGGCCCAAGTGATCGAACGCATGCTGCCGGATACCGAACATCGATCCAGCTCAGCAGTACTGAATGGGTTGGTCTCCTAGTATCAAAATCAGTGATAAGCAGACTATGGCACATTTTTATACTTTGCGGAAACGTAGAGGCCATCTAGCTTGACAGCCTCGTGTTCTTTGTACAACTACATGTTAGAGGTATACTGCCATCTTATGAAAATATACAATAAATTTGGGGGGGGGGGGTAGAAAATATACAATAATCCTTCTGTTTCAAAATATAGCACGCCCACGCTTTTCAAGGTTCAACTTTAACCATAAATTTAATCAACGAGACCAACTGCGGCGGAGGCAAACATTATATAATTGAAAACTTCTTTTGAATACGAATTCATTGCTATAATTTTTAGTCCTGCCGCAGTCGGTCTCGTTGGTTAAATTTATGGTCAAAGTTGAAACGCGAGAACCAAGGACGCACTATATTTTGGAACGAAGGGAGTAGTTATCACACTTGAGCCAATACATTTATAATTTTGTAGGCCTCGCTTGAGATTGTGGACATGTATTGTGACATCAAGTGAAGAATCCATATTAATTGTTTCAAAGACCTTCTTATGTTTTTGGTAGTTGAATGACATGAATTTTGATTAAGTAGATTTATATTTCCAACAATGCTCGCCCCAGCTAACTTCAGTTTCTGGGTCCACCACTGTCAATAACCAATAGCGGAACCTAGATGCTCATATTGGTTCCTACATATTCTACGAAGATCTTTATCGGTCAAACCGCATAACAACATACGTTATTCCCTTTGTCATCGGTATGTTACTTGCCTGAGATTCGATCGTCGGTATCATCATACCTAGTTCAATCTCGTTACTGGCAAGTCTCTTTACTCGTTCTGTAATGCATCATCCCGCAACTAACTCATTAGTCACATTGCTTGCAAGGCTTATAGTGATGTGCATTACCGAGAGGGCCCAGAGATACCTCTCTGATACACGAAGTGACAAATTCTAATCTTGATCTATGCCAACTCAACAAACACCTTCGGAGACACCTGTAGAGCATCTTTATAATTACCCAGTTACGTTGTGACGTTTGATAGCACACAAGGTGTTCCTCCGGTATTCGGGAGTTGCATAATCTCATAGTCAGAGGAATATGTATAAGTCATGAAGAAAACAATAGCAATAAAACTAAACGATCATACTGCTAAGCTAACGGATGGGTCTTGTCCATCACATCATTCTCTAATGATGTGATCCCATTCATCAAATGATAACACATGTGTATGGTCAGGAAACTTAACCATCTTTGATTAACGAACTAGTTAAGTAGAGGCATACTAGGGATACTCTGTTTGTCTATGTATTCACACATGTACTAAGTTTCTAGTTAATACAACTCTAGCATGAATAATAAACATTTATCATGATATAAGGAAATATAAATAACAACTTTATTATTGCCTCTAGGGCATATTTCCTTCAGCCCGAGGGGCTCACAAGCCCTAGGGGCACGCCCCCTACCCTGGGCGCACCTGCGAGGCTTGTGGACACCCCATAAGGTGGTTGATCCCCTTCTTCGTCCGCAAGAAAGCTAATATCTGGATAAAAATTGTGTTAAAATTTCAGCCCAATCGGAGTTACGGATCTCCGGGAATTTAAGAAACAGTGAAAGACCAGAATCTGGAAACGCAAAAACAGAAGGAAACACACACACACACACACACACACACACACACACACAGAGAGAGAGAGAGAGAGATCCAACCTCGGAGGGGCTCCCGCCCCTCTACCGCCATGGAGGCCATGGACCAGAGGGGAAACCCTCCTCCCATCTAGGGGTGAGGTCAAGGAAGAAGAAGAAGGAGGAGGGGGCTCTCTCCCCCTCTCTCCCGATGGCGCCGGAACGCCACCGGGGCAATCATCGTGTGACGGCGATCTACTCCAACAACTCTGTCATCTTCACCAACACCTCCATCACCTTCCCTCATCTATATTTAGTGGTCCACTCTCCCGCAACCCGTTGTATCCTCTACTTGAACATGGTGCTTTATGCTTCATATTATTATCCAACGATGTGTTGCCATCCTATGATGTGTGAGTAGATTTTTGTTGTCCTATCGGTAATTGGTGAATTGCTATGATTAGTTTAATTTGCTTGCGGTTATGTTGTTGTCCTTTGGTGCCCATCATATGAGCGCGCGTGTGGATCACACCATATGGTTAGTTGTATGTTGATAGGACTATGTATTGGAGGGCAAGGGTGATAGCAGCTTCAGCCTAGCATATAAATTGATGCATACGGGATTGAACGGAGACCAATATATCTTAATGTATGGTTGGGTTTTACATTAATGAATGTTAGTAGTTGCGGATGCTTGCTAATAGTTACAATCATAAGTTCATAGAATTCCAAGTAAGGGATGACATGCTAGCAGTGGCCTCTCCCACATAAAACTTGCTATCGGTCTAGTAACGTAGTCAATTGCTTAGAGGCAATTTCGCAACTCCTACCACCACTTTTCCATACTCGTTAAACTAAAGTAATTGTTTCTTTATCTAAACAGACCCTAGTTTTTATTTACGTGATCTTTATTATCTTGCAAACATATCTTACCACAACTACAAAGTGTTTGTAGTTTCATACTTGTTCTAGGTAAAGCGAACGTTAAACATGTGTAGAGTTGTATCGATGGTCAATAGAACTTGACAGAATATTTGTTCTACCTTTAGCTCCTCGTTGGATTCGACACTCTTACTTATCGTGAAAGGCTACAACTGATCCCCTATACTTGTGGGTTATCAGTAGTCTTGGCTAGATGGTAAGAAAGACACAAGGGACACCGGTGTTTACCAAGATTCAGGCCCTCTCGAAGAGGTAACACCCTACGTCCTACTTTGCTTGTATTGATTGTGGATGGGGTACAAAGTACATGTGATGTATTGTGAGAACGTATGAAAATGAATCTGATTGTTTATCATCTAGACCGGCCTCGGTTTATATACTACACCGAAAGCCTAGGATAGTGGGAGTCCCAATAGATCCACATGCTCTCACGAGCACACCGTACGTCCCAGCTGATCCGTCCCAACGAGATTCACCTGGGAGACCCAGGTTCGATCCCGCTCACGCGCATTTAGATGTCCAAAATTCCCAAAATGACTTTTTTGTGAAAAAGTAGCAGAAATAAGATTGTAAGTTGTGCTCTTTCAATTTTCACCAAAAGTAGACCATATGGAATTTCAACTACCAAAATTTCAAGACTTTCAAAGTGTTTCTGCTATATTTCGTTGAGTTGATGAATTTCTAGAGATTTACATCAAGTAATTCAAATTTGAATTACAAGTGTGCTCTAGTTTGGTCATAAAAATTGGGGGAAATAATTTCAATCTTGCACATTAGGATTGTAGGTAGTGGCCACAAACAAAGGTGAAATTCCCAACCTCTTAGTATGAACGGTCATCCTTGCAAGTTTGACCACTATTTGGAAAAAAATAAAGAAAATGAAAAGAGAACCTCACAAATTGAAATCATTTTGCATGGAGCCCCTATATGCCCACTAGTCTGTTTTAGAGTGTTTTCTGTATTTCATTGATTTAGTGAATTTCTACAGATTTACATCATGTAATTCAAATTTGAACTATAAGTGTGCTCTAGTTTGGTCATAAAAATTAGGAAAATTATTTTCAAACTTGCACATTAGGATTGTAGGCAGTGGCCACAAACAAAGGTGAAATTCCCAACCTCCATATATGAATGGTCATCCTTGTAAGTTTGGCCACAATTAAGGAAAATGGAAAAAACTAAATAATTGAAATCCTTTTGCATGGAGCCCTTATATGTGCACTATTTTGTGGGAAAAATCATAAAATTGCGATATCACGAACTAAAAAGAACTTCACAAATTGACCTATCTCATATGAAGATCCATGGCTTTCAAGCAAAATGACCATTCCCATGGGCATTATCATCGCATAGTCCATGATAACATGACCATGTTTGGCACAAATAAGGGTCTTAACATTCTAAACAGTAATTCCAAAGGAAGTTTCAAGTTTTGGCTATTTTTTCCATTTTCAAAGTGCGCAAAGTGATTTCTTTGTGAAAGAAGTAGCAGAAATAAGATTGTAAATTGTGCCCTTTCCATTTTCTCCCGAAGTAGATCACATGGGATTCCAACTACCAAAATTTCAAGACTTTTAGAGTGTTTTTGCTATATTTCATTTATTTAATGAATTTCTAGAGATTTACATCAAGTAATTCAAATTTGAACTACAAGTGTGCTCTATTTTGGTCATAAAAATTGGGGAAACTAATTTCAAGCTTGCACATTAGGATTGTATGTAGTAGCCACAAACAAAGGTGAAATTACCAACCTCTTGGTATGAATGGTCATCCTTGTAAGTTTGACCATAATTTGGAAAATTAAAGAAAATAAAAAATACCTCAAAAATTGAAATCCTTTTGCATGGAGCCCTTATATATGCACTAGTTTGTTGGAAAAAATGTAAACTTGCAATATGACAAACTAAAAAACTTCACCAAATGGCCTATCTCATATGAAGATCCATGACTTTCAAGCAAAATGTCTATGCCCATGGATCACAATTCGCATCTCCGAGATTACGGTTTATGGTAAAAAAAATATGGTTTGTGGTCCACCCCCTATTCCTCTGTGCTTTTGTATGGTACCGCTCACAATTCGCATCTCTCGGCCTTCTTATACTGTCTTTCTAAAGAGTCCACCTCTTATATAGATAAGATTCGTAGTCTTTTAAACCTTTTTTTGGATAGAGTCCACATCAAACTACCAACCCTGTTACAATTTGTCTGTTAACGGATTCTGTCTGCCGAGTCCCTAGAGCAGGCACTTGTGAGCAATATGCCAGAGTGCAAATTTCTCTAATTATGTAGATCAACATTAGGGATGTAGTCTAACTATATGATCTAGCTCCGTCTAATGTAATCTTTCCAATATACAGTACATAGTATATTGTGTCCCACGGATAATGAACCAACTTCATTAGGCACATTATACTTACGTTGCAACAAGCAGTGGCGAATCTTAAGGGGGGGGGGGGGGGTCCAGTCCAGTCACTTGCTAGCCAAGCCCAACACATGTTTGCATGATCCCAGGTAGCCCAACCCCCCTTCGATTTTTTCTAGATTCGCCACTGCCAGCAAGTACTAATTCCATGCTAAACATATAAAGTAATTCAATGTGCAAATACATATTTAATTCCATAATGAGGTACTCCAAATATTAATAATTCCAAGCGGTTTGAATTTGCAGGACATATAATTCCAACAAACTCGAGCCTAAATTTAATGGCTAGTGCTTGCGCTTGTGCTCATGAAGCATCAACGCACATATCAATTTTCAAGTCTCCACTCCCTATAAATGCGTAAGTTTCTCAAAACTGCGCCCATCGAACCCCACAAAAGATCATGATCAAACATTGCATCATACTCCTTCCGCTCACAAATATAAGATGTTTTAACTTTTCTTTTAATAGGATACATATAGAGAGATTTTAGTGTGTTTGTTCACTCACTTCTGTCCGTATGTAATTCATACTAAAAAATCCAAAACATGTTATATTTGTGAACGAAGGTTGTAACATTTCAAATTAACAATCATAAAATACGGTCCATTCCTAAACTCTAAAACCATACAAATTGCCAGGACCTCACAAGGGCGAAGACAACGTGGCTCGCCGCCGGAGGAAGAATCTTGACTGCTAGGAAGAATCTTGACTACTCCCTCCGATTGGGTTATTGGGTTTATAAGTCGGGCATGGGTTTTTATGTCTTCGATTTGATTAATGAAATATGTATAACATGCCACAAGACACTATGTGGTTAGAAACTACATTTGACAACGAATCTAAAGATACATTTTTATGAAATATAATACATGTTTCCCATTAAACCAAAGACCTGAAAAACTGTGCCCGACTTATAAACCCACCGGAGGGAGTAGCTCAGGCACGGGGGCAGCATGAGGGGGACTAACAGTGCAGCATTGGGAGGATGAAGAAGAACAACAATCCAATGGTTGGAAGAGGGGGAGAGAGCAAAAGAGCAAACCGACAGAAACTGGAAATAATTTTCAGGCGCCTGACCTACAGGCTCAACAAATAATCATTAGTTACAACACATCTTTTTGGCAGGCACATTTATGGCGCTGCTATGCACTCGAAGGCACATCCAACCATTCAGAAGAAGAAAAATGAACTGTCACATGACAAATTCTCTCTCCTAACTCGAATGAAAATAACACCAAAATGTTTGCAGTGGTCCTCTATTTATTGGCACCATATCTGTCTAGCTGATAGCAGCGTCCTTCTTGCCTCATCTGCATACAAGAAACGGTAATTAGTTTCGCTGCAATCGAAAATGGAGAGAAGATAAAACAGAGAGCATAAAACATCCTCCAAGAAGGCAATACACAGGACAGGTGTTGAATTTCAAGCTCTAAGTGGATGTTTACACTTTTGACATTACAGGGGGTTTGGACACAAGAAATATGCTAATCCCTCCGTTTCTAAATATAAGCCTTTTTAAAGATTTCAATACGGACTACATATGGATGTATATAGACGTATTTTAAAGTGTAGATTCACTCGTTTTGCTCCGTATGTAGTCTGTATTGGAATCTCTAAAAAGGCTTATATTTAAGAACGGAGGGGGTAGTTACTTATGCAACAAAATATCAACAAATCAATAACAAATCCCACAAAACAGAGAAACTGATAAAGATTCATGTGAAGGACCTGCGATGCTTGCAGCAGAAAAATTGGCAGGTATGTTAGCTTCAGATTCAACGGACGCCTTTGCTACAGCAATCCCAACTGCAACACTTTGCATAATATCCAATCCCCCACATAGAGATGAAAGGAACCCACCAACCAAACAATCACCCGCGCCTGTGAGGCTGACCACTGAGGCAGATGTTGCAGGTAAATGGAAAACACAAGTTCTGGAAGAACCTTCTCTAGACAAATTAACAGGCATGCTGGATAGAGAACATCCCTCCAATTTTTCAAGTAGCTGAGTTGAGAAAGGTGTCACTTTACACCTTTTCGGATCCTTCATGAAGTTGACGTGCTCTCTGCAACATATGAAAACACCATTCGAGCCAAGTGTCACCAGGAGAAGCTTGATGCCCTTTTCGAGAAGAAAAAACATTGCTGGGCTGAGCATTTCAAACAAATAATCTACAGATTCTGCTTTGTTGCTGCACTGCTCAAGTTTGACGAAGTTGTATTTCCCTGGAGTAGACAGTGCGTTTGCCATGGCAATAAGCTCAATCTCATTCGGGGAAGTGCAAGTTATCTGAATCATCATAGAAAATCAATAAGTAAACTTCAAATATAATGGGAAGAGAAGTGCATTTACCGCGTAACTCTTGCCCGGACTGCCTAAAACTACTTCAACTACAAAACCATCCAATTACCAGAACTGGTGCAAAACCAAAACATGGGTTGGTTGGTTGAACATCAGCGACTGCCGCCGCGTTGGAAACAACATCACTGACTTTTTTTCTGAGTAGACAGCCACATCACTGTTTTTTTTTTCTGAGTAGACAGCCACATTACCGAATTTTGCCATCTAGATATCAACACACCACGGTCCCAAATCACCTTCTCTCCACCTTTGTTCGCTTTCTACATGTGCCCCTACTAGTTCAAAACGATACTCTCTCTCCTCTCTAATGGTATTTGTGGTTTGCCTCTAAGACTCATCTATACACACATTTCTTACCCATGAAATTTGAACAGTCATGCCGATCTGCACTTGTTCTAATGGTTGGAGGGTGCAAAGTAAACAGTTTTGGAATCAAGGGGGTGCTTTCTCGAATCAGCCAAGGGGGTAATTCTTCCCATATACATACTAAAAAATGCTTACTCAATCATTTGCACTCACATGTTCCGCAATTGGTGCGATTCTTGAACTTTTTACCACCGAGACAGGCTCAAATAACACAGGCACCCCTGATTCATATGCTACTGAAACAAATAACACAATATAGTGTTTATCACTAACTTTTGACCCTACTCCAAAAAATACGATATGAAAAACATAACACCGGTAATAATTGGGACATTCAAGTTAAACTTTTTGGGGGAAGCTCCTCAAAAAATATGGTAGATAGGAGTTCACAAGTATACTAAAAGGTAATGTAGTGCAACAACAATGCCTTTATATAAGAAAACACTCCCTCCACATTAGATTACAGATCACATTTTGTTTGAGCACACAGATTAAGAAGCATTTAAAGTAACTAGACCGGAGGATAAAAAGGACACCCTTCAAGTAAAAGTACATGCAGGAATAGAGCTCGGGCATGTAGAGACTTGAAGGCATGCAATGCAGAGAGATACTTAAGCTCATTGGAAGTTGGGTCACTTCATGGTACACCATGAGGGGGAAATGCATTAGAGGGCAGAATGAGTAACCAAAACATTCTGGTGGCTTACAAAAAATGCAGCTGGAAACTATACGACCTGTAATTTGAAATGGAGAAAGTACTAAAGACCAAGATTTCAGTTGCCGACGACCCCGTTTGGCCCTGAATTTATCAATTAGGTTTCGAATTTGAATTTTGGAAGAAAATATCAGTTAGCTTCAATACATCGAATAAGTGCAAATTTAGTTTGAAAAATCCTCCACAAACTTCTGACAATCTTAGGTTACCACTGGTAACCATTATTCTTGGTCTCAAAACTGCCACTTGTTATGGTAAATAAAATTTACTCTATCCAGTATCCAACATACACATGCATACAAAAACTAAATAAGTTATCGCCTCCAGAAGATAATAAAGAGATATAACAACTTACTTTTGCAAGCGGCTTGAAGTGACTCAGGAGATAAATTGGCATCAAGCATTAGTAGAGGTGCAATGGAGATGCGGCGGTAGAACTGATATATCCAGGTAGGGGTAAGAAAAGTTTCCTGCCCCAAGAAAACAGAGATAAATATAGTGGTAATTAGCAAACAGCCAAACACTAATGTTCAATGTAAGGAAACAGTACACATTTCGTTGAATAATTCTTACAACTGCTTGCACACTCGCAACACCAGCAAATAATTCTCCATTCCCATCAAATACATTTGACACTACTGGGGTTGTAACATCAGGAACCTGCAGTATTCCTACTTAAGTGCTGTGAGATAATGTTAGCTAATAGAAAATAACTAAAGATCATTTAAAGGGGCAAAAATAAAATGAAAAAAACCTTGACAATTCATGAACAGCATTCACAGTGAAATAATAAATTAAGGATGTTTCTATAAAGAAGATGTCACACAAGAAAAATTGAGACCCTCAAGTTGCTGCAAGAGAATTGAAGGTCTTGTCTTAGAAACTACAATGAGATCTTCGAAAGGCTTAATCTTAGCCAATTAGTTAATTTATTATCGCTTGATTGAGGCAATTATTTAACAGAGTGATCTCTTCATTTAACATTAGGGCCCATCCTGAGCTTTCTCAACAAAACATTATTTTACTCCCTGCGCTGTTTCAGAAAGGATGCTCCAGAATCCGTGTTGTATCTTTTTACAATTTGACCATCGCTAGCTTACTATCTACATATTTATACCGGATATACAAAGGTCACAATACTAAATTTGTTGTGGACAGAAGTTTCACAACATTATAATTTTATTCAATTATACACATAAAATTCCCCTAAAAAATTACTCCCTCTGATCCATATTAATTGACGCTCCTTTAGTACAACTTTGTACTAAAGGAGCATAAAAATATGGATCGGAGGGAGTAGTCAAAATAATATATTGGAGACCAAGAAAAGAGCAGCATAATTTTCAAAAGAGCCAAGTAAGCAATACATAATTATCACAAAGTTAACAGCCTGGTCTAAAGATCATTTCACTTATCATTTAGGTGTAGTCCAAACACATAGTTTAGTCAGTTAAAACATTTTATTTAGCTGATTATGTCCAAGTGCAATTTTTTTAAATTCTTTTAAGCTCACAAAAAACCCATAGAAGATTTTGCCTCAAAGGTGTTACATTCAGTTATCAACAAATAGGAAGGTAACTCGTATGTTATGTACTTTTAATTTGCAGCATCTAACCAGTTTGTACCCTTTGATGGATTGCACAATATCTGACATATTGCTTACATGCTCAATATAGTATGTTGTAGTGAGATGGGTACATGTGAAAGTGCATTTAGTCCCCCTATTAATTTTTGGTTATTAATGACAAGGCAATTAAGAGGACTATTGGTTTATCAAGTTCAGTTCAGGACGTGGTCCATTTTGATGTGAAAACATCAACAGTGACCCCTATTTTTGCCCTGACAAGTGGTTGTTTCTTTACGCTCGTGGTTTGTAATTTCTAGTTTTTTTTAGTGGATCCATGATTCAGATTGAGTTTAAGGACAATTGTATTATCAAGAGGAATGCAAGCAAATAGCTAGGGATGAACCCTATCTCAAGATCCACAACCAAATCCCCAAGTTTTCCACTCCAAACACTTCATTCCTCAAATTTTCCTACATCCCGATACCTCCGAGTATTCCTACTTGGTACTACCAAGCCAGTGAGTTGTGAGTGATGCTGATGAGCAAACCCAGTTCTCTAAGTGTTTCCCAGGACAACCGAGATTTTTTTCCTGTGCCACTGAGCTTTTCTCCTACCAAGTGTATCTCTGTTAGCTCTGGTATCTCTGAGCTTAACCTTGTCTAGCAATTACGAGCACCTCTCATTTGCTTCGGCACAGCGTCTCGGTATAGGCCCGGTATTTCCAAGCCAAATCTTTCTGGCATCTCCAAGCTGAGACTTGGCCGTTTCTGCACCCTTCCATTCCAGGGTTCCTCTATTGACCCCGACACTTCCGAGAATTATCACTTCCGTACCTCTGAGCAAGTTGATCCTTCATGCAGAAATGAACTACTCCATTGTCCAGTACCTGTGTCTTTTGCATTCGGTACCCCCGGGTATTTGGATTTTCAAGAGGGTTACTCGACAGCCAGTACTTCCGAGTGCCAGCCACCTACTGCCAGGTTTTCTGTTCGGTATTACTGAGCAAGTTGTAAGCTATTGTGCAACGGTCAGATTTCTGTTTTTTTCTATACTCCCTCCATTTTTGTATACAAGGCCATTACCTCATTTTTCAGATACCAAGAAAACAAACTAATAAATAGCAGGATTAACTGTGTGGAAAACCTCTCGTGTTCTGGGCTAATTAAACATGTGCATGTGGTGCCTCTTTCTCTATGGCTGCATGCAACTTTTGCATTAGTAAGCACCATCATACGAGGCAAAAATCAAATAAATTCTTCTCGGAAAGAGATAGTGGTATTGTATACATGCAAATTGCAATTTTGATAGTGGCCTTGTGGTTAAAACCGGGGGGGGTATAGACCCCCACACCACTGAGTGGGCAAGCATTTTTTGAGCCATTTTTCAGAGGGTTTGAAAGCAGAACTCCACCACCTCTTGGACCGCTTAGTGTTCTATCTCTCTTTGCTCCATCATTTGATTCTTAGTGAGAGAGACCCTATGGATTCTTGAGAGAGTTGATTGAAGATCTTTTGAGTTCATCCAAGTGACTGTCCTTTTCTTGTTACTCTTGGAGGGTGTGCGCCTCCGAGACGATTAGGAGTCACTTGATAGCCTTCAAGGTGTGAAGGAATCAAGAGTTTGTAGAAGGCCTAGTGATTGCCTTCTCCGTGAAGATCAACCCCGGGTTAGGCTTTGACCTTCGTAGTATCAAGCCATGGTGACATAGGTGGGCAAGAGGCTTCGTGGGACCTTAGTGGTCGACCTTGCCGAGGCCTTGGTGTGGCTTGCGAATTTGTGTTTGAACCTTTACCAACGAGGAGTAGGATTGCATCAACAATCTGAACCTCAAGAAACCATCGTTGTGTTTGATGTGTTTGCAATATTCCCTTACTCCTAGTTACTTGCAATTTTCGCTTCCACACTCTTATCTTGTTGTAGACTTGTTGTGTAGGCTACTTGATCGCTTAAATTGGACGTAGATTTTGTAAGGTCTATTTATCCCCTTCTAAACCATAACCTCGGCCCCACAACACGACTAACACTGAATTTGGCATAGGGTGGTTGTGAGCTATTTGATAACCGCGGTGGGGAAGCGTTTTAATTTTGGTTTGTTGTACAAAACTGTAGGCCTGTACCATTGCATCACAAATAAGCACAGAGCAAATTGCCAAACAACATTAAGCCAGTGGAGAACCAGGAACTAATTGTAAAGGGAAAATATTCAACATATTAGCAACATACAAAATAAATATTGCAACTGGGTTTACCACAACCCCGAAAATGCATACAAATATATGATGTGATATCACGATCAGTACGGAAAGATAGATAACTTCACACTTACCATCTGTACATAGTCCAGCCAACCTCCAGTACTTCAATAGAAAATCCCCTTTAGCAGAATTAACAAAAAGTATTGGATCAAATTTTAGCTCAAGACAGGAAAAGTGAAGAGTATTCTGACATGAGTACATTTAGTAATTAGAAAAACTACGTCAACATAAGTACGTTATACCTGCCATATCATCTCCAATGACACTAATCATGAGTGGTTGAGTCCCAAGCTTAGCCATGCACTCAGCAATATTTCTAGCTACTCCCCCACCGATGTACTTAACCTATGAAGTTCAAATACTTCATCAAATGGTATTCGATTCAAACTTTTCTTGTTATATGACAGAAATAATGAAAGCACGCAAGCTATATGCCTCGACCTAAGGATGAATAACATGCATATAATATCAACCAAAATAGATAGGCGTTCAAAATAATTACACATACATAATAACAAGGATGAAGTCTTTTACTAGTAACTAGTAAGAGATTAAATATGACAAAACTTGTAGTTTTTATGGACTAAGTTGGGGTAAAATTATCTGCAGATGCCGATACCTCATGATTGGCAGAAGTTCGGCCAAAAATCACGAAATCAACCAGTTCGGTTGGTCACAAGAAAAGGGTTAATTTTAGCTAATAAAATCACTCTAATTTGAAAATCTAAGGTTAAGAAATCTGTGGAAAAGCATTGTCTTCGGTGGGGGCAAAATATTTTTCGAAACCAAAAATTGTTTTGCCTGGTCAGACGAGGAATCTTGAGGTTTGCCAAGTTTACGGTTAGCACAACGACCAGACTAAAAGTGTGAAAGTAGAGACTTTTGCGATGGATCCTTGAAAACTCAAGCCCATAGTAAGAATATGTGAAGGGATATATCCTAGCAAAGCCTACTTTGACAGAATTAGGCTACTGGTCATGGCTGATCCAAACGTCGCACCGCACGCTTATACCTCACATCATTCAATCCAGCAAAATATCATGTGATCCAAGCTATCAATTGGTGAAAATGAGGAGTGTGTTTTAAAGCAAGATGGTGATTTACCATCCCAGGAACGGTGGTGCCAGGATGTGACGGCACGGATGGCTTCGCGTGGATGTCCAGCACCATTCCGCCGATGATCACCGGGCTCTGTCCTGCCTCCGGGGCGCTTAGCTGATTCTGAGCACGAAATGGGACCGATTAAGCAAGACATGATACGAGTGAGTTAGGAGGGGACTTAGTGGGATGGCAGGCTGGGGCCTCTAAGAGATAGCTCGTACCAGGCTAAGGACGGGCGGAGGCCGAGGGAGGAGATGGCGGCGGACGGCCTCCATCCTCCGGCGGGAAGACGAGGCGGCGGCGTCGGTCATGGTGACGGCCGAAGGCGTCGAGATGAAATTTCGGGCCGTGGGGAGTGGACGGGGAATTGGGAATAGCTGGACGATGAAATTGCAAAGAGGTACGTCTGTGGGGCGTTTGGTAGCCTCCATTCTCCTCAGGCCTCCACCACGTCCACCGAATGCAAATTTGGCTCGTTTGAATGTGCGTTTACTGTTTGATCTATATAACACAAATCTTTTTTTTTACGAACTATATAACACATCTTACAACACATCTCAGTTAGGCCCGTTAATAACGACTGAATTAGCCAATTTCTTTTAATCAAGCTCGCGGCATGCAGAGGAGGGGAACAATGCATCAAGCGATGTGCGCATTCCCGGAAAAACGGCAGGAGGAATTGGGTCACCTCCCGCCGAATCGGTCATCCTATTTACCCCTTCGGCTCATCGCCAAAACCCCCGTCGCCACCCCCCCCCCTCCCCCTCTTGAATTCTCTGTCGAATTTGGATTCTTCACCGACGAGAAGGTAAGCAGAGCATCTTCTCTGGTCGGTTATAGAAGGCGACGGCGATTTGTCTTCATGCTCTTCTTCGGCACCTTCATGATCCTGTTGGAGACATAGCACTACAAAGGCTACACTATGATTAGCTCACATAGCACTGGTTGAACTTGTTTAGTTTCTCTAACATGCCAAACACAACTAACAACATTGTGTTTCTTCGTTAGGTCCACCCCAAGGATGCTAAGTTCCTCAACATTTTCATACGGAACTACTTAGAGATGCGGTAGATCTTCTCGGCTGGCTACCGGCAAGCATGCCATGGGCTCCGGCGAGCATCTCAGTTCGCCTATGCCTATGCCTGAGTATCCAAATACCCAGGAGTTCGAGACCAACATCCCTTGATGGTCATGAGAAGGCTGTTGACCATGTTCTTGTTCTTGGGAGGAAGAGGAAGAGGAAGAGGGGCAGCTTGATGGATGAGGAGTTGAGCGTCTTTAGCAGCATGACTGAGGCTGTCAAGGAAGTGGCAACTGCCATCACGGAGAGCAAGACCGTCGACGCTCACCCTTCCCTCTACAGTTCCGTCATGGAGATGGGTGGCTTCGGTCAGGAGGCTCTGATGGCGGTTGTTAGCCACCTACTAAACATCATGGCACAGGGGCCTGGGTTCGTTGGCAGGGGGGTTCATAAGGTGCTCTATCTTAGGATATTGTTGGGCTAGCACTACTACTACTGTGCTTATGATGGTGCTGATGACGTGCATGATGATGACAGACGACGCCGACGATGACGTTGTACATTTTATGGTAAAAACTGTTGTTGGCCTATATATTTTGATGAGGTGGTATATACTAATCTCTTTGTGTCGATGGTGAACTGATAGGATTACACCATCTTTTAAATATGGTAATAGGATGACATCATAGTAGTTAGGACGAACTTGTTCTGCCTTTCGAGATATAAGATTATGCATGCCTATGTTGTTTATGTTTCATATGTTGTGTTCATTTGCTTGTTGCTTAATTGTTTTTTTATCATGCTAGGTGAAGTGATACGTGGTATACGTAGGGAGGGTTCAAGAGATTACAGTTCATGGATCATGGCACACATGACATGAACAAACGACCTATTACAAAGACAACTGCTTCGAAAGTTTTATGACCAGGCGAAAGGCAGATGATGCCAGTCCAACTTTATGCTCTCCTGGTCAGTTTGGGCTGTGTGAGATGAAGACATCATCATCGTTCAATTCGTCCTGATTGTAGTGTTGGTTTATTGGCGTAATCATTGTGGTCATATATAAAATGCAATGAGCACTGGTTAGGGTGGTAGGTGAAGAGGAAGAGGGGCGACAAAATTAGTATAAAGTTGACTCATCTATTTTAGAATGGAGGGAGTAGATGCTAACAGTATACACAGCCAAATGTGTGAAACCAAACATGTAGCATAGTGTGCATCAGAAGAGCCATATGCACGCAACCAAATGCGTGAGGCAGAAGGGATTGGTGCTTCCATGCAGATGGATGTAAGCTACCAAACTATGTGCTCAACATGGTTTTCTACCTACCTCAGCCTGTCTAAGAGTCTGTTTGGCACTGCTGCTCCTTAAAATTCAGCTCCACTCTAGAAAATATAAACTAAACGAGATAGCTCCATAATATGCCGCTTCACAAAAAACTAGAATCTGGGACACAACTCCCAATTTTTTATAAAACTCTTCAAGGGGTGCTCCAAAAAACTCTAAAAACTGGATTTGGGTGGAAATTACCCACCACTGCCACCAGTAAGTGGATACCTCTTCGTTTCTCCCCCCTCGACCAATCAAATATATCCTTTCCATCAAATTTCTCATTCTTGAAGCTGGAGCTAGATGAAAGCCAAACATTCTCTTTGATAGTGCTACAACTTTTGGATGAAACTGCTCTAAAGTGAATTTAATGGAGCGAAACTGATTTTGGTGAAGCGAAACAGTCCCAAACACGCCCAAGTTGAGTCAAAGAAAAAAAAAAGAAACAGTGCAGGCTAACAGCCGCCTCCGACGTGTGTGCAGTGATGCAAACGTCTTGCCAAAATCTGAGCATGATATCTGACAATTCATCTCCTACGCGCACCCTTCCTATGTAGTACTAGTAAGTAGTAATTCCCATCACTGGCTTCTCTCGTGGTGACGAGAAACCTTCGGTACAACTTGGGAAACAAAGGTGCCCAAAAAGAGAGCCACCATCCGGTTGCTTCCGACGAAGAGTCGTTTTATCCTCTGGCTTCATCGGCAACCGGTGAGCAGGATCTGGATTGAACTGCCCGCAGCCGCCTTCTTTTTCTGCGGCTGAAAACCCACCATCACAGGGTTAAAATACATATACACAGGACAGGTTATGGGAGTGGCAGTGCTGGGCAAGCCCACAGGTACCTTCTGGTTGTTGAAGAGGTCCTCTGCAATGGATTCCATTTGCTTTCGCCGCTTCTCCTCTCTCATGAAATCGTTCAAGGTGCCTTTCTCGCAATCAGACTCTCTACGGAAAGGAAACAGAATACGATAAGCCTTTCAGTGCAAAACCAACTGATGAACGTCAAATTCCATTGGAAGTCATCATAATCTTACCTGTATGGTTCTTGTGCACATGGAATAAGGGCCTTGAAGCTGTTTCCAGACACGGTTTGCCTCTGAAAAGTTGAAGGTTAACGATTTCGCTGTGTTAGCATTCAACTTTGTGCCAAAAAGGACTACATGAGCATATAGAATATACCTTTTTGAATCGTTTGAAGTTAACACCTCCAGTTTCTGTCAACACGGCAGGAGCTGGCTGAAGGACCCTTTTGACAATCAGATCTTGACTGAAAATAACATGACAAGTCTCTTCCCTGCTACTGTCCAAGTTCTCATCCTTTGGCGCCTTGTTCACGAAAACAGCATCACAAGCCTCATCCTGCACCAGCTTGTTTATAACCTGAACGTCCTCGCCTCCAGCTTTGAACCCAGAAATTGCTGTTTTCTCTATGACCTGAACATCCTCCTCCATGGGTTCCAAAATTTCTTCTTTCTCCAGGTCGTTCTGAATATTGATGCTGACGTTTGTTTCTTCTAAATTTACAGCACTCACACTGCTTGTAACTTTACTTTCTGCTTTATCATCAGACATATGCTGAATATGGTGCTCAGACTTGCTAGCAGCAACAGTATGATCAGATATTGCAGTATCTGTTTCAACATCAGAATCCGCCACAATAGTTTCATCTGTTGTATTGGAGGATGTAATCATGTCTAGCAAAAAAAATTACATTTGTAGGTTTATTAAGGCGTATATATGCAACTGCTTAGTGTTAAGGTGTCCAAATTTCTTGCACGTTCTCCAAAAATGCATATGCATGGAACTTTTAATACTTACAAGCAGGTGGTTCAATAGCAGCTGCTTCCAAGCGACCAGACAATATAGCAGCAAATAGCTTCACGTCAGTGGTCTTGGGCAAAGGAAATAGAGGACGCATCTTACTGAACTCCAAAGGAGATTTTGCAGGAACAAGAAGAATTTGTTGGTCATTGTCTCCAGCTCCAGAGTCCTGTCAATTTCATGCTTAAGTCATTCATCTGTTTGCACCTCCCATAGACAAAGAGTACACACCCACCAATAACAAGATAAATCGTCATGCAAGTAGAGGCAATGAAGCAATCACATAAGGTAGCACCGGAATAAGTAACTGACATTATTATCAACTCAAGCCCTCTTCATCTAGAATTTGGGTGCCTTACGTTTTTAAAGAGAAAATGCATTATTCCTCAAAGGTATCCTCAAAAGAAAAAGAAAAACATTTTATAACATATTAGGACACTTACCTGGCTGTTAGCACAAAACTCCTCGATGCTAAGATATTTTGCTCCAGTTGATTCCAGTAGCTCTTGTATTTTCTCTCCAAATTTATACTGCAATTGAATAACGTTAGTCAACAGCAAAATGCCTGATGATATCCTTTCAACTTTAACATACACCACCTTTTCTGACGACCCCAGGATAAAAGTATGGCCTGCCAGGCAATTCTCCATGAGCTTGTTCTCAACCATCTTTATATCCATCCCATCAAGAGTCAAGTTTGGAATATATCTGGATCAAGTACGATGAATATATCACCATCTGTTGTTATGGGAGAACCACAAGTTGATGCAAGAATCAACAGAAACTACAACTCAGGTGCTGAAGGTTGCCCACAGCTTACTGTGTACAAGAAGGGATCTCTGTGTGTATGTTCTTTTCAGCCATCGCCTGAAACAGATCAAAACAAGAACTCAAACCTGAAATATACATATGAATAAGAAAGTGTAAATGACACAAGTGAAATAGTTGATCATTGCTATATAATTTACAGAATCACACCAGAGGACCTCCTCTGTCCATCTATATGCATTAACTTAATTCGCATAGTTCAGGTTCTCTGGCTAAAAAAGACCATACGAGCATCCAAGCAATGCTGCAGGAGGGACAAAGGGAAGTACCTTGAACCAGCTTCCCAAGATGATTGGCTTTTTTGTGATGATTGCATCAAGGAGCTCAGGTGTCAATGGAGATGATTCATCCACAAGAACATGTGTACATGTATCAAACCACTTACGAGTAACATATGCACCTTAGAAGGATAATACCGACTTATCAAAATTAAGTAGCAACAAGCATGGCAAAACCTATGCTTACTAATGAACCGACAGCAAGTACATCATACAAGTGTAGTTACCACTAACCAATAGATGTCATGACTGCCTGCAATGATCGATCAATTCGTGCTGACTTTTTGCCATGAAAAAAGACCACTATGGGGACAAACGAGAACCTGTCAGGAATATCAACAGAACTAAGTGCAACTTATACATCCACCTTTTCAACCAAAGCACCAGTACATATATGGAATAAGCAAAAAAAACATTAAAAAATGATTGCATGCATTGACAATCATTTCTTACAGATAGTTGCACGTGCTAATTAAAAAAAGATGTGTGAGCAGGGAAGAAGGCACAAGCATACCGTTTCCCCATTTTTCTTTTATACTAACCTGAAGGTCATGTTGCCATTTCCGAAAGTCACAGTATCGCCATCGGAAAGCACCACAACTTCATCTTTACGTAGACGACTGCCCTGGGTCCCCTGTACCTTGTTGACAAATGTGCCATATTTTGAACGATCAACTACACTAACACATGAAGGGCTTGCTGGAGCACCAGAACGTGGCTCCCAGGCAACCATCTTTTCAACTGCTATCTCCGCATGCACTCGGGATATCGACGTTTCTGTTTGAACGATATCGCAATCTGTAGCAGAAATGCCGGTGTCAATCTACAGTCTAATACATGATGTTCAATGTATACTGATAGTCTATGAATTCCAAATCACAAGCTACTATATTGATAATCTATCAGTTTTAGGGGCTTGCACAAATGGAGACCATATCAACTTTACTGAAAAGAAGAGTGTGGCTCTTGTCCTTGATGGTCTAGTAAATACAGTAGGAAAGATAAAATCCTTGACTATAGACTGCATTTCAGACAAATGAAGGGACAGGATACAGATTAAAATCGTAGGAATCAACCAGCATATCTGAATCCCAAAACATCATCTCCTTTTTTTCCAACCTGCCAAGGGGTTGTGTACAAGAACTCAACAATTGAACCGCTAACACAACTATCTTATCACCACATATGTAGTTGCACACAGAAACAAAACCTGAATGAACCAACAAGCCTTATACAACAGACCTTTGCGGCCGACCGTGTACGTCCCGGCGGCGGAGATGTAGTACTTCTGCGCCCCTGCAAGACCCCATGGAAACCATTCATCACCAAACTGAAAGGAAAAATCTGTGCACTACGAGGTCGGAGGAATCGGAGTGGGGGAAGGGGGTGGCACACCGCGCTCTGTGCCGACGGGGGTCAGCGCCCAGACCATCTCTCTCTCTCAAGACCTCCTCGCTCTCGTCTAGGGTAGAGTCCCGGGGGCCTTTGCAGCCGCGCTGGGTGGTGGCCGGCGGGGGTTTGGTCCAGATGTTCCGTGGCGGCTGCCGGCGTAGCGCGATGGCCGCCTGACACGGCACGCGCGGTGGTGGGAGCGAGTCGTAGTGTCGCGAGTGCGTCTCTGCTGAGAGAATACGTAACAGGGACTTTCTGTTTGTGTTTGGTCTGGGCCGGATGGACCGATAGCCTAGCTAAGTAACTGGGCTTGGGCGCTCGGCCGATCACGACGGCGGTATAAATTCTATGCAGCTCGTCGTCGGGAAAAGGAAAAGTCGCCGTCATACCCCTCAAAAAAAAAGAAGGAAAACTCGCGGTTATCTATATCTTCTATACCAACTAGAAGAACGCCCGTGCGTTGCAACGGGGCCACATTAACTTAAAGAGTTCAATATTACGACATTGGCGACCTTTTTTACCATCAAATCCTCACACACACACTCCCTCCCTCTTCCTCACTCTCTCTCCCCCTCTCCCTCTCTCTAACACACACACATATCCATCTTATTGGATACGGGACCATAATCCATCTATTTCACACACACACGCTAGTGCATAATAATATGGATTATGTGTATTATATTTGCCACCAGAACTGAGGGAATTAATTTCATGTAAATCGGCCAGCCACAGCTCCAAGAATACGTGGAGGAGGTGGCCCGGGTCAGCGTCGGCGCCGTCCGGCGCGGGCCACGGGCCCGCTTCCAAGTGCACGTGCAATGCACGTCTTCACAAATATTACAACTAGATGTGAGAAATCACATACTAACACGATGTTGCAATCAATTTATAATTACAGAAGCCAAAAGTCTTTTTTCTTAAACAAGAATTCCTTATGCTGGAGTTTAAACAGACCTCACAATAGCCCTACTTATCATCTAATTAAGCAGATGCATGACTTATGAAGCGGATAAAAAATCATGTTAACTTGGAACTAAAATTCCAACAAAAGAGTGAGGAATAAACTTTTTTATCATTGCTCTGAAGTCTGAACCTCCCCCTATTTGTTAGTGAAATGTGAGTATGCTTGGAAGATAATAATTTCTTATGCAACATATGCTTTTACATCCGAAAGAGCTACAAAATATGTTGACCTACATATGTGCACTTCCTAAATCAAGCGGATAAAATTATTTCTATCGGCAATATAAAATATTAAACATTAGAAAGAAAGGGACAATGTCCACTAACCATGCAAATATTCTGACCATGGGATATTTAGGCTGGCGTATATGGGAAATCAAAGCTAAAAATGACTCGATGAGTTAGGGATACATCAATAAATATTGTAAAAAGTGATAAAAACAAATCTGCAGCAATTCGCGACCCCACGAACTCGTATTCGCAATGAGCAAGTTAGTGAGGCCACCACGGTAGGCTAGCACCAAGGGACAAGGGCAACAACCGCCTTCCCATCCAACCTACTGATTCTGCTGACGCTACTTTCATCCTAAGCCCATGAGTACCGTTAGTGTGTTGCCACGTACGGAGAAACTATGAACTGAAATTTTCATCCAAATCATGAAAAATGTTAATGTTCCTCTCCTCTCCCATCCCTCGTGTGAACATACCCAATTTGTGGTTGGCTCGCTACATTCAGCGTAGCTCTGATGTGCACTGCCCTCGCTCTTGATTAGTTGCCGCAGTGCCACGCATCTACGCCAACAAGCTGGGGAAACAAATGCAAATGTTACACCGAGTCAAAATCAACCATCCCACAATCGTAACAATAGAAAAGATAATAACCAAAATTTAACAGAAGAACTATTGCTTGGCTCCCAAATCCATCTCGATAGCCCTTGATCTGGCTGCTGAGCTTCTCCTAGCCGCCTCAACATCACGTCATTACCAAACATGTAGTGGATGCCTAGTGGGACAAGGATTAAGAAATAACATGAGGTGAAAAATGTGATGGCTGTCAATTCCATAAGACGATCCAAGTAATTTGACAAAACAGATCGGGAGCATCTTGTATAATCTCAAAAAAGCAACTAAAAATATGAGAAATGAAGTGATGAAAATCAGCCCCTGCTCTCATTTATGCTCGCTTTTGTAATGGGAGGCAAGGAATGGGGATACCGGGAGAAGAAAGGATCACATGGACGGCAAGCCTCCACCACCGGCAAGTGGGGTTGCTTCACATCCAATCTCCACGGCCGCCGCCTCCATGGGGACGAACTCCCATGTTCACAACCGGGCTCCCAATCGGCCGCTGCCTCGCCGACCTTGACGACGAAGTAGTCCCTCCCTTCGATCCCATTCGCAACGGAGGCAACACCCATCCCAGCGGACGGGTCCGCGGTGAGATCCCTACTGGATTGTGGTTGCGCCTCCCCAAACCTCACCGCGGGACACATGAAAGGGCACCGTTACCATGGTCAGGCTTGGATGGGGAAAGGAGGCGACATAGCAGCAACGGCGCCTTCGCCGGGATTGGTGGCGACGGCGGCGGCGAGCGAGCGGGAGGACGGCGGCGGAGAGAGAGTAGGAGGGTGGTGGCGGCAATCCATCGACCGCCGTGAAGTGAGAGGAGGATGGGGATGGGGCCGCGATCTGGACGTATGGAGCGGTCGAGAGGAGGGGAAGCAGGCGGCTGGGTTTTTCCATCATGCGGGGTTTGGGGGAGGTCAAACGAGAGGGTTTTTTTCGTGCGGGAGGCAGAGCAACGAGGGCGGATGTACGGAGACGGGACGCAGTCGGTTGGCAGGAAAAGGAAAGCTACGCAAAATCACATCAATATAAGAAAATATACCATCAATACTTGATTGATTGCGATTTATTTTTTATATGATAACTAATCTGATCATCAATACTTGATTGATTGTGATTTATTTTTTATATGGTAACTAATCTGATGGGTTTATGTGGGTGGTGAAGCGAAAAGGAAAGCTACGCATTTTTTTAGTCAGTAGAGATGATTGATGATAAGAAAGGGAAAATCACATCAATATAAGGAAATATCCCATCAATACTTGATTGATTGCGATTTATTTTTTATACGGTAACTAATCCGATCATCAATACTTGATTGATTGCGATTTATTTTTTATATAGTAACTAATCTGATGGGTTTATGTGGGTGGTGAAGCGAAAAGGAAAGCTACGCATTTTTAGGCAGTAGAGACGATTGATGATAAAAAAGGGGAAATCACATCAATATAAGGAAATATCCCATCAATACTTGATTGATTGCGATTTATTTTTTATATGGTAACTAATTTGATCATCAATACTTGATTGCTTGCGATTTTTTTATGGTAACTAATCTGATGGGTTTATGTGGGTGGTGAAGCGAAAAGGCAGGTGGGAGGGAGGCGAAATAAAACCAGCGAAATAAAACCAACGAAAGTGGTGAGGCGAAATAAAAACCAGCGAAAAATAACCGGCGGACTATTCGTAGATTTTTTTGGTTCGTCTGTCTTGGTGCGACGGGATGTTAGGGCCTGGAGTGCGTGGGGGTGGGCGGGGGACTCGGCTTGAGGTTTTTTTTGGTTCTATGCGGCTTAGCGTGAGACGAGAGGTTGGACGTGTGCGGGACTCGATCGCGGGGTTTTCCTTGGTTTTCACGGCTGAGAGGGAGGTGGGAGGAAGTACCAAAGAAGTACCAAAAAAGACCGGGTGAGGTGGGACGAAAATAAAATCCAGAACACGACCTACCAACTGAGACATTAGAAGTAGAGATATAAAAAGACTCAAAGGGGCAGATCCAACAAATCCCGGCCATCAAATCAGGTCAATCCAACGACTCAGACTGCTCCAATGGTGAGCGCTCAACACGTTTAGTGTGCAATTAATATCATACCAAATATAAATGCCAATGCTACTCAGATAATTAATACGCAAATGATATCCTATCTAATATTTATATGTAATTAATATATTACCTAATATCAACGTGCATTGCACGTACACATTTACTAGTCAGCTATAAAATCAAAACTTGAAGTCGGCCAATCAAAACTTGAAATCTCTCGCGTGGGATAATTATCAGATCGGACATACGATCTACTTTCAATCCAATGATGACCGATTAGTCTGATAGACGCAAACTATGAGTAGTCGATGCCTAGTGGTGCCCATTTTGTTATTATTTTCAAATCAAAGGTTTCCATGAAAAGCGGAGGATGGTCTTACCTCCGACGGAGTTTGTTAAACTTAATGTTGATGTTTCTTTTAAGTTTTAACCATGACTTACTCAGGGGTACAATGAGGTGTCTTAAGAGACGAGAGAGGTAGATTCATTGCTCGGGAAATGGTAAGATTGGCTGGTGTGCGGATGTACTGATGGTTAAAGCTCTGGCCCTAAAATTCAGTCTATTGATGGCGCAAGGGATAGGATGCAACTGCATTATTATTAACTCAGATAATATGTAGGTGATCAACACCATGAAGGAAGGAGGACGGTCGTTGGGGCAGCGGCGGTAACTTTTTATGATTGTTTTCATTTAGCTTGTGATTTTTCTATTTGTAGATTCGAGCACAATAATAGAGAAGCAAACAAAGTTGCTCATGAACTTGCCAAATTGGCTAGATTTTCGTTCATTTCTGAATGGTTCGGGGAGCCAAATAGTGAAATTGGACCAATTCTAATAATGATATAATGGCTATTTCTAATGATTAAAGCTTGAGTTTCTTTAAAAAAACTTGAAGTACCAAATGAAACTCTTTTTATTCTAAAAAAAGTGAAACTCTTTTAAAAAAAATATTTAAGGATGCAAGTGATGTTGGCAACTCAAAAAACGACACTTTCAAGTACCTATGCGACAGAGTTTGGAACACGGTCAAGGGATGGATGGAGAGACTATTATCTGCTGCTGGTGGTGAAAAAAGATGTTATAATAAAGGCAGTTGCTCAGGTTGTCCTGGTTTACTCTATGTCGCGTTTCAAGCTTTCTAGAGGTATGCCATCATATTAACTCACTAATCAGGAAGTTCTGATGGGGAGGCAAGGAAGAAAAAAGAAAAGTCAAACGGGTTTACTTGGCAATAATAACAATACCCTAGTATATGGAGGGCTTAGGTTTCAGAGACATAGAACTTTTTAACCTAGCCTTATTAGCGAGACAGGCCTAGCATATACTCCAGGAACCAAACTCTCTCAATGCTAGAACCCTAAAGTCAAAGTATTTCTCAAATATAGAGTTCCTGTAATCTAAATTGAGCAGCTCACCGTCACAGGTTCGGCATGCAACTTTTGAAGGCAGGGGCATTCTTGCTCACAGGGTTAATTCGTAGAGTTGGCAATGGCCAAACGAAACACATATGGCGTGCAAAACTGGTTGCCTCGGGATTTCAAAATGAGATGCATCACAAGCCCAACAGCCGACCCGTCTCAGATGGTGAGCGAACTAATCTATAATACCTAAATAGTTCATCCCCACTAACACATTTCTCTTGACATGCAGCCTATTTACATCACCAACCTAGCCACATCACATTTTTCTTACTGGCTTACATGTGGGACCACCACAGTCCAGACCAGCCATGTTTTCCTTCAGTTACGAGTAGTTGGACCTACGTCAGGCTGACCCATCGCCTCCTCCCCCTGCATTGCATCTGGCGCAGCGGCGGCACTGTAGCCAGCCTCCCCTCTGTTGACTCTTCCTTCCTCGAGCCACGGAATCGAAATCGAACCGTCTTGCAATCAAACCGTCCTTTTGTGTCTGAACCTTCTCATAAGCCGGCCTCCCCATCTCCCATTCCCCATCTCTGGCCTCCTTTGGTTTGTAGGATTTTTGTAGAAATTCTATATGATAGGATTTGGAAAGGAAATTTTTTTTTGAAGCCCTTTGGTTTGTAGGAATGGATTCCTATTTCTATGTAGGATAGGAATCAATCCTTCACGTTTTGGAGGAAAAAAAAACATTAGCCTAGACTCAATGGAAAAAATCCTATCCTATGCACCAAATGGCATCTCTTTCTCTATAGGAATTGACATACATGTCATCTCACTTCCTATGATTTTCCTATTCCTATAAAATTCCTATCCTATGAACCAAAGAAGGCCTCTATCTCTCTCCAACCCCAAACATACATACAGGCCACGGACATAGAAGAACCCAGACTCCTCTAGGGACTAGGATTGTGGCGGCCACCATCGGGGCTAGAACCAGTGGTGAGCGAGCGGCGCCGTGGCTACTCTCCAGGTCAAACCTCTTCGCGTTGTTCGATTTGTGTTCCCTCTACGGCCTGGGCGGCGCCAAGGCTGGAGCGCGTGCTATGCCGGCACGCGGACAACATGGCCCGATGCGATGGTTGTTGTGTGGTGTACAGTGAGGTCGTTCTTTCGAACCCATCTGCGTCGGCGCGCCGCACTAGGCGCGCCTCGACACCGAGAACCTCCGGTGCATCAACCGGCTCACTAACGGCTGAAACCACAGCCTGCTCAACGACTGTCCAAAGGTGATGCCCGGACGCTCCCTCTTCGTCGATCCATAGACTTAATTTTTTTAGAATTAGGCCCTCTTCGTTTTGTATGCTCCGTCTAATCTTGCCTGCTCTTTTGAGGGCACTATTCCTTCCAATATTCCTTTCTGAACCTTTTGAGTTCCAGGTATGTCATAGAATACACATCACATATTTTTTGTTCTTCTTTACGTTTAGACATGTGGTTACAACTCACGCTCCCACTCTCTGGTCAAGAGAACATTAGCTGCTTAACTTCAACTTTTATTTTTTAGCGTATGCCGACCTGCAACTTTGTAAACAGAGTAGAACTAGAGTGGAAACCAGGTCATCTTTTTGGTGCCTTTGGGTCGCTTTTGCTCAATGGCGTTACTACTAGAAGGGTAGCTTCTCTTACTAGATTTGCTTCTCTTTTTTTATGTAATGGGAGGATCTATACACTCTGCATCGTCTCATCTCCTTCACCAACTATGTCAGTTCCTGCTATTGTTTGTTTGATCATGCATGCATGCTTAATTTCTGGATTTCTTCAGGATGCTGATGTGTGTAAACCGTTGGGCGTTGGCTACTTGGTTTCACCGGCCCCATCTGAGGCCGGCTATTAGATTCACATATCATCCCACAACATATACTGAAAAAGAGTCTGGGACATTTGTAAGTGGGTTGAAATTCAATAATGATTCTCTTTGTTTTCACCACGAAATATGACTGAAAATGCACAATATGATTTCTTATTGACTACAGATTAATCCTTTCAGAAGCATGTCTAATGCGAGCTGCATCGAAATGTATGGATGACATATATTCTGATTTTTCTTCTAATGTCTGTCCTTTTTCCACATGAAGATTCATTTCAGGTCATGTTCCTTTCAACACTACTTGGAACCGGTGAAAGCTGGACAATGATGAAGACCATGCGTGTTATTAAATATATAAATTATGAAGCAGGTATACTTACACATTTTTTGTTTGAACCTAGCACCTGAGTGTAACGAGTCACCTTCTTTGTTTGCTTTGCCGAAATTCGGTTATATGTAGCTAAGTAGTTCGATATACGGTAAAAATATGCCTTTTAATGCCCCGGATGAATTACTTATATCTGTTTGTTAACATTTGAAGTACGAGCTTCACTTCCTTTCAGATCTTATAGATGTTTGCAGCCACTACTTACCCATTATACAATACAGAGACTACATGTAAATTTTCTTTCATCTGTTTGTATTTCAGATTATTTTCATATTTTTTATTCAGGTTATGCACTGCTATAGTACTATTATTTTACATTATAGTACTATTATTTTACATTTTTAAAGTAATATTTCAGATTATAGTACTATTATTTTAGATTATAGTACTATTATTTTACATTTAAAAGTAATTTGACAATTCATGTGCATCGTGCAATTGGGTAGTTTTTGCACAATTTTTTTCAATGATTAGTGCAGCCGCAGGTTTCATAGAAATGCACATATGATAAATGAGTATAGGCCGAATTTAGCACACTATAATTTCCAACAGAAAATTTGTAGCCTTCAACTGCAGCCTTGCAGGTATGTTATAGTATCCCTTTGAAACATACATGTTATTTGCTAAACTGGAAAACATGAGATTTTAGGCATATTTCTTTTTTTTCAGATTTTGTTGATATATTCCAGATAATATTTATCTCACATTCTTTCAGTATTTTCAAGGAAGTGCTTCTGGCGTGGTCGTAAGTCCTGTAGGTGTAAGGCTACAACCTAGGTTCTAACACAAAGGGCCCGTCACTGAGTTACAGTTGACCCACCGCAAACAGTGGAGCAATGATTTTCTTAAAAAAAATCCAGTAAAGAAAATATATTGTGCTTTCACACCTCTTTTATGTCTGCACATTTGAAAATTAATTTTGAGCTTTCTATTGTGTTTTCCGTCCAGTGCTGTCATTGCCCGCAGAATCTTATTTGCAAACCTTGAACACATGTACTGTTGACTGAAATGTTATCTTTATTGTTGGCATCCTTTCTTTGTTACACAACAATACAAGCAATTTATTGGGGACATTTGGATTTTTCTTCATTTTGGTCCCATTTATAATTATATGTCCTTATTTGTTCCTGTTGCAATGTAGTATTGATATAATTGAATGGCCATCTGGAATTTGGTAGTTTTGTTTGATGATGTTGCATTGAAGCGGATTTTATGTCACCTCGGGCTCTTTTTCTATGGATACATGTACTAAAGTGCATCAACACTCACGGCCTAAATTGGAACGTCCAATAAACTATAATATCCAGCAGCAACGCACAGTGCGGCATCAGCTGTCCACATCACTAATTGTGCAACATTGTCATCCACTAAAAATATTTAAAAACATTTTGTAGCACATGCACACCTCAATTTATAACTGTTCCATCTCCAATGGTCTGTTGTACATGCATACTTTTTGATCACACATAATTACCGCTGAAAATAATGACTTTCATTTATAGAAAATTTGTCTAAAATTAATCTTTAAAATCCCGCAGCAATGCACGGGGAAATTATCTAGTACTCCCTCTCTCTCAGTTTACAGGGCGTGCGCGCACCTCCAGGTCGTTAATTTGACCAACCTAATACAAGTTATATATTACAAAAAAATATACCAATATAAATTTCAGATGTTCTATTTTCAAAAGGTATAATTTTTGTGTTATATAGTTTATACTTCTTCTCTCTCAGTTTACAGGGCGTGCGCGTACCTCTAGGTTGTCAATTTGACCAACCTAATACAAGTCATATATTATAAAAAATATACCAATATAAACTTCAGATGTTCTATTTTCAAAAGATATAATTTTTGTGTTATATAGTTTATATTAGGGTGATAAAATTGGCAACCTAGGTATACACATAGGACTTATAAACTGTGACAGAGGGAGTATTAGGATGGTAAAATTGGCAATCTAGGTATACGCGTAGGACTTGTAAACTGTGACGGAAGAAGTATTACATAATGAGGGAAGACTTCAATCGTGTACTGGTCAGGAACACATTCATAGCCTCCGACGTCGAGACAATTCTTGCTATACCATTATGCACCAGACCGATTTACGACTTTTGGACATGGATCCACGGCCCTAAAGGCATTTTTCCGTGAGATCACTTATCATATGCTGGTCACAATGAAGATCCGGCGGGAGGTGTGGCTAGAGGGCCGAGGAGATTCGTCCAATGCTGAAATGGAGCAAAAATCTTGGTGAAATATGTGGAAGGATTAATTGCCCTAAAAAATCAGAATTTTTCTTTGGAGACTAGCACAACAATCTATCTCATGAGCGGACCTGCTCCATTACCATAACATGACAACCACAAGTAATTGTGCTCTACATGGAGGCGAGGACTCATGACGAAATTCATTGATGGAATGCACTATGTCTAGACGCGTTTGGCCCCTTGAAGACGAGAATTTTGCGGGTATCATCATCAACACAACTGAACTAGACGCAAGACGATGGATTTTTTTTCTAGCATGGAGACACTCCCGCACAATGACTTGATCCAGGTGCTGGTAACCCTATGGGAAATTTGTGTTAGGATTAATTAATATGTGTTAATTAAATGAGTTAATCCCTGCTTTATAGGAACGGACCACAGTTGTCTTTTGGCAACAGTCACGACAGTTGCTCGCATCCCCGTGTATAGGGAGTGCGGCGTCGCAGAGGCCGAGCGTCAGGTAGCTCGGTATCCCCCTCGTGAAAATATGCTTTATGATTCACTTCTGTCAGGTTTTTTCTGAGACATACGGCCCAATATACAGGTACGGGAATAGTGCAAATCGTATGCTGGCTCCCTAGACGAGTTAATGACATGTTACAGTTCGATGCGTGCGGTGAAGCAGTGAGTTGGCTGCTCGAAATCAATATACTAGCAGGCAGCAAAAAGTATCAATTTTATAAGCATCCAGACGTCTCACCCATCGCAGTCTGTTACAGCCATGGTTGTCCTTGGCGACTTTCAGACGTGTGTATGCATATTTCTTTTTTTAAGACAAAAATTCTCTAATTAATGTACAATTCACCATGCCAATGATACCCTACAACCGACGAGTAATAAAAACTCTAATTAGGATAAGAGCATCTTCAAAGGGGACGCTTAAACGCCTCGCAAGCGTCCGGACCGCACTGTTCGGACGCGGTTTGCCATCTAACGTAATCCCGTATCGGTCTGCAGACGCGTCCGGACATGTGTATTTCCACAAGCTGGAGACAAACAAAGAGAAGCTTTGTGGGAGTCCAAACATTCTTCTGGCCAATCAAAAGCCACCATGTGCCCTTTTTCTGTTCGGATGGCGCAAGGACGTTCCTATTTTTTTTTTGCTTTGGCGGAAACTACTTTTAATCCATGCAATATTTGGTGGAAACTACTTTTAGTCCACATAATATTTGGCGGAAGCTATAGATTAGCCGTACTAAGCATACATGTAATTTGATGGAAGGTGTTCATATTTTTTGATGAGGTAATATTTAAACAAACTTAATTTAGCGGAAGGTGTGCATATGATTTGGTGGAAGGTAATATTTAAGAAAAGTTTATTTCGCGGAAGGTGTGCATGTAATTTGGCGGAAGGTAATGTTTAAATAAAGTTGATTTAGCGGAAGGTGTGCATGTGATTTGCCAGAAGGTGATATTTAAGAAAAGATTATTTGGTGAAAGGTGTGCATGTGTAATATTTAAGGATTATCCGCACCTAAACCCTATGTGTGCAATGTTGATGTACAATTAGATGTTAGATCTTGATCGAAGTAATTACCACAATTGAAAGTATTGTCCATCAGGCATCACATAGAACACTCTTGTTCGTTTGTTTAGTTTTTCTTCTAAGTGTTTCTCTATTTTGACATTGCTAATCTCCCAAAGTACAACATTTAAGTAAAAAACTGTTTTATGAGCAAATTATTGTCTAGAGGACCTGTGATTAGGGTGTTAATAAACGTGGATCCTCAAGAAACCCTCCCTGACAAAACTCTTCTTCATTAATAGTCTCAATAATGGCGACCCGTAAAAAGAAGTGATGGCCCATCAAATCACTAGTCAGCCCACGGACTGGCCAAATTGGATGAAGAGACGCTGCCTCGCCTATGTCAGATACCTATCCCTCCTACTAGGGGCCTACCATGGAATACGCTAATATACGGCATTTGATGCCACGCTGGAAAAGGCTATACGGCTGACAACACACATCCCGATACTGGTTCAGTGTGGTGGATTCCAAGCACCCCTGACTAAAAAAGGGTGCTTGGATTCAAGGGACTATTTTTAGTCTGATTAAAAATAGTCTCTTTTAGAGGCTAAAGTTTCAAGCACCCCTCACTAAAAAAAGACTAGTCTTGAGGCTAAATTTTTGTAGTCATATGAAACCTATTAAAATATGTACTAGCCCTCTCTCTCCTCATTTAATTCCTCTCCTTTAACATATGCGAGTTCTGGATTGGAGGGTTTGGAGGATAATAAATGCTCAATAACTTGATTTTAGTTTCTTTAGTATTTGGATCCAAACATGGGTAAGGCTAACAAGTTTTAGTCCCACTATTTTTAGTCATGAGACTAATACGTATTCGAGCATCCTCCGAGCTACCTGCAGACCGGCCTCTGCAACGTTTTATGGCTGTATGGGCGCCTATTGAGAAGGCGTCCCTTGGCTTTGTATAAATGGTAGCACTCTCATCAATAAAGACATTCATTTTGCTTCATTTGATTACAACACGATTATCAGCACGCTCACATCTGAGCGAGAAGAAGTAGACGAGGAAGAACACCAAAAGGTGAGAAATACAATGCCTGTGCTTCTTTCTCTCTTCCTGCTACTCCTTCGCGACTAAGGCTGCCGCCGCCGTTCCACCGCGCGCCACCGCCGCTTCCGGCGTCAAGTTTCCGGCGTGGAGGTTGGAACCGGCGCCGCCTCAACCGTGCAAACGCCCGTCGTCGTTTCAACGGACGTCGCTACGGTGATGGAGGCTACCGCCGCCACGGTGAAGGAGGGTATCGCACCTCTCGTCGTCACCACCAGAACACTGCGACGGCCGCGCAGCAGTCTGTCGCGCCGCTGCCGGTGCAGGCACTTGGGTCGGCCGTGCAGCCTATGAAACCGGCGGTTCCTGCCTGGCTCCTGAATGGTCCTACGGCGCCAATGCTTGAGGACGTCGACCAGGAACTCGAGGCCTCGCGGCCGCCGGGATGCTGCTAGTACCACGGTTGGGGCCCGTGTCCGTGTCGTGCGCCTACGGCCGCCGACACCGCGCCGGACTCTGCTGCCTCCAATGGAGACAAGCGCCCTGGATGCACCTCGCGTGCAGGTTCGCGAGGGCGACGCGCTCGCCTTCATGTCCGCATCGACCGGAGCCACCGTCTTCAACTTCGGCTCTGGCGCGAACGGCTCCTCCAACCACACGCGGTTGTCGATGTTGACGCCGTCGCGCCGCGCCTGCCGACCCCGACGCCGGCCACTCCTCCGCCCTCGCCTCGCACGAGCGCTCGCCGTCGGCTCATAGGCTCTCGGCGTCCCGCTGGCAAGCCCACCGTCGAGCGGCCACTCCGGCCGCTCCGGCACATGGAGCCCTGCTGCGCTTCGCCTTCTTGGACTTGCGAACGGCACCCACAGCCCCCGCGACTCTCCCTCCGAGGATGAGCATGGCGAGAGTTCTTCTCGCCGCCGGTGATGCGTCGTGAGGATTAGATTGAGAGATTAGGGATTGCCTGGGGAATCGGCCGGTCGTCTCCTTATCCCTTCACCAGGCTGGGAAGCAATAAGTGGCATGTGCGTGTGTAGGTGTGTGGCAGGGGGCAATCAGGCTCCAGGAGGACATGTGCATGCGATAGAAACAATGCTCACCAGTACTGGCAGTACTAGTTTGGTTTATCGGCCACATACTGTATGTGATAACAGTAGTTCTAGCAGAGTTAGTCTGTTTTAGACATGTTAATTCAGTACATCTATTTTAGTACTGATTTCTGTTGAGTATGGATGTATTCCAGATCTTAAGTTGATGTAATACATCTTCATGTTTATTATGTGTTGAGATTAATTACATCCATTTGCAATAGAATTTTTTTTAATCTCTTGCAAAAATAAATTCAGTACCTCTGTACTACTGTTTCTCCGATGAGTATGAGGTATTCTGGAATATTTATATGATGCATCTATTTCCATGTTAACCACATGTCGAGATTGATACATCAATTTGTAATTGAGATTTTTAATTTCTTGCAAATACGAATGCAAAATTCAAGGTGATTTCTTCAAATTGATGCTTGAGATCACAAGGTAGTCATATGGATTTACTGCCTACGCAGATTATCGATGACTACTGATAAAGCCTATATTTTGTTGTTTCGACATTATGATTGCTTTACAGAGTGCTCTTCCACACTTTTTACTAAGTCATGACATAAGGCATTAGGAATGAGTATTTATTGATTTCATCAGATTATACTCCCTAGTGCTGCGAGATCTACTCCCTTTAGAAGATTATTTGCAAGATGTCATACTTAGCAATTTGAAGTTCACACTAATGGTTTCAAGATAACTTCTTGAAATACCCATCAATTTTGCAAAATTCATTGCAATACTAACCATGATGGTCTTTAATTTACTACTCGTAAATTAATTATCTCTGGTTTGCCTCTTTTAAGTAATCGATGGCTACATAATTTGAGGCTCTTGCCCTCCATGGCCACAACTTATAAGCGGGTCATGAATATCAAGATCAGTCTTGCCTCCCATGGAATAGCGCGTGCAATCCAAGCCATGCCATCGGGGCACAAAGGACCTCAAGGGTAATGGTTTGAAACCCACTTCAAATCCTCAACATGACACCATCAAGCTGTCACGGGACCCTATGAGCATGGAGAACATGAAGGTTGAATATGCATCAACTGACATGTTTGGAGACGACATTTAGTCCCTCAATCTCCTCTGTGATCTATTTATTTATGTCCATTTCTGATGTTCTAATATGAACATGACTATTGTTGTCATCATGTATTCTATATATCCGACAGTGATTTTCTTGAGAATCTTCATGTCTATATATAGATTTCTACGGGGGTCAATCTGATGAAAGATGATTTGTGCCTTGTGGACATATGCACCATGAACTCTATACTCAGGGAAGTGAAATGTTTCCACTCTCGTTGAGAGAAAGGAGATATTTTAAAATCGCTAGACGTGATGAGGTATTTGTTGGCTCAACTCGAGTCATATTTACTGTCCCTGTGGGTACTCGAGTAACGTCAGGATGCTTTATTGCTTCTGGGTTTAACTTGTACCCTACTAAACTATAGAGGTATCTGTCGAAATAGTTTCCATGGTGAAACTTATGGTGACAACAAAGAGGAATATCTTCTCTTTACCATACGCAACGGATATGACAAGCACATTCTCTATGTATCATCATGGTTGCACTACACATACTACAAAGCCCGTAGCACATGTTGCGTACGAGATAGTTTCCAGAGTGTCTTTTGCATGACAACCTTGGTATTCCTGCTTTGGTCATCATTGACATTGGGTCGAAACCGAAACTATCAGCAATTCCAATGGTTTATGATTATTATGATGCTAAATTCTAACAATATTTGGATTATGTGTGCACTACATGTGATACAGGGAGGCAAATTTTAAGGCTTGCACACCTTAAAGTGTATGCTGAACCACTCAGACTCCTTGAATGCATCAAGTCGAGGTAAGTGGCTCTTCCCATCCATTGACTAGACTATTCAGGTATTCCATGGTTCTAAAAGACATATCTGCATGATGGTCTTAAGTGTGTGCTTTATTCACACGAAATCATTGGCTCATTATCCTGACATCGATTTCAAGCAAATCGAATGGATAACATTGCAGAATTCTCCTTGAGTGCCTTCTCTATGGCCCTTGGATTGAAGTTTAGCAATTTGTCCTAATGTCTAGACTCAAAATGGTTTGGTAAAATCCTATTCAAAGAGTTAAGCTCATTGCATTATCTTTACTTTGGAATTGCAATTTACCAACTTTACGTTGGAGTCATGCTGTCTTACACACTCATGACCAAACTGCATAATATTATTCCCCTTTATCTTTGATACGTGGAAATCTACCAAGTATTTCCTATTCGCGGTAATTCGGTTACACACCGATATCACCACCCCGACCTACATCATTGGCCCCTCAACATGTAGTTGGGATCTATGTGAGGAATAACCGTATTACCGTCAATACCTCAAGCCCCTCACATGGAGAGTTATTCAAGGCCAGTATGTTGATTCAATGAGGAACATTTCAAGGCATTAGGGGGAGATTTCAAGTACTATAAAGAATGCCAGGAAATTAGTGGAATGTTCAACACATTTCTGCCTCAAATCCGCGTACTCAAAAGATCTGAACCATGCGTTCAGAAGATTTGCAACACATTGCAAATAACCTGTCAGATTCATTTACTGACTATAAAGGTGTCACACAATCCTATAATCCTGCAAAAGTATGCTTGAAAGAGTGGAGATACCAGCAAAATCCACTCCATTCCCTGTTCAAAGCAACAGGGGGAGATGTATGGCAGAAGTACATCAGGATTCAGCTTCTCGCAAGTAAGGATATCAAGGCCTGTGAATCAGTAAATGCGTACACCCAGTGGATGGGAAACCTTCACCAACCCAGGTCATAGTGCACACAATGACCGGGACATCGGAATACCCGACTCAATCACATTGGGAAATCGCGAGTAATCACCTTGGGTAACGGTATTTCCATCAACTATATATTGATATATAGATTCTAGAGAAACATATAACCGGAAGTCTACAATTGTCGACATACATTTCTCAACTAGATTGAAAAAACCTTTCAAGTGATTCAGATCCAAAGACCATGGCCATGGCAAAGTGTGAACAACACTCGGACTGAACTCAAGCAAAGGGTATAATCTAGGTAGAAATAATCTTGCTCAATAATGGGAAGGTATTCATAAGCAATACCTACACCAGTTTTCTTCTGGAAACAGAATTGAGAACAACGAGGTGGTGAAACAAAGAGCAAGTATTGTAGCACAAGGGTTCAAGCAGACACCCAACTATTCTCCAGAGGTGGAATCTCATTCCGATAACTTATATCATTGGCAGTTCAAAATCATCTATCTTTGCAGTTGATAGATGTAGTGATTACATACCCATGTAGATCACTAGATTCAGACATACATGATTGATTTCCAATGGAATCTCAATTCTGAATCGAAATACAAAATGCAACATGCATTGTGTAAAATCGGTAAGCCACCATACGACTTATTGTTGTCGGATGGTACAACCGACGTAGTGAGATCCTTATACACAAGGATTTCTCCTACGATGATGATTATCCATGTTTGTATGTCTGCAATGACGACACATGCAATCTCTAAATGACGGAGTTTAAAATGAAGGATTTGGGTAAACCAAAATACTGCTCGTTACTACAACTTGAGCACCTTCATTCATACATTATGGTATACTATATTGTCTATATCCGTAATATATTGGAGAAATTCATTGTGGACAAATCTTATCCATCGTTAACTCTCATGGTAGTTCATTCTCTAGACGTAGAGAATGATCTATTTAGACCAAGAGATGATGGAAATGAGATATTGGGACTTAATGTTCCATAATGTCATTAGATCCACCAAACACAATTAGTTGGGACTCAAGAATATCTATCGATATCTCCAAAGTCATCAAACATCTTGTCCTAGGTTTTCAGTTTCATAGAAATGTGAACACGGATAACATTGGATACATCAATCAGACCCCCACCATGTCAAATCATAGACAAGCTTAGTGTTCCTACTTGGTGTGGTAGCCCTCTCATGAAGAGTCTTCAAAACAGACCCCCATGGCTACACCCACCAATCATTATCACAACGATAATGTTTCTTGTGTTGCCCGGATGCAAACAGGTTACATAATAAGCAATATCGCTATATTGCATATCTTGCAAGTCAAATCATGCGACTGGTTTGTTCACCAAGTCTCTACCAACTTATACATTCCAGAAATATGTTCATGGAGTTGGTATTTGACGGCTTCAGAATATGCAAGAATCAGGGGGAGTATCTTCCTGAATTGTTCCTGTTAAAAGCATCATATTATACTCTTTTTCCCTTCATGAGTTTACTTTATAGGTTCTCATAAAGGTTTTTAATGAGGTAATATCAACACAAGACCGTATGTCATATTTTCTGTTTTCCCCACGGGGTTTTTTAAGAAAGTATATACGACATATTTATTGTCCTCTGAACTCTATGGGCTTTCTCGTATTGAGTTAAAAGAGACAATAATCATTATATGTTGCATCATTTTCTCCTTATTTTTCCCACCGGGTTTGAAGGAGTTTTAGCAACATATCAAACACTTTGCTCCTCACATTTTTCCCACAGGGTTTTTGGAGGAGTCTTTAAGAAGATGGTGATGCTCACAAAGTACAAGCTGTGATTAGGGGGAGTGTTAGGATTAATTAATATGTGTTAATTAAATGAGTCAATCCCTGCTTTATAGGAACCGACGACAGTTGTCTTTTGGCAACAGTCACGACGGTTGCTCGCATCCTCCTGTATGGGCGCCTATTGAGAAGGTGTTCCTTGGCTTTGTATAAATAGCAGCACTCTCATCAATAAAGACATTCATTTTGCTTCATTTGATTACAACAATTTGGCACACAAGGAGGAAGGCCTTCCACGAAAATGACTTCCAAAGTCCCGGTGCCACTCATGCATTCATTGATCGTTTCATAGCCGATTTAGTAGCCACCAAACCTGCACATGCAGTGGCCAGATTTCATGTGGCCAGATTTCTCTTTGTTAGGGTTTCTCTTTGTGCATATGCTGTGGCCAGATTTCATGTGGCCAGATTTCCCGGTGCCAGCTCCTCGGGGCGCCGAGGTTAGGGTTTCTCTTTGTGCATATGCAGTGGCCAGATTTCATGTCAGGTTCTTCAGATCGATTCAAGAGTTTAACAACGGTGATTGTGGCTCTAGGGCGCTGGTCCTGAGGGGCACATGCACGAAGATTTTCTCAGCTTCTGTCAATAAGGTTAGACCGGCACCAGAATGAGAGCAACGATAGCGGCGTGCTCTGGCAGTGGTAGTGGTCGATCAGTGGTCTAGGGACCTCGATGTAATTTTATTATGTTAGTTACGTGTTCTTTGTACTTCTACGTACTGTACCTTTATAATAAATTAGAGTCATTTTGAAAAATGTATGGAAAGTTGGATGTATCCCAAGAACCATCAGAGGTCATGAAATTTAGAAAATGCTTCTCAAGTCATCGAGATGGAGAAGATTCTCGCGGTGTACCTATAACTTTAAATTGGTCACTGATGTACGAGTGACGGAAAAGTAGGCCCAAATCACAATTTTGACCTTTTTAGGAAACTTTAGCATAGTCTGCACCCTTTTAGATTTTTTAGCATGATATGACCTTTTGGGTACCGCCAAGGCTTGTGGCATTTCTGCCCCATCTAGACACGGTAAACTTGCCGATGTTTTTACCCTGAATAGATGTGGTCATGGGGCACATGTTACTGGAAACGCCATAGGCCCTGGAATTTGTTCCTGAGGCAGAAACACGAGGGTCCGTGGCGTTTCCAGTAATGCGCCCTAGAGTGGCATTTCTGCCCTGCCATGTAGGAGGTCAACGACTACTCGACCAGGTCGTGCCAAGCTAGAAACACTGACATGTTTGGCATGTCTAGGTGGGAGAGAAACGACACAAGCCTTGACACTGAACAAAAGGGTCAGATTGTGCTAAAAATCTAAAAGGATTCATATCATGCTAAAGTTTCCTAACAAAGTCAAAATAGTGATTTCGGACGAAAAAGTACTCAAAGCCACTTTAAAGTTGGCTATATAACTTTTTAAAATTGTGGTTAGAAAAAACTTGTGTGATGTCATTTGCATGCACTATTTATTTAGTGAAAGTTCAACATTAAGTTGATTTTAGTCCTTTCCGCTAAATAAAGAGTTGATTTCAGCCCTACCACGATACTTTACCTCACACAAGCTATGTTGCCAATCGAGGTGCAAGCTATCACATCGTTAGATGGTTATGAAACAGTAATTCTCAAAAAATATAAGATATGACCTACGAAAGGGGACGGAGGAAGGCTTAGACTATAGAGTGTGTTTGATTGGACTTTAACTTGGCTTTTGCATTTTGGCTTATATGCCAAAATGCTCCTACTTATGGGGTTTTGGCTTTGGCTGTGGCTTTTGGCCTATTTAGAGACAAATGCCAAAAGCCAAAGTCGAAAGCCCCTAAATAGGAGTTTTTTTGGCTTATAAGCCAAGGTGCAAAAGCCAAGGAAAAGCCCAACCAAACACCCTCTATAGCAGGTAGCCGAATAAGCCATAGAGCTCTCTGCTTCTTCACCTTGTCAACTAGATGACTAACACATTGTTGATGGAATGTTTTGCAATATATTTTAGTATTCTTAGGATAGTAAAACTTCACTTAAATGGACTCCTTAATAACAAAGATACATTAAGATAATATTAGGTACAAAGTACAATCAAGAACATGACGCGCCTAACAAGCAGTGCTATCTCACATGTATTTTATGATGAAATGTTGTTAACTCAGATCCTCTGCGACGTTCCCATTAAGGTTCCTTGTCGGTGTGACTTGGGAGGAGGGTGTGCAAATGGCCACCTGGGCTTTGCACAACCTCCTATTGGTGATCATCCAATGGCATGTACAGGCGGCGGAGTGACCGATGGGGCCGATGATGGTGATTGCTCGTTGGTCATGCTCATGACTTGGTTGTCAGGCTTCGTGTGGTAGGCTGACCTCATGCCCCCCCGGCCATTGCGACATATCCTGGTGGATATCTGCCTTCTTCCAGCTATGGCCGGGTTGTGCACAATATATGTGATGGTGTTAGCATGCTTCATGTCTGTGATGGCAGATCAGGCATCTTAACAAATGTCCGATGTGTAAAGTTCATCTTGATCTGCGATTTCAGTGTTGATCGGGGTATTGCAGCAAGACTTTTTTTGAATTAAATCAAAAGTATATTAATTAGAAATAACCAGTCTGAAGTCTAAGAAAATCTAGGTAATCTAGCAAGTTCATGAGCTACTTTATTTGCCTCTCTATTACAATGTTCGAATCTAGTCATAACAAAATTACAGGCATAGTGAAAATAGTCATAAAAAATTTCCGCCACCGCACTCGCCGATTGTCCTCTGTCCTGCATCATCTCAATCACCTCCAGATTGTCTGAGTTAATGATTAGGTGATTACACCCCGCCCTTTGCGCCAATGTTAGGCCAAATTTGAGAGCTAAGGCTTCTGCCATCACAACATTCGCACAGTAGTCAATCTTTCCACTTCCTCCCGCAATAATCCTACCTTTTTCGTCTCTTAAAACTGCCCCCATCATACCCTTCAGCATGTCATGATCAAAAGAGGCATCAACATTAAGTTTCACAAAAACCCTAGGAGGACAGTACCAACCCCCCTCTGAAGGCACACGTGCTCCCTGGGTGATTTTGGTAATTAATGTCAACATATCTCTTGTTGGACTAATACTTCTATCTAGTATATTTTAGATGAGTTCAACAGTGGAGTGGCTTGGACAAGAGGATGTGGAGCCCCTTCAAGATGCTAAGGACAAGGATTGGCAAAAGCCTAAGACTCTTCATTTTCATTTTAGTGATCCAAGATCACATTGAGTCCATAGGAAAGCCAATACTATTAAAAGGGCATGAGGGGTTGCTTAACGGCTTGCTTGCTCAAAGTGCTTAGTGATATGCTCCAAAGCCCTCAACCATTTTCTCATTTCCACATATGTCCCAAACCAAAAGTCAAACTCAGCCCCACCAATTTGATCTATCCGGCACCACCGAGTTCATTTGACATAGCCACTGCCAGAAACCCTAATCAGTTCAGTCTCACCGATGGGATCTCGGTCTCACCGAGATGGGCTTGCAAACTCTCTGTTGCCTTTTGCAATTATTTCGGTCCCACCGAGTTTGCTTGACCAACTCTCTATTTTGCTTATTGCCAAAATCGGTCTCACCGAGTTCATGTGATTGGCCTCACCGAGATTACATTATGCCCTAACCCTAATGAAATTGGTCCCACCGAGTTGACATGTCGGTCCCACCGAAAATCCTAACGCTCAGATTTTGAACTAAATCGGTCTGACCGAGTTTAACTATTCGGTCCCATCGAGTTTTGTAAATTGTGTGTAACGGTTAGATTTTGTGTGGAGGCTATATATATACCCCTCCATCCATCCTCCATTCGTGGAGAGAGCTATCAGAACGTGCCTACACTTCCACCATTCATTTTTTGAGAGAGAACCACCTACTCATGTGTTGAGACCAAGATATTCCAATCCAACTACAAGAATCTTGATCTCTAGCCTTCCCCAAGTTGCTTTACACTCAAATCATCTTTCCACCAAATCCAAATCTGTGAGAGAGAGTTGAGTGTTGGGGAGACTATCATTTGAAGCACAAGAGTAAGGAGTTCATCATCAACACACCATCTATTACCTTTTGGAGAGTGGTGTCTCCTAGATTTGTTAGGTGTCACTTGGGATCCTCCATCAAGATTGTGGAGTTGAACTAAGGAGTTTGTAAGGGCAAGGAGATCGCCTACTTCGTGAAGATCTACCAAAGTGAGGCAAGTCCTTCGTGGGCGATGGCCATGGTGGGATAGACAAGGTTGCTTCTTCGTGGACCCTTTGTGGGTGGAGCTCTCTGTGGACTCGCGCAACCATTACCCTTCGTGGGTGGATCCCTCCGTGGACTCACGCAACTGTTACCCTTCATGGGTTGAAGTCTCCATCAACGTAGATGTACGATAGCACCACCTATCGGAACCGCGCCAAAAATCTTCGTGTCTCTAATTGCGTTTGCACACTCCAATCCCATCCCTTTACTTTCTTGCAACTTGCATGCTTTACTTTCCACTGCTCATATACTCTTGCCATGCTTGCTTGAAATGTAATGTGAATGTTTAAACTTGTGCTAAAACTCCACCTTAACTTGAAGAAATTAAAAACTGCTACTTTTCTTTTTAAGGGTCTAATCACCCCCCTCTAGACACCTCTTCTCGATCCTACAATTGGTATCAGAGCTTTGGTCTCCATTGCTTTGGTTTAAACACCATTAGAGGAAGATGGATGAGTCTACGTTGGGGAGTCTTAGACGTAGAGTGCCTATACGTGATGGAGAGTTCTTTCATGAGTGGAAAAATGAGATGCTTGAGATTTTCAATGAATATCACTTGAACAAGTACATTACTAGCCCTTGTGCATCCCTTGTTGACCCTTTGCATCCTACCCTTGATGAGTCTATTGACATGATTCGCAACCTTAGATCTGTCAATCTTATTACTAGAGGTTTACCTAGAAATTTGTTTAGTTGCTTGCCTACTCTTGATTGTGCCTACAACATATGGAGATTTCTTGAGGAACTATTCCCAAACTATTACTTGCAAAACTTAGATGAGATTCTTCATAAGTATATTGCCTTGAGTAAGATGAATTCCAATGATCCTAAGTTTGATGATTGTTTATTTGAGCTTCGTGACCTTATGTGCGCCAAAAGAGATGTTGTAATCATTAGTAATATCATCTCCGAAGCCATTAGAATTCATAAAGATGAACATTGTGATGATCATTTATCTAATGAATCACTCTCTCTAGGAATGGATGAATCACAAGACGATGTTGAACATGGATACTATGATGAGGATGATGATAGTGACTTTGATCTCGATGAGTCTATGAGACATTCTGGTCTTATGGCTAATCTTCGCGGCTACATGGCTGGAGGAAAGGAATGGGTTCTTGATAGTGGATGTACCGATCACATGACCAGAGACAAGGATATGTTTCGTGAGCTTGTTGAAAACGACGACCCTTGAAAGTATGTCACTTTTGGTGGCAACTCAAAGGGTAAGGTGGTTGGCCTTGGTAAGGTGGCCATTTCACATGATAGCTCCATACAAAATGTTGTGCTCGTCGAATCTCTTGGCTATAATTTACTTTCCGTATCTAGACTAGCTGACTTTGGCTTCAATGTCCTATTTACTGAAGTAGACTGCCAAGTGTTTCATAGAGATAATCATAAAATGGTCTTTACCGATATTCGTATAGGTGATCTTTACCTTGTTGACTTCACTAAAAAGGCCCAACCTAGAACTTTCTTAATTGCTAAATCCTCTAAAGGCTGGTTGTGGCATAGAAGGTTAGGTCATGTGGACATGCAAAATCTTGATAAGCTTATTAAAGGTGATCATATCCTTGGAGTGAAAGATGTTATATTTGATAAGGATAGATTGTGCAGTGCTTGTCAAGCAGGAAAACAAGTTGGAGGAAGCCACCTCGTGAAGAACATCATGACCACGAGAAGACCGCTCGAGCTACTTCATACAGATCTCTTTGGTCCCAATGCCTATAAAAGTCTAGATGGAAACTCATTTGGTCTAGTCATTGTCGATGATTTTTCAAGATTTACGTGGGTGTTCTTTCTTGATGATAAATCGTAGGTCCAAAAGATCTCAAGAACTTCGCTAGGAAGTCCCAAAATCAATTTGAAGTGAAGAACAAGAAGGTTTGCAGCGACAATGGAACGGAGTTCAAGAACGCAAATGTGGATACCTTTCTTGACGAAGAAGGGTTTCACACGAGTTCTCGGCTATGTACACGCCTCAACAAAATGGAGTTGTTGAGAGGAAGAACCGGACTCTTATTGAGATGGCGAGAACGATGCTTGATGAGTACAAGACGCCAAAACACTTTTGGGCGGAAGCGGTTGAGACAGCTTGTCATGCAACAAATCGTTTATATCTCCACAAGCTACTCTGCAAGACGACATATGAGCTTCTCACCGGTGACAAACCCCAAGTTGGATACTTTCAAGTATTCGGCTCAAAGTGTTACATTCTTGATAAGCATTGTCGTTCTAAATTTGCTCCTAAATATCATGAGGGTTTCCTACTCGATTATGGCTCAAACTATCTCACCTACCGTGTCTACAACAATTTCACCCGAAAGGTTGAAGAGATGGTAGATGTGAAGTTTGATGAATCTAATGGCTCGCAAGTAGAGAAATTGCCAATTGATTTAGGAGACAAAGACCCTTCAGAAGCAATCCAATACTTTTCTATTGTCAAGATTCGTCCAACGGAGGTGAAGGAGAGTACCTCGTTCGTCCAAGTGGAAGCTTCTACCTTATGACAAGGTGAACCAAGAGTTGACACAGAGGCATCCACAAGTGGGACACAGCAAGATGAAGAAAATGAGGAAGTACACCAAGATGAACCTCGTCAACCTCCTTCTCCACCTTGACAAGAGAACGACAACGTAAACAACGAAGAAGGCCAAGAAGAAGAACAAGATGATGAAGAAGATGTTCCACCCCGACCTAAACAAAAGCTCTCACGAGTTCGAGCAAGAGTCTCAAGAGACCATCCCGTCGAACAAATCTTAAATGATATCCAAAACAGGAGAATTACTCACTCTAAAACTCGTTTGGCAAATTTTTGTGAACATTATTCATTCATCTCTAGCATTGAACCTATGAAGGTTGAAGAAACATTGGAAGATCCGGATTGGATAAATGCCATGCATGAAGAGCTACACAACTTTGAGAGGAACCAAGTGTGGACATTGGTCGAGAAGCCCGACAACAACCACAACATCATCGGTACCAAATGGGTGTTTTGCAACAAGCAAGACGAAGACGGAAAAGTTGTTCGCAACAAAGCACGTCTCGTCGCCCAAGGCTACACTCAAGTCAAAGGTATGGACTATGGTGAGACATATGCCCCCGTTGCTAGACTTGAGTCCATCCGCATCTTACTTGCCTATGCAAATCACCATGATATTACCTTGTACCAAATGGACATTAAAAGTGCCTTCTGATAACCCACAAGTATAGGGGATCACAATAGTTTTCGAGGGTAGAGTATTCAACCCAAATTTATTGATTCGACACAAGGGGAGCCAAAGAATATTCTCAAGTATTAGCAGTTGAGTTGTCAATTCAAGCACACCTGAAAGACTTAATATCTGCAGCAAAGTATTTAGTAGTAAAGCAGTATGGAAGTAACGGTAACGGTGGCAAAAGTAACACTAGCAGTTTTTGTAGCAATCGTAATAGTGGCAACGGAAAAGTAACTAAGCAAAGATCAATATGTGAAAAGCTCATAGGCAATGGATCAATGATGGATAATTATGTCGGATGCGATTCCTCATGCAACAGTTATAACATAGGGTGACACAGAACTAGCTCCAGTTCATCAATGTAATGTAGGCCTGTATTCCCAATATAGTCATACGTGCTTATGGAAAAGAACTTGCATGACATCTTTTGTCCTACCCTCCCGTGGCAGCGGGGTCCTATTGGAAACTAAGGGATATTAAGGCCTCCTTTTAATAGAGTACCAGACCAAAGCATTAACACTTAGTGAATACATGAACTCCTCAAACTACGGTCATCACCGGTAAGTATCCCGATTATTATCACTTCGGGGTTAACGGATCATAACACATAATAGGTGACTATAGACTTGCAAGATAGGATCAAGAACTCACATATATTCATGAAAACATAATAGGTTCAGATCTGAAATCATGGAACTCGGGCCCTGGTGACAAGCATTAAGCATAGCAAAGTCATAGCAACATCAATCTCAGAACATAGTGGATACTAGGGATCAAACCCTAACAAAACTAACTCGATTACATGGTAAATCTCATCCAACCCATCACCGTCCAGCAAGCCTACGATGAGATTACTCACGCATGGCGGAGAGCATCATGAAATTGGTGATGGAGGAAGGTTGATGGTGACGATGGCGACGGATTCCCCTCTCCGGAGCCCCGAACGGACTCTAGATCAGCCCTCCTAAGGAAGATTAGGGCTTGGCGGCGGCTCCGTATCGTAAAACGCGATGAATCCTTCTCTCCTATTTTTTCTCCCCGAACGTGAATATATGGACTTGGAGTCGAGGTCGGTGGAGGTCCAGGGGGCCCACGAGGCAGGGGGCGCGCGCCATGCACCCTCGTGGATAGGGTGTGGGGCCCCTGATGCTGATTCTTTCGCCAGTATTTTTTATTAATTCCAAAACGCGTCTCCGTGGATTTTCATGTCATTCCGAGAACTTTTATTTCTGCACAAAAATAACACCATGGCAATTCTGTTGAAAACATCATAAGTCCGGGTTAGTTCCATTCAAATCATGCAAGTTAAAGTCCAAAACAAGGGCAAAAGTGTTTGGAAAAGTAGATACGTTGGAGATGTATCAACTCGCCCAAGCTTAAACCTTTGCTTGTCCTCAAGCAATTTAGTTGACAAACTGAAAATGATAAAGAAAAACTTTTACAAACTCTGTTTGATCTTGTTGTTGCAAATATGTAAAGCCATCATTCAAGTTTTCAGCAAAGATTATGAACTAAACATATTCACAATAACATTTAGGTCTCATGTTTACTCATATCAATGGCATAATCAACTAGCGAGCAATAATAATAAATCTCAGATGACAACACTTTCTCAAAACAATCATAACATGATATAACAAGATGGTATCTCGCTAGCCCTTTCTGAGACCGCAAAACATAAATTCCGAGCACCCTTGAAGATCAAGGACTAACTAGACATTGTAATTCATGGTAAAATAGATCTAGTCACAATCATACTCAATGTAAATTAATAGCAATGCATGCGAATGATAGCGGTGCTCTCCAACTGGTGCCTTTTAATAAGAGGATGATGACTCAACATAAAAGTAAATAGATAGGTTGTTATGACCGGCATATTAGGGGCATAGCCTAGTGGGTTGTGGCCCAAGTTATCTTATCGTTATTAGGGGCTTAACCCAATTATCTTATCGTTATTAGGGTCATTTGCTTACGAGTCAAGTAAACCTCTCTATATAAGGAGAGGAGATGTATCAATCTAATCAAGCAAGAAGCAATCATTATTTGCTCGGCTTCCCTTAGGGAGTCGGGAGACCTAACCCTATACGCCTCTTGCGCCGCCGCCTCTTCTCCACCACGCAAGGACGGCGCCCAGCCACCGACCACCGCGCCCTCGGCCTCGTCTTCCTCCATCTTTCCCCTACAGTCTCCGCCCTAGAACCGGCAGAACCCTAGCTCCTAACATAGGCCCTTTGCAGAGGGAATCAGGGATTTGCAGAGGTGCCAGAGCTCGAGTTTTGAAACAGAGATAAATAATATTTTGAGTGGCATACTTTCATTGTCAATATAACAACCAAGATATCTCGATATCTTCCGTGGTACACACATTAAGGCGGTTCCCAAATAGAATGGTAAAGTTTATACTCCCCCACCACTAACAAACATCAATCCATGGCTTATCCGAAACAATGGGTGCCTCCAACTAACAACAATCCTGGGGGAGTTTTGTTCGCAATTATATTGATTTGAGCATGGGACTGGCACTACAAAAAAATACACTTCTGTGATGATACATGTTTGCCACAGTAGGTCGCATTTTTTGTCATGCATGTACATCCATGACGATTTTATGACAGAATCAAGATAGTCATACATGTGTTGTCATAGAAGTGTTCCATGACATTACCAAAATTATCATCACGGAAGTGTGCACTTCCATGACGATAAATCGCGCGTCACAGAAGTGCTTTCATCAAGGGTGACCAACACGTGGCATCCACCGTAACGGAATGCCATTAAGCTATCGGGTCCGGTTTTGGATCCGATAACCCGTTAATAGCCCGGACGAATGGGGATTTTCCATGTGTAAAATCATCATTGGCCAGAGGAAACACGTGTCGCCTCACCATTGGGACAGATGTCATCCACTCATTGGACAGGAGGCGCCTATGATAGGTCGACAGGTGGCACGGCCCAACAATGGCCCATTCCGGTGAAAAAGGCCAGCCCGGTAAATATTAGCAGGCCGGCCCATATAAGGCCTACTTGTGTCAGGTCCATTTAAGTATACGGCCCATACGAGATGTGCCAATTCAGCCCATCAACAGCCCGTTAAAGATTTGACACCATTGCAGCCCATCGTCAGTTCGAGCCCGTTAACAGCCCGTTATATATTTGGGCTCAATATCGGCCCGATGAGATTTCGGCCTGTTAACAGCCCATTCAGTGGATGGGACAATTTTCACGATGTACATCTTTCGGCCTTTTAGCGACCCATTTAAATGTTTTGCTAATTTCCGGCCCGGTGTGTCTTTCAGCCTGTTGACAGCCCATAATTAGTTGGGCCATTTGTAGTCGGACCCGAGTTTCGGCCTTTTAGCGACCCATTTAAGTGTTACGCCAATTTTTGTCCCGGTGTGTCTTTCAGCCTGTTGACGGCCCATATATCTGTTGGGCCATTTGTAGTCGGACCTGAGTTTTGGCCTTTTAACGGCCCATGCCTTTCATGGTCCAATACCAGCCCAGTTTCTCTTTCGGCCTGCTAAAGGCCCACAACACAGTTGGGCCATTTACAATACGAACAGACTTTCGGCCTCTTAGCGGCCCATGCTCTTCATGGTCCAGTACAAGTCTGTTTGTCTCTTTCGGCCTGCTAAAGGCCCACAATATAGTTGGGCCATATGTAGCCCGAACTTAGTAACAACCTGTGAAATCAATTGGGCCCACCTGTTGCCCGCTTTGATGTCGGCCTGTTAACGACCCGGGAGTTAAGAGGGCCAACCATTAACTTTCGGCCTAGTAACGGCCCATTAAATTAATGGGCCCACTAAAGTTCATACATGTCTTTAGGCCAAATTAGATAATTTGAGTCCATTACGACGAGCAATTATGCACAGGACCAAAACCGATCAAGCAAAGGTACGGCATAGAGGGAAAAATGTTGCACATCCAGCATATATTACAGGAAATTACATCCACTGGGCAATCAAAGATTGATGCCAATGCAAATAAATGAACAGAACCTAACGATCTACAACGTCACAATCTGCAACCTCAACACGGATGACGCCCATAAGTATGTGGGCAAGTTCTTGCTGCTTTGGTACACTATCTCTGAAAACATTGATCAGTTGTTGTGTCGCACGACTCTGCACGTTTGATTCCTCCACCATTTGCATCATTCCTTCAGCCATTAATTGGTTCACAAACATACATTTTTTCTGTTGCATTCGAGATAGAGGATACTGAACAGATTCAGATGGCGATTTTGGCAGGCTTGTATTATTCATAGTGGAGAGTGTCTCGACCACTGCATCATAACATAAATTAGGAGGGGAACCAAACAGATTAATCATGAGTTATTGCCATATTACCTGGCCTAGATTTATTGGAAAGAAACAATGGGGTTGCCTTGCTGTTTTCAGAGTTTGTCTTCTTATCTTTAGCAGCCTGCACCAAATTAAGACACTAGCATTGCTATCATTGGCCAAGTCAGATAATAGGAAAGCAACATTGGCACAACGAACGTTTGGGCAACTAGCCAACACCAAATTAACACAATATGGCACAACTATCATCAGCCGGGTAAGGTAATACGAAAGCAACATTAACACAATGAATGGATGGGCAACCAGAGCAGCACTACAGTTCAGTAATGTGCATGATATGACATAGTACACTCATGCATCTCAGTATGCAAAACTACCAGGCAGTTTTCTTTACAAAAATCAACATTGGTGCCTTTAACATTTTTCTACAACTAATTTTAGATCAGATAAAAGTTGGATTCACGCCGATTAGCAAAATACATGATGATGTAAAAATATAGTGATATACAACAGGTACTTACATCAGCATTGGAGCACAGAGAATTCCCGCAAGATATTTTCCTCGAATACAATCCCAATGAAGGAAGTCTTCTATCATTGAACCTTATTTTCTAAAAGAGATATGTGTAAGAAACATGTAGAAAATATGATTAGAATGCTATAAAATTTCATGATGCGAGGATACACACACGCTTCTTAGAATGGAGTTGACATTCTTTTGCTGGAATGGAGCGGACTAGTTCTTTGGCCACCGGAATCTGCTTATTATCAGTGGGAGTTGGGTTTCTCTGTGCTGGAGCAATATCTATGAAAAATGGAGTTGGTTTATTATCTCCTGGCGTTTGGATCTTTTGCAAAGACCTGGTTTGTAACCCTTCAGATTCTAACATAGCCGTCTTCCCCTTGCATGACTTATATAGAAGAATGGTGCTTCAATTATAAAACATGCTACAACAAAGATGAAATAGGTGCTGAAGAATATAAAGGCATGCCATATTGACATGTATTCCCTCCATCTGGAAATAAATGGATGGGTCTAGGCGTATTGCAATTCTAGATACATCCAGTTTTATCTATTTGTGCGACATGTAATCCAAATGGAGGGAGTATGATGTAAGAGCTAGGGATACAACGGGACAACACAGTAAAAACACTGAAAACCCACTGTAGAACCAAAGTAATCAAACCCACTGATATGAGATAGTACACTCATGTAGCTCAGGATGCAAAACTACCAGGTAGTTTTCCTTATAAAAATCAACATTGTGGCCTTCAATCATACATTTTGCTACAACTAAATTTAGATCAGATAAAGGTTGGATTCACGCCGATTAACAAAATACATGCTGATGTAAAAATATAGTGATATACAACAGGTACTTACATCTACATTGGAGCACAGAGAATTCCTGCAAGAATCTTTCCTCACAGATGATACCAGTGCAGAAATTCTTCTATCTATTAAGCTTATTTTCTAAAAGAGAGATGGGTAAGAAACATGTAGAAAATATGATCAACATGCTATACAATTTCATGATGCAAGGATATGCACACGCTTCTTAGAATGGAGTTGACATATTTTTGCTGGACTGGAGCGGACTAGTTCTTTGGCCACTGGAATCTGCTTATTATCAGTAGGAGTTGGGTTTCTCTGTGCTGGAGCAGTATCCATAAAAACTGGATTTGGTTTATTATCTCCTGGTGTTTGGATCTTTTGCAAAGACCTGGTTTGTAATCCTTCAGATTCTAACATAGTCGTCTTCCCCTTGCATGTCTTGTATAGAAGAATGGTGCTTCAATTATAAAACATTCTACAGCAGAGAGATAGAATAGGTATTGAAGAATAGAAAGGCATGAAATATTGACATGTATTCCCTCCATCTGGAAAAAAATGGATGGGTCTAGGCGTATTTCAGTTCTAGATACATCCTTTTTATCCATTTTGGCAACATGTAATCCGGACAGAGGGAGTATGGTGTAAGAGCTAGGGATACGACAGGACAACACGGTAAAAAACACTAGTTGAATGTAAAACTGTATGCTAGCGGAATACGTACAGAAAAAACTAAGGCAACATACACGTGTATGATTGGGAAACTAAGATGGCATTGCAACAAAGCACTAGAACATCACTTAAATGTAAAAACATGGTATGGTAGACAGATCAAGTACATATTGATGAATAACAATGCATAAGATATTCAGAAGCATGATGTCCAAATTAAGTAGATGGCATTGCGATAGAGTAGAATGACAGTACTTGAATTTGAAAACATGTTATCATGAATGGAATAGGTACTGAAAAACAGGAAGGCATGACATATTTACATGCATGATCAGCATGCTAAGCACATGGCATTGCAACAGAGTAGATACACTCTAGGATATTATATGCATGTTGTACCCATATCACGGGCCAAGTTAAAACAAGGACCTTGTGGGGTGAAGAGAATTCAACATCTTTCTGCAAGTCTTCTGAAGAACTACCTTTACATGTTCCATCATATTGGGTATCATTAACATCAAGTTTATTGGCCTTGACATTGCTCCGTGAGGTTCTTGTGGATATATCAGTGTGTGCAATTATATCTGACATGCATGGAAGACAACTAGTAGTTAGATTTATGTAATGAGTGCATGTAGGAGATGACATAAATAGTAGGACTGGGGTTAACTAGCAGCAACAAGTCTCAAAAACTAAAGGGAGAACACAGATGAAAGCTACATAATATGTATCGTTTGTACTCGAGATTAACTAGATGGCACACAAAAGTATTAAAGAACAACATAGGTAATACTAGAAGTGGTATAATACTATAATCACCAGCCTGTGGGATAGCATTGGCTGATGGATGATAACTATGGAACAACGTTACCTAAAGAACAAGTATCTTAGCTGAACTATGGAACAATGTTAACTCCGGAACAAGACCCGTAAGAGATCAGCATGAATATACAATGAAATGTGATAATATATTTTCCATGCTTAGATGAATAACAAAGCCATAAATGTTGCACACAAGTAATATGAGGGTACAACCTACCTGGCCTCCATCCATAGGAGTGAGCATCATGTGGTGACTTGTCGATGGCCCTGCAGTTGTTGTGGCTGTCCATGTCGGGAACGTGCATTCTATGCAGGGAACTGTTGAGTGGGGACTATAGCTCCCTTCTGGTGTATGCTTCCCTTGTTTGAGCAGCTACGGTGAGTCGGAAGACGGTGTGGCTGAAGATGCAAATAACGCATAATGTTAAGAACGACACATCTCTTTGATATGAAGAAATACACTAAGAGATCAACAACAAGGTAAGAGAGTGGTCACACGTCTGTTGACTGAAGACTAAATTGGGGTCACACAATTTTATTTTATTTTGGTACTGTCCAATCTACACTGTATGGCTTGATGGCCATCTTGTGCCTCCTGGCTAACACTGTTAGGAATCTTCCCCGAAGAGCCAGCGACCAACGGCAGAGCAGCCTGCCTCCGCCGTCCGTGGCCACGGCCAAAACCCTGCTCCCCGCCCCACCGCACTGCCGTGGTTGCGCTGCCCCCGGGTGAGGGAGTCCTGGATTAGGGGGTCTCCGGACAGCCGGACTATATCCTTTGGCCGCACTATTGGACTATGAAGATACAAGATTGAAGACTTCGTCCCGTGTCCAGATGGGACTCTCCTTGGCGTGGAAGGCAAGCTAGGCAATACGGATATGTAAATCTCCTCCCTTGTAACCGACCTTGTGTAACCCTATCCCCCTCCGGTGTCTATATAAACCGGAGGGTTTAGTCCGTAGGACAACAGACAATCATACCATAGGCTAGCTTCTAGGGTTAGCCTCTACGATCTCGTGGTAGATCAACTCTTGTAATACTCATATCATCAAGAACAATCAAGCAGGACGTAGGGTATTACCTCCATCAAGAGGGCCCGAACCTAGGTAAACATCTTGTCCCCTGCCTCCTGTTACCATCCGCCTTAGACGCACAGTTCGGGACCCCCTACCCGAGATCCGCCGGTTTTGACACCGACATTGGTGCTTTCATTGAGAGTTCCACTGTGTCGTCATCATAAAGGGGGGATGGCTCGTCTCGTTGTCAAAGACAACATCACTTCTGGGGAAGCCCTGGCTATAGGCCAAACTCTCCGACTAGGCGGCTTCGTCATGACCGCCCGCTCGGCCGCTGCGCCGATGATGACTTCCCGGGTCATCGAAAATAGCCTCCACGTCGGCTCAAAATTCGCCGAGCAGATGGATCCAATGGAGCTCTCCTCTTTGAACGAGCTCTTGGATCACATCGCCGCTCTGGGAGTCGCTACGGACTACGATCGGATCGGGCTTAAACCCAACCAAAGGGAGATTAACTCTCCGCCGGTCACCCATCAAATAGCGGTGGTGGAGGAACAATGCCACAGTTCTCCCTCTATCCTGAGGACAAACTATGTCCAGATTCCCGAGCTCTCCGAGCCGGATACCCGCTCACGGGAGGACCTCGCCCTAACCCTGAACCTGGAATCAGGTCGCATACCGAACCCACGGAGCAACATCCCGGAGTCTGAACTTCCAAGATCGGAAACTCCCCCGCCCCGGTATCTCAGATTGGGTCAAGGTCTGGACTTAAATCCACCCACCCACCCAGATATAAACGATCTTTCCCACATTAGGCAAGCGCCCCAAGAGACAGTACATCACTATTGGGCCAGATTCCTCCTTGTAATGAACAAGGTTAAGGACTGTCGCGAGGAAGATGCAATTTCGTTCTTTTGCAACAATTGCACAGACAAGGGGATCCTCAACGCCATAAGTCGCCGCGACATTGCACACTTCACCGACTTGGTGGCCATAGTACGGAAATACTGTGCGATGGAAAGCGCCTGGAAAACCCAAACACAATTCTGGGATAATCCGGCCCTGACAAAACCCCCAGTCTGAACTAAAAGGGTGCACTCTCATAAGTCACCCGACTCAATTATAAAGAAACAAAATCCCACTATAGGGAGTGGAACTGTATTGGAGGGATGGCTTAACGGCCCCTGCAAAATTCATAGTACAACGGATGCCATACCAACACATAGCCTTAGAGCATGTTGGGTACTCCGGCAGGTGGCCAAGAGCGGTGAGGATCTCCTCATCCAAAACACCCCAGAACACCTTCCCAGGGATAACAATACAGTACTGACAGTCTTCGAGACCTTCGCCTCAACTAATAGGCATAAGCGAGTACTCCACAGCCTTGCCGAAGTCTGCCATGTGGCAGCAACAAATCCATGGAGCGACACGGCTATCACCTTCAATGCTAGTGACGAACCTAAATTCTGAACAACCCGAGCACTAGCCGCTTTGGTCCTCAGTCCAATTGTGGACGGCTTTAGGCTCACTAAAGTGCTCATGGACGTCGTCAGTGGATTAAACCTCATTTATGAGGAGACCCTTCAAAAAATGGAAATAGACAGCAATAATAGAGCAAAGCAGCACGACCTTCCGAGGAATTATCCCTAGCCAGGAGGCACGTTGCACTGGGAAAATCACACTAGATGTGGTATTCGGCACTCCGGAGAATTACAGGTCCGAAGAAATCACATTCCAAGTGGCCCCGTTCAGTAGCGGATACCACACCCTTCTAGGGCAGGAGGCATTCACGATTTTCCAAGCCATACCCCATTATGGGTACATGAAGCTCAAAATGCCCAGACCCAATGGAATCATCACTCTAGCTAGTGATCCAGACATAGCACTCCGCGCCGAGAACAAAACAGCCGCACTGGCCCTCGAGGCATTATCCGAAGCCCTTGTGACGGAGGAGTTAACCGCGTTGCGCTCCATAGTGGACAGGGACGACGTGATACTAGACAAAAGATCCAAGTCCACCTCCTTTAAACCAGCGGACGAAATAGTCAAATTCCAAGTCCATCCAACGGACCCCTCAAAAACAGCATCCATCGGGGCACAGTTAAACCCCGTTGTAGACGCCGCACTACGGGAGTTCCTGCACGAGAACTGGGACATATTCGCTTGGCATCCTTCAGACATGCCAGGAATCCCACGCAGGCTGGACGAGCATAGCCTTAACATTTTAAAAGGATTCAAGCCGGTCAAGCAGACTCTTCGGTGTTTCTCCGAACCTAAGCGACAAGCCATGGGAGAGGAGCTAGCCAAGTTACTGGAGGCCTGATTCATTAGAGAAATAAAGCATCTGGACTGGTTAGCAAACCTGGTGATGGTGCCTGATAACCCACAAGTATAGGGGATCAATTGTAGCCTCTTTCGATAAGTAAGAGTGTCGAACCCAACGAGGAGATAAAGGTAGAACAAATATTCCCTCAAGTTCTATCGACCACCGATACAACTCTACGCACACTTGACGTTCGCTTTACCGGAAACAAGTATGAAACTAGAAGTACTTTGTAGGTGTTTTTGGGTAAGCTTGCAAGAAAGTAAAGAGCACGAAAATAAAAGCTAGGGGCTGTTTAGATAAAGACACAACTAAATTAGTTTTAGTAGAGAGCTTTTGTCAACAAGAAAGTTATTTGTCCCTAGGCAATCGATAACTAGACCGGTAATCATTATTGTAATTTTATTTGAGGGAGAGGCATACGCTAACATACTTTCTCTACTTGGATCATATGCACTTATGATTGGAACTCTAGCAAGCATCCGCAACTACTAAAGATTCATTAAGGTAAAACCCAACCATAGCATTAAAGTATCAAGTCCCCTTTATCCCATACGCAAACAACCTACTTACTCGGGTCTGTGCTTCTGTCACTCACGCCACCCACCATAAGCAAATCATAAGCATATTGCAAACCATACAGCGGGAATCCCTCACGCTTGCGCGACACGGAGAGCACCATAGGACAGCACCAATGATAAAGCATACAACGCAAACCAATCACGATCATCAAATAGCCATTAGGACAAAACAGATCTACTCAAACATCATAGGATAGCCATACATCATTGGGAAATAATATATAGCGTTGAGCACCATGTTTAAGTAGAGATTACAGCGGGTAAGAGAGAGGTTACACCGCTGCATAGAGGGGGGAAGAGTTGGTGATGATGGCGGTGAAGTTGTTGGTGAAGATGGTGGTGATGATGATGGCCCCCGGTGGCACTCCGGCGCCACCGGAAGCGAGGGGGAGAGAGCCCCCCTCCTTCTTCTTCTTCCTTGACCTTCTCCCTAAATGGGAGAAGGGTTTCCCCTCTGGTCCTTGGCTCCCATGGCGTGGGAGGGGCGAGAGCCCCTCCGAGATTGGATCTATCTCTCTGTCTCTCTCTGGTTCTGCGTTCTCTTCTGGTTCTGTTTCACCATTTCGTATATATATGGAGATCCATAACTCTGATTGGCCAGAAACCTTCGCCGTGATTTTTTTTTCTTCCGAATATTAGCTTTCTTGCGGCAAAAGAAGAGCGTCAACCGCCTTACGGTGGGCTCACGAGGGTAGGGGGCGCGCCCCGCCTCGTGAACACCTCGGGCACTGGTTCGCATTGATTTTCCTTCCGAATTTTCCATATTTTCCAAAAATAAGCTCCCTCCGTTTTTACCCCGTTTGGACTCCGTTTGATATGGATATTCTGCGAAACCAAAAACATGCAACAGACAGGAACTGACACTGGGCACTGGATCAATATGTTAGTCCCAAAAATAATATAAAAATTTGCCAAAAGGTATATGAAAGTTGAATAATATTGGCATGGAACAATAAAAAATTATAGATACGACAGAGACGTATCAGCATCCCCAATCTTAATTCCTGCTCGTCCTCGAGTAGGTAAATGATAAAAAAGATAACTTTTGATGTGGAATGCTACCTAGCATAATATTGATCATATGTCTAATCGTGGCATGAATATTAAGACACGAGTGATTCAAAGCAATAGTCTATCCTTTGACATAAAAATAACAATACTTCAAGCATACCAACCAAGCAATTATGTCTTATTGAAATAACATAGCCAAAGAAAGCTCATCCCTACAAAATCATATAGTCTGGCTATGCTCCATCTTCACCACACAAAGCATTCACATCATGCACAACCCTGATGACAAGCCAAGCAATTGTTTCATACTTTTGACGTTCTCAAACCTTTTCAACTTTCACGCAATACATGAGCGTGAGCCATGGACATAGCACTATAGGTGGAATAGAATATGATGATGGGGGTTATGTGGGGAAGACAAAAAGGAGAAAGTCTCACATCAACGCGGCTAATCAACGGGCTATGGAGATGCCCATCAATTGATGTCAATGTGAGGAGTAGGGATTGCCATGCAACGGATGCACTAGAGCTATAAGTATATGAAAGCTCAAACTGAAACTAAGTGGGTGTGCATCCAACTTGCTTGCTCATGAAGACCTAGGGCATTTGAGGAAGCCCATCGTTGGAATATACAAGCCAAGTTCTATAATGAAAATTCCCACTAGTATATGAAAGTGATAACTCAAGAGACTCTCTATATGAAGAACATGGTGCTACTTTGAAGCACAAGTGTGGTAAAAGGATAGTAACATTGCCCCTTTTTTTTGCTGGCTTCTTTGGCCTCTCTTTTATTGGGTAATGCTCTAATAATGATTATCATCACACTTTTATTTACTTACAACTCGATATTACAACTCGATACTAGAACAAAGATATGACTCTATATGAATGCCTCCGGCGGTGTACCAGGATGTGCAATGATCTAGCGTAGCAATGACATCAAAAAACGGACAAGCCATGAAAACATCATGCTAGCTATCTTACGATCATGCAAAGTAATATGACAATAAATGCTCAAGTCATGTATATGATGATGATGGAAGTTGCATGGAAATATATCTCGGAATGGCTATGGAAATGCCATAATAGGTAGGTATGGTGGCTGTTTTGAGGAAGATATAAGGAGGTTTATGTGTGATAGAGCGTATCGTATCACGGGGTTTGGATGCACCGGTGAAGTTTGCACCAACTCTCGAGGTGAGAAAGGGCAATGCACGGTACCGAAGAGGCTAGCAATGATGGAAGGGTGAGAGTGCGTATAATCCATGGACTCAACATTAGTCATAAAGAACTCACATACTTATTGCAAAAATCTATTAGTCATCGAAACAAAGTACTACACGCATGCTCCTAGGGGGATAGATTGGTAGGAAAAGACCATCGCTCGTCCCCGACCGCCACTCATAAGGAAGACAATCAATAAACACCTCATGCTCCGACTTCGTTACATAACGGTTCACCATACGTGCATGCTACGGGACTTGCAAACCTTAACACAAGTATTTCTCAATTTCACAATTACTCAACTAGCACGACTCTAATATCATCATCTTCATATTGCAAAACTGTTGCAAGGAATCAAACATATCATATTCAGTGATCTACAAGTTTTATGTAAGATTTTATGACTAACCATGTGAATGACCAGTTCCTGTCATCTCTCTAAATAGATATAAGTGAAGCAAGAGAGTTTTAATTCTTTCTACAAAAGATATGCCCATGCTCTAACAAATATAAGTGAAGCAAAAGAGCATTCTACAAATGGCGGTTGTCTAAGTGAAGAGAAACAGACAATCCAAACTTCAAATGATATAAGTGAAGCACATGAAGCATTCTATAAAGCCATACTCAAAAGATATAAGTGAAGTGCAAAGAGAATTCTATAAATCAACCAAGGACCGTCTCATACCAGATTGGTGCATAAAAGAAAAGTAAAAACCTAAATGCAAAAGACGCTCCAAGACTTGCACATATCGCATGAACGAAACGAATCCGGAAACATACCGATACTTGTTGAAGAAAGAGGGGATGCCTCCCCAGCATCCCCAAGATTAGACGCTTGAGTCTCCTTGAATATTTACTTGGGGTGCCTCGGGCATCCCCAAGCTTGAGCTCTTGCCTCTCTTCCTTCTTCTCACATCGAAACCTTCTCGATCATCGAATACTTCATCCACACAAAACTTCAACAGAAAACTCGGTAAGATCCGTTAGTATAATAAAGCAAATCACTACTCTAGGTACTGTTGAAAACCAATTAATATTTTGTTTTTGCATTTTTTCTACTTTAATATAAATTTTTCATGGCTTAATCCACTGATATAAATTGATAGGTTCATCAAAACAAGCAAACTATGCATCGAAAACAGAATCTGTCTAAAACAGAACAGTCTGTAGCAATCTGAACATTCACCATACTTCTGATACTTGAAAAATTCTGCCAAAATTAGTAAAAATAAAAAATTTGTACGGAAAGACAGTGAAAAAAGAATCAGAACCATTTTACATTCCAGCTAAAAATGTAAAATCGCGCACTACAGCCAAAGTTTCTGTCCTGCACCACACAAACCAACAAGCATCGTAAACATCCTAAAGGCAAACCTTGGCACATTATTTTTATAATACAATGGAATTGTACAAGGGGATAATTATTTTTATTGAAAAGTTTCTGTAATCAAGATTCACAAAGTTTCCGTGAGCATGAACAAAGTTCAAGGCTAGCTCCCACTTCAACAATGCTTGTCTTTCTCACTTTTGCTTTCCTTTTTGAAAAAGTTTTGGGTTCCCCTCTTTATTTTTGTTGTTTTTAAACTATATTAAAGCACTCAACAGAAATAAATGACTCTCTAAAACTTCCGGGTTGTCTCCCTGGCAGCGCTTTCTTTAAAACCATTAAGCTAGGCATGTAGTGCTCAAGTAGTGAATCCACCCGGATCCCAAGGTATATCAAAGCCAATTTGAATCAACAATGATTTGTAATTTAGTGGTGAGCACAAGGTAACATATATCATGTAATGACGAAGTCTAACTCTCTTCCTATGCATCGGCATGTCATAAAAGAACAATTCATGCACACAAAGTAAAGGCCAATGCATAGTATAAACAGTTTCTTGCAATTTTATCATATTGGAAACATAGAGAGGTGGAGATATAGTTCCTCTCTCATAATAATTGCAAGTAGGAGCAGCAAGCACATGCATATTATATTCATCAAAATCATCATGTGCAACGGTAAAAGGCAACCCATCAATATAATCCTTAATAAAAGCAAACTTCTTTGATATAGTGTAATTGGGAGAATTCAAAAAGATAATAGGACTATCATGCGTGGGTGCAATAGCAACAATTTCATGTTTAACATAAGGAACTATAGCAAGTTCATCTCCATAAGCATAATTCATATTGGCATGTTGGCCACAAGCCTAGCAAGCATCATCAAAAAGGGATATTTCAAAAGAATCAACAAGATCATAACAATCATCATAGCAATCATCCTCCGGTAAGCACGAAGAGAAATTAAACAATGTATGAGTTGAAGAGTTACTCTCATTAGAAGGTGGGCACGGGTAGCTAATCCGCTCTTCCTCCTGTTGTTCTTCGCTCTCCTCATCATCTTTTTCATCCAATGAGCTCACAGTTTCATCAATTTCTTCTTCCATAGACTCCTGCAAAATATTAGTCTCTTCTTGGACAGCGGAGTAGTTCTCAATATATGGTTTAACATAAGCATTAGAAGCATAATTATCATAGCAATATTTAAGTATGGCAAAATTTTCAGATTTGTGAAAAGTAGCATCATACTTTTCAATCAAAGAAGCAATTTCATAAGCACCCTTAAAAGCAACAAATTCTTCAATTTGTTGAACATCATAGTAATTGTAAACACCCTTAGCATACGATGATACGATTCCATTATCACTAAACTCACATTGATAGGGAAGGTGTTTCTTAGGGTTTTCAGAACAACAAGTAAAATCATAAATTTCACATAAATTCCAAGCTTAGCATTGCAAAGTATGAATTTGTCCCAATAAAAGTTTCCCTTTTTCAGATATTCGGTGTCGCACATAATAAGCATGCTCATCTAAGGATTTGCCCTCAACTAAGCTAGTTGGGGTTTCAGCACGAGTACATAGGGATCGAAGATGATCCAAGTAATAAGCTTCAGCAGTGTGATAGATTTTGAGTGGTTCTTCAACCATTGGTTCAGTAGGTACCACTAATGTTTTTGGTATTTTGCGTTTCCTACCCATGACTAAAGATAGAAACAACTAAGAACAACAAATAAAAATTACTTAGTCATAAAGCAAACAAGCACACACGAGAATATTCACCCCACGCTATTGCTCCCCGGCAACGGCGCCAGAAAAAGGTCTTGATAACCCACAAGTATAGGGGATCAATTGTAGCCTCTTTCGATAAGTAAGAGTGTTGAACCCAATGAGGAGCTAATGGTAGAACAAATATTCCCTCAAGTTCTATCGACCACCGATACAACTCTACGCAGCTTGACGTTCGCTTTACCGGAAACAAGTATGAAACTAGAAGTACTTTGTAGGTGTTTTTGGGTAAGCTTGCAAGAAAGTAAAGAGCATGAAAATAAAAGCTAAGGGTTGTTTAGATAAAGACACAACTAAATTATTTTTAGTAGAGAGCTTTTGTCAACAAGAAAGTTATCCCTAGGCAATCAATAACTAGACCGGTAATCATTATTGTAATTTTATTTGAGGGAGAGGCATAAGCTAACATACTTTCTCTACTTGGATCATATGCACTTATGATTGGAACTCTAGCAAGCATCCACAACTACTAAAGATTCATTAAGGTAAAACCCAACCATAGCATTAAAGTATCAAGTCCCCTTTATCCCATACGCAAACAACCTACTTACTCGGGTCTGTGCTTCTGTCACTCACGCCACCCACCATAAGCAAATCATAAGCATATTGCAAACCCTATAGTGGGAATCCCTCACGCTTGCGCGACACGGAGAGCACCATAGGACAGCACCAATAATAAAACATACAACTCAAACCAATCACGATCATCAAATAGCCATTAGGACAAAACAGATCTACTCAAACATCATAGGATAGCCATACATCATTGGGAAATAATATATAGCGTTGAGCACCATGTTTAAGTAGAGATTACAACGGGTAATAGAGAGGTTACACAGCTGCATAGAGGGGGGAAGAGTTGGTGATGATGGCGGTGAAGTTGTTGGTGAAGATGGTGGTGATGATGATGGCCCCCAGTGGCACTCCGACGCCACCGGAAGCGAGGGGGAGAGAGCCCCCCTCCTCCTTCTTCTTCCTGGACCTTCTCCCTAGATGGGAGAAGGGTTTCCCCTCTGGTCCTTGGCTCCCATGGCGTGGGAGGGGCGAGAGCTCCTCCGAGATTGGATCTATCTCTCTGTCTCTCTCTGGTTCTGCGTTCTCTTCTGGTTCTGTTTCACCGTTTCGTATATATATGGAGATCCGTAACTCCGATTGGCCTGAAACCTTTGCCGTGATTTTTTTCCTGAATATTAGCTTTCTTGCGGCAAAAGAAGAGCATCAACCGCCTTACGGGGGGCTCACGAGGGTAGGGGCGCGCCCTAAGGGGGGGGGGGGGCGCCCCCCTACCTCATGACCACCTCGGGCACTGGTTCACGTTGATTTTCCTTCCGAATTTTCCATATTTTCCAAAAATAAGCTCTGTCCGTTTTTATCCCGTTTGGACTCTGTTTGATATGGATATTCTGCGAAAGCAAAAACATGCAACAGACAGGAACTCGCACTGGGCACTGGATCAATATGTTAGTCCCAAAAGTAATATAAAAAGTTGCCAAAAAGTATATGAAAGTTGAATAATATTGGCATGGAACAATCAAAAATTATAGATACGACGGAGACGTATCAGTGCCTAAGAAGGACAAATCTTGGCGCCTATGCGTCGACTTCAAGGACCTCAATAAGGCATGCCCGAAGGATCCCTTCCCCCTCCCTCGCATCGATCAAATTATCGACGCTACCGCAGGACACGACTCATTGTGCTTCCTCGACGCGTACTCCGGTTACCACCAAATTAAGATGGCAGAGTCCGATCAAGCTACAACGGCATTCATCACTCCATACGGCCCCTTCTATTTTAACACAATGCCCTTCGGGCTCAAAAACGCTGGCGCAACATATCAGCGCATGATCCAAACATGTCTGGAAAAGCAGATTGGCAAAACAGTGGAGGCATACGTCGATGATGTTGTCGTTAAAACCAGACACGCCGACTCCTTAATAGACGACTTGAGGCTCACGTTTGACAATTTCCGAACATATGACATTAAGCTCAATCCAGAAAAATGCGTTTTCGGCGTACCCGCTGGAAAGCTCCTAGGCTTTATCGTCTCCAGCAAAGGAATTGAAGCAAATCTGGCTAAGATCCGGGCTCCGTTGCAGTTGGCTATCCCAACGGACCTGAAGCAAATCCATAAGTTAACTGGATGTGTGGCGGCCTTAAGTCATTTCATCTCCCGATTAGGAGAAAAGGCACTCCCCCTTTATCGCCTTCTTCGGTGCACCGAACACTTCGAGTGGACGGATGCAGCCACGGCCGGATTGGAAGAAATAAAAGCCATCCTGGCTACCAACCCAATCTTGGCCGCGCCAAATGTCGGCGAACCAATGCTATTATTTATAGCGGCAACTCACCAAGTTGTAAGTGCAGTGCTCGTCGTCGAACGAGAGACAGATGGACATAAATTCCCACTTCAAAAGCCGGTATATTATGTATCTACCGTCCTCACTCCATGCAAATCACGGTACCCACATTACCAAAAGATAGCATACGCGGTATTCATGGCATCCCGGAAATTACGACACTACTTTCAAGAGTGTTCAATTACGGTGGCCTCCGAAGTACCAGTCAACGACATAATAAACAACCGTGATGCCACGGACTGGATTGCCAAATGGGCCATCGAGCTCCTCCCGTTCGACATAACATATAAACCACGGCGAGCCATCAAGTCGCAAGTGCTGGCCGATTTCATCGCTGAATGGACAGAAGCCGAACTCCCTAAAGAGTACGACGCGTAATCCAACTGGATCATGCACTTCGACGACTCTAAAATGCTGGCTGGTCTGGGGGCTGGCGTCGTCCTGACGTCCCCCACCGGAGATACAGTTCAATACGTACTCCAAATACTATACACAAACTCCAATAACACAGCCGAATACGAGGCCCGATTACACGGTCTTCGGATGGCAGTTTCCATGGGCATTCAACGCATGGAGGTGCGTGGGGATTCAAACCTCGCAATATCTCAAATAAATGGAGACTTCGATGCCAAGGATCCGAAAATGGTGGCATATCGCAACACCGTCCTCAAAATATCAGCTCTGTTCGAGGGGCTTGAATTCCATCATGTGGCTCGGGAAAATAATCAGGCGGCGGATATCCTCGCCCATCTCGGCGCCAAGCGCGACCCTGTCCCACCTAACATCTTCCTGGAAAAACTGTTTAAGCCATCCTTGGTATGGGAAGGGGACACCGGCAATAATAGTCCGGACCCGGTCACAACACCAGCTACCGAACACTCTGACACAATCGGAGGCTCTACCATTGAAATAACACCTTCAGCCCATGTAATAATGGCCGTCATCGCCCCCTGGACAGAGCCATTTCTGGCCTACCTAACTAGGCAGGAACTACCCGAGGACCAAAATGAGGCAAGCTGCATAGTGCGGCAATCTAAATCCTACAAGGTCCACGAGGGAGAGCTTTATAAGAAAAGCACTACCGGAGTCCTTCAAAGGTGCATCTCCGAAGAGGAAGGGCGGAAGCTTTTGGCAAAAATCCTTGCCGGACTCGGCGGCCACCATGCCGTAGCCCGGGCCCTTGTAAGCATGGCCTTCCGTACAGGTTTTTATTGGCCGACAGCCCGGGCAGATGCACAACATCTGGTCCAACATTTCGTCGGTTGCTAGCTTTTTGCAAACCAAAGCCATATGCCGCCTACCGCCCTCCAAACAATCCCCATCACTTGGCCCTTCGCGGTCTGGGGGCTTGACATGGTCGGACCCCTTAAAGGGGGAACCCATAAGAAAAAAATACTTACTGGTCATGGTGGACAAATTCACCAAATGGATAGAAGCCAAACCCGTCAAAACGGCTGACTCTGGACTGGTGATAGACTTCATATCTGGGGTTGTACACCGTTATGGCATCCCCCACAGCATCATCACTAACAACGGCACGAATTTCACAGTCGACGAGGTGAAACTCTGGTGCAGCAATATGGGCATCAAGCTCGACTATGCTTCTGTCTATCACCCACAAACTAACGGTCAAGTTGAGCGAGCAAATGGTCTTATCATGAGCGGCATTAAAACCAGACTAGTGCGGTCCTTAAAGGAATCACACACGCACTGGGTAGAGGAGCTCGACTCCGTACTATGGGGGCTGCGGACCACGCCGAATCGCACTACCGGACACACGCCGTTCTTTATGGTGTATGGCGCAGAGGCGGTTCTGCCTTGCGACATAATTCATGACTCACCTCGAGTGCGCATGTACGAAGAAAAAGAGGCCGAGCTCGATTGGCAGGACAGTTTGGACGCCCTGGAGGAGGAGCGCGACATGGCAAAGGCCCATTCCACATTTTATCAGCAACAGGCTCGAAGGTATCAAAGCAGAGAAGTACGGGCCAAAACCTACAACGTTGGCGAGCTAGTTCTACGCCTGCCGGAGAAGAAAAAGAACAAGCTCAAGCCCAAATGGGAAGGTCCCTTCATTATTGACCAGGTTCTGACCGGTGGAGCGTACCGTCCGCGGGATGCATCGGATAATCGACTCGAGCCAAACCCATGGAACGCAGCCAGACTCCGAAGATTCTATGCCTAGCGCCGGACTATATGTTCGTCTCCTCACCTCCGTCAATTTTTGCATATCTGTCTTTTCTCTCTTCCTCTCTTTTTATTTCTCATCCAGGACCTAAAAGGATAAACTTGTGTCTTGGTTACACAATCATGCCGCGCTAACCGCGCTCATTATACCTGGGGGCTTCTTATACAGAAGCTTAATATAACTATTTTTCTGGGCTTTATGTCCCGCACATGTGTTATTCTTCCGCATGTATCCTTTTTTTTGCCATTATATGCATTGATATGACTTAAGTTTTGGCCAAGCTGGGTTGCCTGGCTCTTGTATTTATGCCCTACGTTCCCGTTAATTTGGCTAGGGCATAAGGGGAGCACCTCTGCGATTGTTACTGCCGGGTCAGCCGGATGTGTACCTCAGACTAGGTGAAGCCGAAAGCTAGTGTTCTTAAGGGAATATTCGGTCAGTGAACAAAAGGTGACTTTTATTTAATTTGAAAAATGCCCCCAGATGTTTACAACCTGCGTTCCTTTTCGCAGTTCGGACATGCACATTAGGGTATGCGTACCCAGGGAAAGGAACCCTTAACGGAACTATTCTCCCTAGAAGATGTTTCTTACTACCCATGTAATATAACATAGCTAGTTGGGTACTTGTCTGTTCAAGCACTTATGTCCCCTACGCCCGGTTTCCATGCATACGCCGGTTTTTACATAATCGAGCGGGTATTCGGATACACTCCAGACTATCGGGTCCAGAGGTCGAAGCGAAAAGGTCCGCCATGACAAATGATTTACAATCCGGCTAGGGACATTACATATGTCACTTGAAGTACACAGTCACTAAGACTGATTAAATTCTTCTTCTATACCATCCAACAAGCTGTCTAGCCTACAATCCTGTTGTGAATACTTTGCGGCTAATTCTACTTGATCATAAACTAAACTGATGGGGATCTCCTTCCCATCAGGCCCCACAGGTCCGACCTCGGCCATATGGTTTGGGTCCGCTTTGGTATATTGCGTCTTCACCATAGCCCAGGCTTCCCTTGCACCTTGTCGGCAAGCTGATATCTTCCACAATCGGAAGCGCCGCCGCGCCCCCTTGAGCTTCTCTACAAGCTCTCCCATGCCTCCTGGTGGGGACGCGGATGGCCACAAGGCTTGGACAATACCCTGCATCACCTGCCGAACTTGCTCGTGCAGTTGTGAGAGCTCTGGTGGAAGATCACCCGAAGACCCGGGCATCTCTTCTGCGGGACGACCTGTCAGCATACCTGTAGACACAACTCTGTTAGCCGGATTCTTCGCCGAACTCCTTTAAAAGTTCGTTCAAGCACTTACTAAAAATGCCGCGCCGAAGCCGCTTATTCTCCTTTACGGAGCCCGCAAGCTGGGCCCGAACATCTTTCAGTTCCTCGCTGAGCCGGGTATTGGCGTCTTGGAGATTATTTTTCTCCTGCCTGACTTGCGTAAGCACGCACTCACCAGCATTTAGCTATCGATCAACACGTACCGCATTCACAGCTACGGCTTCCGGATTCACTCCGGGGTCACCTGCAACATCTATTGTTAGATTTGCATACATGCCGCGTACTACCTGGTACCCGTATTCTTTGCAAGGGAAACATGCGTTACCAGAGGGACCCTTCTCGGACTCCCTCAACACGGCAACAGCGGCCCCTAGCTGGGCCTTGCACTCTTCCAGCTCTTGAGACAATTGGGTATTCTTCTCTGTAAGAACCTGTTCAAATAATGATCCTTAAATCAGTTGTGTCAAATGTTTCAAGTCTCAGGGGCTACTAATACATATAATCGTCAGATTTACTTACCCATATATCCCTTACATAGTGGTCCGTGGCTCTGGCTAGACCATTTTGAGCAGCACGGATGTACGCGTCTCCGGAATTGAAGGCATCAAATGCCTCTAGTGAGAAACAAGCGTCACGGAGTACGGCCTGGCGACGCCTGTGATTCATGGTGCTCTCCACTTTGGAATTTGTAGCGGATAGTCTGTCCGCATCCTCTGTAGGAACAACATCCGGCGTCTGCCTCGCGTTAGCTTCCGCCTCTATATCCGGCCCTGGAGCTCGACTGGTCGAGGCATGATCGGCAGCCTCTCCGAATATAGTCCGGCAGGCGTTTTTTCTAGGAAACACGGATGTCATTATATTTTAAGCAAGACGACAACCACAGAGTGAGGTTTTCGTGTCATACCTCAGTATTGGCGTCTCCGTCCTGACCGCCTTCCTTTTTTTCCTACCCGGCTTCGGTGCCTCTTGTTGGTGAGTTGCTGTAGGTTCGGCACGACGTCCCGAAGGCCTTGCCTGTAAGACACCATACGTGTATGATAGGTGAAGTGCATAAAAGGGGATCCGTTTTTGGGAGTTGGGACTTTGGTTTTTCTTACATGCGACGCATGGAGTAGTCCAGGATAGTCGGCCGTTATGGCCACCATGGCGTCATCGCAACTCAATTGATAGAATTGCCTGTCTATCAGCTCCATAAATATGTCCGGATCCTCTTCGAGTCCGGGATCGAGGGCCCGGCCAGGGTCCTCCGGTTGTGGAGGTGGGTTGTTGACCTCCCTTACCGCTTTCTGCAGTTCCTGTCGTGAAATTGCAAGGTTAGTACCTTCGATGAAGAATGCGGGAAGGTTGAGAGTAAAAAGGTACAACTCACCCAGCTTGGAGGGTTGTACATGGAGAATCCGTCCCGTGGTTTAATATGGATGAACTCCTCTTCCTCTCCCTTGAACAATTCAGACAGAACTTTTGCTAAAGCAGCAAATGAGTCCGGTCCCTTGCGCCCGCAACGGGTGGCATCGTCTTCCCCGTTAAAACACCACAGGGGGTGCCCTCAATATTGAAGTGGTTGCACCCCCCGCTTTATGCATATTGACATAACCTCGATTATTGTCAATCCTGATTGAGCCAGCACTTTAATCTGGTTCATCAGATAAAGGACTTCTCTATTATCTTCCTCCTGGGGGCTCCGTGGGCGCCAACTTCGATGTTTCTTCAGAGGAGCGTTGTCGAATTCGGGAAGACCCCGCCGAACAGGGTCTGGAAGGGGGACGTCCCCCATGTAAAACCACTCTGAAGGCCAGTCTTCGGACGTCTTCCTCGGAGTACCGGACGGGTATCCGGTCTCGGCGATGCGCCATATTTTGGCTCCGCCCACTTGATAAAGTGACCCCTTCTGTGTGCGGGGCACAAGGCAGAATAGCATTTTCCACAGCTCGAAATGAGCCTCGCAGCCCAAAAACAGCTCACAAATGGCAACATAACTGGCGATGTGTAATATGGAAGCGGGGGTGAAATTATGCAACCGGAGGCCGTAAAACTCCAGGAGCCCGCGGAGGAACGGATGAATTGGAAATCCGAGTCCCCTTAGTAAGTAAGGGACAAGGCATACCCTCTCCCCCTTGGAGGGATTGGGAAATCTCTCCACTTGTTCCCCGCCATTATAAGTGGCGAGCCCGGCTCGGACGGGGACCATATACGCTGGAGGGAGAAATCCCTGGGTCTACAACTCTACTAATCGGCCGTGCGGGACGGAACACTTCTCCCAATCGCCGGGCTTAGGGCAACGGGAGCGAGAGGAGGAGCTGCGGTGGCCGGCCATGATGGAATGGATTTTTCCGAGCGTGCTCCGATGGATTCTCGTTGTGGAGGATGGTGTGGATTGGATCTAAGAATCCTCATCCCTTTAATAGGTGATTTATTTACCTGGTTAGGGGGGCGAATGTAAAAACGCCCTGGCTCCTCGCATTCGTTCGACACGTGGAAGATGGCCCTTATTGGGCGCAGAAGCCAAGAAGTCCAACATTTATGGGAGCCGGATGCTACTTAGCAGATATTCAGGATTTGGAGAAGAACCCGCCTTGCAATGCCGAAGACAATACTGCGCGCCGGACTCATCGTCATTGAAGCCTGGTTCGGGGGCTACTGAGGGAGTCCTGGATTAGGGGGTCTCCGGACAGCCGGACTATATCCTTTGGCCGGACTATTGGACTATGAAGATACAAGATTGAAGACTTCGTCCCGTGTCCGGATGGTACTCTCCTTGGCGTGGAAGGCAAGCTAGGCAATATGGATATGTAAATCTCCTCCCTTGTAACCGACCTTGTCTAACCCTAGCCCCCTCCGGCGTCTATATAAACTGGAGGGTTTAGTCCATAGGACAACAGATAATCATACCATAGGCTAGCTTCTAGGGTTAGCCTCTACGATCTCGTGGTAGATCAACTCTTGTAATACTCATATCATCAAGAACAATCAAGCAGGACGTAGGGTATTACCTCCATCAAGAGGGCCCGGACCTGGGTAAACATCTTGTCCCCTGCCTCCTGTTACCATCCACCTTAGACGCACAATTCGGGACCCCCTACCCGAGATCCGCCGTTTTTGACACCGACACCGGGCCAATCCACAAAGACTCCCCGTCATCCAGATCCAGCGGCGGCAGCACCTTCAACCCACGCAACTCTAAGATAGCCATCTAAGCGCTGCTTCCGTGGCAAACTTGCCGCCCCGCACCCTTACGTTAGACACCAGCCAACCGGCAGCCTAGGTTCTCCGCCACCTCGAGGGGTGCTGCTTCCCATTGGGAATCAATTGGCCCAGAATAAAAATTCAGAAAACTGACGCCTAAATAAAGTGATTTGAGATGAGGGTGCGACCTATCTGGCGGCATGGTGAAGTAGGCAGGTCCAGCTGCCGAGTCGGTGAGGCCGGCGCGGTTGCGGCGGCGGCCGACGGCAGGGAAACAATGATGTCGCGACGGTCGACGGCTACGGGGAAGCAGCGCCAGGACTCTAGACGGATCCGAAATTGGAGACGCTCCGGCGCCGTGAACAACGGCGGGGGTGAATCGGCTCCGATACGGTTCACGCGGCCATCGTCGAGGCAGCTCCAGCAGCACGGAGTAAGAGGTACACAACCATGTGCATGACGGCAAATGGACAGCGTCTCCGGCATTAGGGAGGAGGGCGGCTGTGAAATTGGTGCGGTGGGAGGTCCATGGAGGAGGGGCTGAGGTTTCTCGGCTCGGGAGAAGGGAGCTTGCGGGGAGAAGGTGATTTGGTGCCCATGAGGTATGAATGGGGGGGGGGACTGGGAGGGGAGTGGAACCATGTTTTACGGACGCATTTGTATGAAATGTGAGGGGGAGTTACAGTTCTACCCCTACCTTTAGGCTTCTCAGCTTGGGTCTGTGTACTGAGGGTCGGGGATAGTAGAGTAACTTCGCTTCTCCCCAAATAGTGGGCGGGAGCGGTTTCGGGCGAGGAGGGCGTGCTTTGAAATATAGTGGGCGGGAGCGATTTCGGGCGAGGAGGGCGTGTTTTGAAATAGTGGGCGCGAGCTATTTCGGGCGAGGAGAGCGTGTTTTGCCGACCATCGTTTATGAATTATTCGGCACATGTCATTTCGGCCGAGGAGAAGGCGCGCTTGGATGAAGTTACGAACCTACCCTCGATGTACAATGGGCCAATTGATGCGTGTCCCACATAGGACGGTAATTTCGCGTCTCCCATTTATTTGCTCGGGCAAATTCCATCGAGCAGAGGATGTTTAAACGTTCGTTCAAAATTTGGGAGAACGAGTATCCACGTCTACCTTACCAAGTCGATTCGAATCAAATTTTGAAATATTAGCTTGCCACTTCTTTTTTAGATGGAGAGATGATGCTCGGGAGTAATGTGTTTTTACATGCTCGTTGCTAGCGATTTACTATATGACAAATAGTTGACCCACTCAAAAATGGGAATCAAACCCAAAATGAAATATCTCGATTCAATGAAATAGCTCGTTCACTAGGTCAAAATAGTGAACTAAATCCAAAATTGAACACCTCAATCGAGTAGCATGTTGTACAGTATTATAGTACTCCATGAACATGTTGAAAGTCAAATTAATGAACTTGTTTGATATACACATATATCCGTTCATGTGTGGATTGCAGACAACATGTTCTCCAATTTAAATATTTGAATGCAAGTTTATATCGAAACATGGTTTATATCAGTCTTCGCGACCTCCCCCTCTCCCGGACTCCTGCTCTCTCTCTCTCTTGCCGACAATCTTCAATTCTGTCGCACACATCCAACACACAAACCTTGTTGGTCCCTCTCGCTTTCTCTCCATCTCTCTCTCTCTCCCTCTCTCTCTCTTTGTGTGTGTGTGTGTGGGTGGGGGGGGTCTTTCTAGTTCGCGTGCATATATACTCCATCTATAGGCACTACAAAAAAAGACACATCCGTGACATTTTGGGCCGAACGATTTTTTCTGTCATACATATGACACTTCTATGACGATAATTGTGACAAAACCCGGTATCATCATAGATGTGGTGGGCTCCTACTTCTATGACAAAAAAATCATGACACAAAATGGGCTTTTCGTTTTGGGCGGGCTGGAGACGCAACTGCATGACATTCTTTGGGCCGTCCATGACGGAAAAAACCGTGGTAGAAGCGAGGGCGAGGAAAATTTCGGCGAGTTTCCGGTTACGGTGGGAGGTCGAGGGTCGAGCGATGCGCGTTTCTCTCATACACGTACGCGCGTGTGTGCGAGGCGTTGGCTCTAACTGAACCCGAGCGAGGCGTTGGGCTCTAACTGAACCCGAGCGATTGCACTGCAGGCTACGCGTTACTGAACCCGAGCGATCGATCGATGGCTGTTAACTGAACCCGATCGAGCGATTCCTTCGCTACTGCTGCTAACTGAAGCCTATCGATGCTGCCTCTGGGATGAACAGTGAGCGTTGCGGGGGGGGGGGGGGTGTGGATGAACAGTGAGCGGTGGCGTTGCCTCTGGATGAACAGTGACCCCGTGGTGTGGCTGGAGGGGTGGTTGAACAGGACCCCGTGGTGTGGAGGGCTGGATGAACAGTAGACGGTGGAGGGGTGGTTGAACAGTAGCCGGTGGAGTAGCGCGCGGTGGAGGCTGGATGAACAGGAGCCCGTGGAGGCTGGAGGAGGTGACGGTAGCCCGTGGAGGCTGGAGGAGGTCGATGGGAGATGAACAGTATCCCGTGGAGTCTCGTTTTGCGGTACGCCACACCCCTCCCGATGAACAGGACCCCCGTTTCGACCGTAGCGCTCCAACACAAGTCCGTTTCGTCCGTTTTGCGGTACGCCACACCCCTCCCGATCAACAGGACCCCCGTTTCGACCGTAGGAGGTCCGTTTCGTCCGTTTTGCGGTACGCCACACCCCTCCCGATCAACAGGACCCCCGTTTCGACCGTAGGAGGTCCGTTTCCTCCGTTTTGCGGTACGCCAGACCCCTCCCGATCAACAGGACCCCGTTCAACATAGGAGGTCCGTTTCCTCCTGTGCGGTACGCCAGGCCTCGTTTCCATCGCCTGTTCCGTCCAAGCCCTCCCGATGAACACGACCACGCATTCCGTTCCGACCCAGCCGGTTGGCTCCCACGCGTTCCGTTGCCTCCCGATGAACACGGACACATTCCGTTGCCTCCCCATGAACACGACGCATTGTTGCCTCCCCATGAACACGAGACGACGCTGTGTTTCTCCGTTTCGACCAGCCATGTACACGATCCCTAGGCCGTACGTATGCGCGAGTAGGCGTTCGAGACCCTGCCCGTAACTACGTACGTGGCCGTATTTTCTTTCTTGCACCCCTGGCCATTGCTACGTACGATGTACATGCTACGTGCGCACGCCTCTACTACGACACGTGCCGCGTGTTCTACTTACGGACACCGTGCACGCCTCTAGACGACCAAGCTTATTTACGTAACAGTGCGTGGGTCGGCTCTACCAGAATACAATCGCTGACGCACGCTTCTATTGACCCAGGGTGGGACGGTGTCCCGCTCGAACTGTCAGGCACTTCCCTTACGCCGTGCGTAAGATGTAGCTGTGAAAAAAGAAAGTCCAGCAGAGTCAGGGGGTGCGAATCTTTATAAGTTTTGCCTGATAGCACTGGGTCCTGCGAGCAATTAGGAGGAGCGAATCATTTTTTTTCCCACGGAGCACACTTCCTTGCCGTGCTGCGAAGGTGTAGCTGGTGGGTCCCAGCAGTGGGGCGAATCGTTTTTTTTTGCCCGGACGCACTTCCTTGCGTGTGAAGATGAAGCTGGTGGGTCCCAGCAATCAGGGGGAAACGTTTTTTCCGTGAAATACAATGGCCCGTCCGGTGGGTCCCAGCTGTCAGGTGGAGGAATCATTATTTTCCGCGTAATAAGGAGGCACTTCCTTGCTGCGGCCGTGGACCCAGCTGTCAGCCTCTCCATGTACAGTCCACGTCCGATGGAAGTCGTTCCTTGACCATGTTGACCAGGCCGCGCCGAGAGCACCACGGCGGTGGATGACGGCGAGGCCTAGGAAGGGGACGACGCGGAGCCGGGGAAGACGCGGCAGTGGAAGCCCGCGCAGAGAGGAGTACGAGGGTTCACTGGTTCGGCTGTGGTGTGAGGCTGCCGTCGCCGCAGGGCCTGGCCAGCAGTGGGAATAGTAGGGGGCGGTGAGGCCTCCACGGCAGCACAGCCGGCCACGGGAGGCAGGAGCATGCGGCATGACCGGCGCTGCTTTGGGCGGCTGGAGCAAGAAGACCAGAGGTTGAAGAAGCACTACGGCCGTTGGATGGACATCGTACGGTCACTGGAGCTAGAATCGTTCATATTGACTAAGTTGACAAAGCCCTCCATCCCCGTCAACTTAGTTGGCCCACAAGTCATCCTCCCACTATGGTGGGTCCCAGCTAGCAGGGGGATATTCATCTTTTTGTGCGTAATAAGGAGGCACTTCCTTGCGTGCGAAGATATAGCTGGTGGGTCCGACATGTCAGCAGGGGAACGTTTTTTTTCACGAAATACAGAGGCCCTTCCGGTGGGTCCCAGCTGTCAGGTGGAGGAATCATTATTTTGCGCATACAGTCCACGACGGATGGATGTCGTTCGTTGACCACATTGACTAGGCCGCGCCGAGAGCACCATGGCGGTGGACGACGGCGAGGCCTAGGAAGGGAACGACACGGAGCCGGGGAAGACTCGGCAATGGTTGCCCACGCGGTGGGGAGTACGAGGGTTTACTGGTCCGGCTGCCGTCGCCGGAAAATAACAGGAGGTGTGGGTGAGTAGAGGAATGGCCTGGCCAGCAATGAAGTAGGGTGGGGCGGTGTGGCCTGTGCGGCAACACAGCCGGCCACGGGAGGCGGGAGCACGCAGTCCCACCAGAGCTGGTTTGGGCGGCTGGAACAAGAAGATCAGATATTGAAGAAGCAGCACGGCCGTTGGATTAACATCCAACGGTCACTACTGCTAGAATCGTTTGTGGACTAAGTTGACAAAGCCAAAGTACACGTCAACCTAGTAGACCCACAAGTCAGCCTCCAAATCTGTCCCAAACAGCATACAACCCGAAATTTCTAGCCAGACTCAAATTAATTTTAAATCTAAATATACCTTAATTTAAATTCAATGAAATTTTACCCGCACAAAAACAATGAAATTTAAAATATCAAAATCCGAAAGAAAATAGTATTTTGGAACTAATTGCCTGTTTGCTGTATTTTTTCATTTTACAGCCCATTTATTATTACTTATAGCCCATTTCTTATTACTTATAGCCCATTTTCTGGGCAAAATGCATCCCTCCTCGTCTTGAAAGATTTTCGGCCCAGCAGGGCGTAGAAAAGCAAGTAGGCCTACGTTGGTTATTCTGCAAAAAACAAAATAGCTGGCTAGCCATTTTCAGAAAGGAAGAAAACAAACTGGGCTGGTCATGTGCTAAACATATGAAATAAAAGCCTGGGATAGACGGGCCACGGGTCCCACACAACCTAGTTGATACCCTTCTCCATCCCGAAAAAACAGAATTACTGCGCGCTGCCGGGTCCCTACTGTCATCCTCACCATGTACAGTCATCTCCATATTCCTCTTGGTTGTTGACCATGTTGACAACACCGGAGGGCGGCGGCACGGCGAGCGAACCAAGGTGGAGGACGATGGTGAGGCCTCTGACGGGAACGAACAGGAGCCGGGGAAGATCACAACCAGCCGTGGGAGGCGGGAGCAGGCGGTCCCGCCGGCACTGGTTTGGCTTTGGCGGCTCGAGGAAGAAGAGACTGAAGAAACGCGACAGACGTTGAATGTCAATCCAACGGTCAAGGTTGGCACAATCGTTTGTTGACTAAGCGGACACCAAGTAGCATACTTTTTTTATATATAGGAAGAAAACTGCGAGGAAAATACGTTCGTCTACCGTCCTCCTCACAGGAAACGTTCGCCACATAAGTGACTAGCACCCTTGGTTTTCAACCGAGAGGTCTTGGGTTCGAGTCCCAGGAACTCTCAATTTTGTCCTCCTTCCTTCCTCGCAAAAAAGGGAAAGAAAATCAAAGACTTGGGAAGGTGTACAGAACAAGCTAGTGTACCAGTAAAGAGACGTTGCCGAGTTTTAGAAGAAAGAAATACGTGCTCCTGTAGCTGGTTCGAATCCAAACCTAGACTATGACTATATATGGTGCTATGCTACTCTACAAGTAATGAAACTGACATATCCAACGTTCGCTTCTCGTCTTCTCTACTTACTCTGCCTAGCATCAGAAGCTCTGGCCGCAACAACCATGCCCGCTGGCTGCTCGTCCACCTGCTCTTCAGCAGGCAACAACCAGATATGCGCCTAGTCGCCACCCGTACCATCGCCTGTGGGTCTCATCACACCCCCGCCGGCACGCGCACCGCATCCGATTGCTCATCGCAACCCGCTGCCGTTGGTGTGGTGCCACTGCTGCAAATCACACAGAGTCATCCATCGCGTCTCAACCACAATCCGCAACCCTGGCCGAGTCTTCTACAAATGCCCGAATCATGGGGTAATAATATGTTTAAGTGTTGTTCTGCTGCTTTCAATTGCTGATCTTTTTAATAGTTTGGTTGATGATCTTCCAATTTGATTCATGCAGAAAAGGGAAGATTCATGTGATTTGTATTTCTGGGAAGTTGCTGATGTGGGGGAATGCAACTACGCTGTTATTTGGTTAGCCGAGGAATCCCAATACCAGCAGGTTGGGGTGTTGGACAAGTAACTAAAGGAACGACAGAAGAGGAAGATGCAGATCAGAAGGTTAAAGATGCAGTTCCTCTGATCATGGCCAAGCAACAACTGCTGAACGACCTTGACAACAATGAGGAGATGAAAGAGCTTGTGAAGATAATGGGCAAAATCGATGTGCTCTGTAGGATGATTGTCTCTTTATTTGCAGTGTATGTAGCACTCGTGATGTATTCAGTGGCTACGACATGAGCACTTTGCTGAAACTAGTAATGAATGAAACCTGTGTAGCAGGCTGGGCGTAGTGTTGTGAACATCTAATGATTTCTATTAACGGAAATCAGGGGGTATCCCCTTTTGCTCATATAAATAAATAAATAGCAGAGGCCCTGTCGGGTCAGCTGTGTTCTCATTCGAAGACGTCGAGAAAATTGCAGTCCAACAACAAACTATGTCATCAAATTCAAGTTTCACAGCCAAATATGAGTACAACTAAACAACAGTGTCATCATGTTTTAGTTGTCATACAATCACCAAACACAAATCAGCATACATAACAAGTGATATTCTCACAAAAAAAATACTAAACAACATGTTCATCAGGTTTCAGTTGTCATAGCAAACACAATTTCACATAGTAGATAAGAAAACGTCTTCTGACAGGAAAATACGACAAAAGCAATGTAATCATCATCCGTAGCAGCAGCGTCAACATCTTCGCCATGTGTATCAGTCTGAATCGTAATTCCCCACGGTGTCATCTTCTTCTTCATCCTCAACGTCCTCGAACGTTGGCTTCTTCTTGATCAACTCTTGTATGTCCACAACACGACAGGCAATCTTTTCGCCGACGTCATTGACGTGATGGTTCTCAAAGATATTAGGAACATCTGTGTTATCTTGTACATCAGGAGCAGTGTAAGCATCATCTTGTTGTGCAACTTCATTAAACGAATTCCTCTACTCAAACCTTTGCAATACTCTCCAGTCATCGCTACGTGCAAATGTGTCTTCCAAGAAAAATATCTGTGTTGCTTGATTTGCCAAAATAAAAGGCTCGTTGGTCTGGTACGCCACCTTGACATTGATGGATTTGAAATAATCATCAGCTCTGGGTTTTGCGATCCTAGAAAACAGGTTATACCAATGATAACACAACAGAGCCACACATCGATGATCCTCGAAACTGGAGATATACTGCAACTGAACAATGTCTGTTATGTTAGCATACATTTCAGTTGTCTCTTTATCATACATATCCGTGCTCATGATGGCACTGTTTTGTGTCTTCCTGCCTTCGTCTCGTGCAAGGGTGTTGTAGCGCACATCTCCAACAACGCAAGATTCATAATGTCTTACCCGAGTATCAGGCCCCATTGCTAGTGAGTAAAGGGCATCATCAACTGCCTGCCCATCCTCCCGCATCTTCTTAACCTATGGTTAGAAAATAGACAAGCTGATCATCTTATGTACTCAATATATTAAAAAAACTGACAATGCACTTCAAAAGCTTACATGGTTCTTGAACCATTTCGCAAATCCTGCCATAACCAGTTTGTCAATGTTTCTTGGATTTTGCGGCAGTAACTCCTCTTTGTAGATGCTACACAACATAGTGATCGTGTCAAACATCTAAATATATAAGAATGTGCTACAAGTTTAGTAGATTACGATGTATAAGCTGCAGTACTGCACTTACTTGGTATAAGGTAGTATCTCAGGACAGTTATTCAACACATACCAAACCATTTTGTCCAAATCTTTAGGTTTGTCCTCTTGTCGACTCTTCCCTGTAACTCGAACAGAATAATCAAAAACATTGAGCGCGGGATTGTCTTCACCCACCTCTTTGCTAAGCTGATCAGCTGTTTCAATGTATTTTGAGCAGAATGTCAACGCTTCTGTAGCAATGTAGGCCTTTGCAATGGAACCCTCAGGTCTAGCTCTGTTCCTAACATAGCCCTTGAAAGTGCCTAGCCGCCTTTCAATAGGGTACATCCAGCCATACTGTATTGGACCTCTAAGTAGTGCCTCATCAGGTAGATGAACAGCCAAATGCACCATCACATCAAAGAAGGCTGGAGGATATATCTTCTCAAGGTCGCATAGGATAGTTGGTATCTTGTCTCTAAGACGCTCCAAAGCATCTATCCTGATATTCCTACTGCAGAGTTCCCTGAAAAATTGTCCCAACTCCGCAACTGCTCTGTATAAGTCAGGGCGGCCCAATCCTCTAAGGATAACATGTAAAACCCTTTGAAGTAGGATGTGGCAGTCATGAGTTTTCAACTCCTGTACCTTGTTTCCATCTGCACTGACTCTCCTTTCAGGGTTGGAAGCAAATCCATGTGGGAATCTCACACGTGACAGGACCTCGCAGAATTCTTTTCTTTTTTCCTTGTCCAAGACGTACACAGCTGGTGCCATATCCCGTGGTTTACCTTCATCTTGCACCTGCAAATCCTTTCTAATACCCAGGTGTGTCAAATCAATCCTAGATTTTAATGTATCTTTCGTCTTGCCTTCAATATTAAGAAGTGTGCCAATAATGCTGTCACATATATTTTTCTCGATGTGCATCACATCAAGATTATGCCGCAGATCGAAATCTTTCCAATACTCCAAGTCCCACAAAGTGGACCTACGGGTAAACAATAATCTCTCTTCTACCCTGCCACACTTCCTTTTCCCACTACCATTACCAGGATGGTTTCCTGGTTTAATATGCCTGACCTTCTCTAATTCGACTTGCAACTCATCGGCGGTGAGCCTCTTTGGCGCATCACGGTTTTCATGCTTTGCATTGAACACATGTCTTCGGTATTTTCTAGGATGCGGCTTCTCCTTGGCAAGGAAACGGCGGTGTCCAATGTAATAGATCTTGCTAAGTATTGTGTATGACAGTGGATTCCTGTCACAGCGAACACATGCATTGTAACTATCTGTCGTTCGCCCTGACATAGTGCCCAAAGCCGGATAATCATGGATGCACCAAATTATAACATCACGCAGAAAGAAATTAGCTGGTGGGCTGCTATATAGGTCTCGAGTGAGAACACCCTTCCATAACTGTTGGAGTTCCTCCACAAGAGGCTCCATGAACAAATCAAAAGCCTTTCCAGGACTTTTTGGACCTGGGATGAGCAACGCCATCATGTAGTTTGATTCTTTGGTGCAGACATTTGGAGGCATGTTGTAAGGGATAACAAGCACTGGCCACATGCTATATGTGGCGCTCTGGTGGCCAAATGGGTTAAATCCATCTGAAGCTAAGCCAAGTCTAATGTTTCTCGGGTCAGCAGCAAACTCTTTGTGTTTATCATTGAAGCTTTTCCACTCACTACCATGAGATGGATGGCTCATTACATTTTGATCTCTGTACTCCTGGTTCCTAGAATGCCACAATACATCCTCTCTTGTTTCGGGATCATGAAACAACCTCTGCAATCTTGGTGTAATTGGAAAATGTCTCAGAACATTATGAGGAATCCTCTTCACATCATCGCCATCTTTCCATCTTGATGATTTGCATTTCGGGCATTCACTTAAGTTGGCATAATCCTTCCGGAACAGAACACAATTATTCTTACAAACATGGATCCTATCATATCCAATTCCAACTGCACAAAGGAAATTCTTCATTTTACTGTAGGTGTGTGGCAGCTCAGACGCATCTGGGAAAGATTTGCAGAAAGCAGCCAACATTGCATCGAATGATTTGTTGGTCATCCGCTCAGATGTCTTCACCTGAAGAAAGGTGACCATAGCTGAGAATACTGACAGCTTATTTCCTGGGGTGACAACAACATTGCATTGTTCCAACATGCGGGCCCATCGTTTTTCTTCTGCAGGTGAAAGTTCACGGAATGCACGAGCATTTCGTAGCATTGTTTCAATGTTGGTCAAACTCACTGGCTCCGCCACCACCACCTCCTCCTCCTCTTCCACCTGAGCATCAGGTAGATCAAGATGGTGATCTGCTGCTTCCACGTAGTCAATAACATTGACGTTCACAGCTTCGCCATGATGAACCCAACTAGTATATGTGACCGACATCCCATACAAGTGTAGATGATTTTGCATAGTTGACTGGGGTCTTGTAACTGAATTCATACAACTGCTACACGGGTAGAGCACATCTGATTTCGGACCACCATACTCAGCTTTGATAAAGTTCATGAAGTTTTCAACCCCCTCGACATATGCAGCAGAGAATCTTCGAGCAGAAGTTATCCAAGTCCTGTCCATCTGTTAGACATACAAATTAGTTCTTCTACTAGATATTACAGGAAAAACATATATGCTTTTTTATGAAGTCCATAAAAAAATACCTAGGTCGATGTCTAAAGCTATTGCAATATATTTGGACGAGCAGATCTAAGTAACGAAATATATGTAAAGCTAATTCAGCAAATAGATTTGAGTGCCAAATTATGGCAGGCTGTTTCAGTAGTCAATGAGGCCGAGCACACAGCCATCGAACTATCGAAGGCCATCGCAGCAACAAAGATCGAGTATAAAACGGTGTAGAGCTATTTCACCTAACATATTGGCTACTAGACCATGGCAATCTACGTCACAATAAATATATGGCAGGATATTTTAGCAACTAATCGGCCTTGGCATGCCATCTCAGCTAAGCAGATTGAGTGCAGAAGAGGGCAAGGAAGCTTCTTAAGCAGAGCATATTGATAGTAAACTACTTCGGCAAACAGTGAGATTAACAGCGTCTATCAGCTAACATTCAGCGCTACACCGACATGAATGGGGCCTAGTCTAGAATGTGCATACCGTGGGATAAGGTTACCGCCGTGCGTCTCCACACAAAGGTCGCCAGCGGTGGCGGTGCTGACCGCCGTGCGCCTCCACAAGAACGTAGCCAGAGGTGGCGGCGCGGCTAGAGGACGGCAGTCTACGAGAGCGTACTGTGGGAGCGAGAGGATCGCCGAACCGCGGCGCCGACGTATCGGCGCGGCGGGGAGGGCGGCTTTGGCGGAGCGAATGGAGTGGAGGGGGACAGGGGGAGGGGGTTTGGGGAATATTATTGGCTAGTTGGCCGAAGGGCGGTTGAATCGGATTTGGGGGGAATTTTTGGGTGTGTGTGTGTGTGGGGGGGGGGAATTTTCACGCGATGGGCGGGGGGAGTTTGGCGCATGGTCGGTTTCTCCAAGTGCAGTCCCACGTGTCAGTGAAGAGGCAAGCCGAAGCGCGTTCCATTTGCGTGAGCCGTGTGCAGGACCGAACATGTGTGGGGTGCAATGCGACCGCGACAGGAGTGCTATGAGTGTACTGCCTTTTTCCTTTTAAACTAGGTGCTTCGCCCCCTCAAAAAAATTTGTTGCTTCGCGCGGTCCATCGATACTACAACTAGTAATCCGGTAATCCCGACTAAAGCGGCGTGGCCGGGTCTTTTCCCGCGCGATATGCTGGGAGGTTGGCTTAGTTGGTTTTTTTAGGACGAGTAATGCTACACCTACGTAATCCCAGTTACGTAATTAACGTAATGTGAAATGTGTGAGCTGTTGATTGTAGATTGGGGGAGGGAGGGGCCCACCACCATGAAAATCAGGGGAGGAGAGAGAGAGGCAATTTACGTTAACCCTTTCGTAGGTTCCCGTAGATGTAGAAAGATGTGAAGTGCGTGAATGATTAGTGTACGTACTATTGGAGTGCCTAAAATAATTTGTGTATGTATAGACCCTATGTGTTTATTTTACTTCGCATGTTAGATTTGTCTCGGTTCAATAAAAAGCAGAGTTGGTGATGATTGTGTGCTTGTCATCCTGCAATATAGGCCATTCGATCTATATCTAATGGATAGGAAGGAAACTATGACAATTTACCCGCACTCCTCTCCACATTTGCAGATAAGGCTTTCCCTCGTTCATCCTTTTCTCCCACAAGATCTTGATCTTCCGTGCAACGCACGGGCATCTTGCTAGTACTCCTACAATATGTATATTATTGTGAAAGTTCATATACACCGGCCGAGATTAATGCAAACACGACAGATTTTCATTACATTTCGAACTTTTATAGGACAGAAAAATAAAAGAAACCCGACCCTAAACCTATTCTACGGCGGCGACCGACGTCCTCCATCTGCGATCTCTATGTACGGGGGCGGGGTTCAAGACCCGTGAAGTGAAGGTGCGGTCTCTGGCGAGGAAGAGTAGAACACGGGATACGGAGCAGCAAGTTGGCACACCATGCCCTACCGCCTCCCATGCCCTACTCATCCTCGAAGGAGTCCCCGACCTTGGCGGTGCCGGACGTTGGACGGTGACAAGTAGGACGCGTGGCTGACGGTGCTCCCGTCGTCGGCCGCCAGCATGGCCACTGCTTGTGAAAGTGCTAGTGATCGACTAGATGGGGGGGGGGGTGAATAGGCGATTTTTATGAAAGTCTTCAAAACATGTAAGTTTCGAAGACAAAAACATGTAAGTTTCGAAGACAAACGATAGAAATAAACCTATTATCATGCAGCGGAAGGTAGACTACACTAGGCAAACCATAGTCATGTATTCAATGAAGTGAAAGCACAATGACAAATAGCAGCTAGGCAGTAAGGATCAGGTAGGAAGATGTTGAGAAGCCAATCAGTACATGTAAGCACTTAGTGAAGTCGAATGGTGATGCTATCGTACAATGACTTCACAAGAACCAACAGTAAGTAAAGGGAAGGGAAGGATGAAACCAGTGACTCGTTGAAGACAATGATTTGTTGGACTAGTTCCAGTTGCTGTGACAACTGTACGTCTGGTTAGGGAGGCTGAGATTCAACTTAGAAGACCTCATCTTCACCTTATTCCCCTTGAGCAAAGGACACCCAGTCCTCGCCCAATTACTCTGGCAAGTCTTCAAGGTAAACTTCCAAACCTTCACAGACTTCGTTCACCGGCGATCCACAATGACTCTTGGATGCTTAGAACGCGACGCCTAACCGGCTAGAGGATTCACAGTCCTCAAGTGTAATAAGTCTTCAGATCACACGGACAAGAAGACTTAAGTGATGCCTAACACTCTTTGGCTCTGGGTGGTTAGGGCTTTATCCTCTCAAGGAATTCTCTCTCAAAGGCTTCGAGGTGGGTTGCTCTCAAACGACAAAAGCCGTGCTTTAACTCTGAGCAGCCAACCGTTTATGGTTGTAGGGGGTGGGCTATTTATAGCCACTAGGCAACCTGACCTGATTTGTCCGAAATGACCCTGGGTCACTAAGGAACTGACACGTGTTCCAACGGTCAGATTTCAAACACACACGGCAACTTTACTTGGGCTACAAGCAAAGCTGACTTGTCCAACTCTGAACAAGATTCGCTCTCATGGTCTTCACTCGAAGACAGAGGATTTTGGTTAAGCATCACTTCAGTCATTCTGGCTGGTTTTCTTGGACCCCACTTAATAGTACGGTGGTTCCTATGACTCAACAAACAAGAAAAAGAACTACGAAAGATCTAAGTCTTCGCGCTTCATAGTCTTCATGCGATGTCTTCTCTTGTCATAGTCTTCAAGGTGAATGTCTTCACATACCACCTTTAACTTCAATGTCTTCATACATTTTTAGGGGTCATCTCTGGTAGGAAAACCGAATCAATGAGGGACTTCTACCTGTGTTATCCTACAATTATCACAAACACATTAGTCCCTCAACTAGTTTTGTCGTCAATACTCCAAAACCAACTAGGGGTGGCACTAGATGCACTTACAATCTCCCCCTTTTTGGTGATTGATGACAAACTAGTTGAAGTTTTCAACGGGGAATATAATATGTGAAATTGTAAAGGATAAGGAATTGTCTTCATAAGTTGCAAGGGCTCCCCCTGAAGATGTGCATATAAGTAATTTGCTTTTGGAATGCAAATGCACATGGCAGGTTGTACTTGTGGAGATCCTCTTCAACTTATGATGACAATTCATCATGCATGAAAGGTATGTGAAGATAATGACATGCATAATGAAAAATGGACATCTGCAAAATGATCTAAGTGCGGAATTTATCGTCGCACATGCGGAATTTATCATCGCATCACAGAATAGCAAATAAGTAGCAGACGACCATCGAGTTTAAGTGTTACAACTCAAAGAACCAAATGTATCAAAACGAGAGTTGTAAACACTAGGAAAAACATAAAGTAACCGCCCATATGGACCCGCTTGAAGACTATCGAACTCATATGCTTCTCCCCCTTTTGTCAGTAAGGACCAAAAAGGGTTGAAGACATAGAGCATCTACTCGTTCCCATGAAGAGTAGGTGAAGCAGCAAGGTCGTTGGTGGTGTTTGGCGGTGCAGAAGAACTTGGAGCAGTGTAGATGCGTGCAGAAGTAGGGGGTGGTGAAGTGGCATCATCTTCGTCCTCGATCACTCTGGCATTCATAGTTGCCACAGAGGAAGAGACAGAGTCTTCAAGAGATGGAGTTCGTCGCAGCACAGTCCTTCGGGGAGGTGTGGAGTCAAACTTGAAACGTTCAGAGAAGCCATCCTCTTGAAGATCATCCTCAGAACACATAAGTGTCAGCCCTTTCCATGTACGCCGACAGGTTTCATGGGCAACAAAGGCATTCTTGGTGGCAAGATTGCGAATGCGGTTGACATCCACCAAGAGGCTTTGCATTTGACGCTTCAGCCAGTCATGATGCCTATCCTATTTCTGATGAAGAGCAACCAGAAGCTCTCGGTCATTGAGAACACGAGATCGCTTCTTGGGTCGTTGGGCAATAGTGCTTTCAGTGGCTTCAGTAAGGGCATGATGAGGTGCACGTGTAGTACCAGCCAGAGGATAAACACGAGTGACTGCTTCAACTCCTTCAATGTTCTGAGTGAAACTTTGATGCTCCGCATTCTGAAGACTAAGAGGTTCCTTGGCAGGCTCTGGATAAATGGCTTCAACGGACATATCCACATCAGGCAGAAAGATCTGATGATTGCGAGCAGATGGCTGATATGAGATAGCTGAGTGGAGTTTATCAGCCGCATTATCCATGGAGCATAGAACTTCAAGCCAAAAAGATCAGATCCTGATGCAGCAAGTTGGCGGATGAAGAAGTCTTGTGCATTGAAGCATTTGCCATGAAGAATATAGAAGACCAAAGTCTTCATTGCACCTTCCAGCTTTGCATGTGGAGAATGTCCTTTGATGGGCCAGAGAGTTTGCCTTATAATGTGATAGATAGTCCGTGGCAGATACTCAAGGTCTTGAACAAAGAACTCCTTAGGATATGCAGCATCTTGAGGCAAAGGCTTCATCATACTGAGCATCTGACTCATGTTCGGTTCAGGCTTCTAAAAGATGCTCTCCATAGCTTCACTGTGAAGTTGACATCCAGGTTCATAGAGATCTCCAGGAGTGGGCAGACTAGTGAGCTCAATGATATCAAGGGCTTTGGCTTCGTGATGAACATTTCCTGTCATCCACTCAAGGACCCAAGTCTTCGGATCTCTGTTGTAACCACGTATGTGAAGTGTGGCATAAAATTGGAGCAGCAACTCTTCGTTCCAGTGCTCTTGGTCGGTGACGAAAGGCAACAATCCAACCTCTTTGAAGCAATCTAGAGCTTCTTCCAAGCAGGGCAGACCAGTTATTGCTTCGGTGTCAAGACGCATATGAGGGAAGATGCGACCTTGATTGTACAGAATGCATGAGTAATAACTTCGCCGCGGATAGCTCCAGAACCGATCAGAAGATATTCTTTCCCTTGAGTAGGGGTTCTTGGAGCTGTTGAAGAGGTATTGTCTGCTTTGAAGCCATTGACATTAAAGGATCCAGGTGCTGATGCAGGACCTGGAAACTTGGGCAACCTTGGCATTGGCTTCTGTACCTGAGGCCTATGCTCAATATGATAGTCAAACCGAGGACCAGCAACAGGCGCAGGAACAGAAGCAGTAGCATCATTGGCTTCGCTGACTTCTGGTTCTTGGGTTGGTGTAGGCTCCACATTTGCTTCAGCCATGACTACGTCAGTGGCATCATTCGTGTTGGTGGTGGCAGCCTCAACAGTTTCTACCTCCACTTGATGAGCTGGAGGGTCGGGCACAGACACGTTCTCCTCAAGAACAGCTTCTTCAGTAGTTGGGGGAGTAGGGGCATGTTCTTCTTCTTGGGTGTCGTCGGCTGATGCAGCCGGAATGTCTTTAGCAGCTTTAGCCTCAGACTCGGAGACTTGAGACCTTGGTCCTTTGCGAAGCCTGCGTAACGCTGGCGACGCCTTTGGAGATGGAGTTGGCTGGGCCTCAAAGTCATCTTCTTCTTCTTGCCGGGGTGGTGTGACTTGTTGTTGTGGGTGATCAGCCCATGATGCATCCTGAGCAATTGGCGTCAGAGGACGACCAATGCTGATGAGTTCGCTGTGCGTAAGCACAGGCGATGATACCTTTTGGTGCTCGATCAGAGGAAGAACTACATCATTGTCAACATTGTCATGGTGACTAATGTCTTCAGCAGTGGTGGGATCAGCTGCTGGAATGTCTTCAGCTTCATGAGCCTCTATGGAAGCAGGCTCATGGACAGTCAGTTGGCGCTCTTGATGTTCAGCGGCTGGGCGAACCATGGAGATAGGTTCAACAACTAAGGGCTCTATGGGAGCAGCCCAATCCTTCTTGGTCTTGTGCTTCTTCTTGGAGGGAGCAGTAGCAGAGGCTTCAGGATGTTTCCTCTTTCTGGCTTCAGCCTCAGCAGTCCTCGTCTTCTTCAGTTCTGAAGCGGTAGACCTGGCTTTTGGCTTCGAGCCAGTCATGCTGGTTGGGAAGACAATGGGATGTGCTTCCTGCCTTGGTGCATCGGGTTCGGCCATAGCAGGCTTCTTCTTCTTCTTTGCAGCCATCCTGGGGTCGATGCCAGGACGCCCAAGGGCCTTGCGCTTCTCAGCCTCATTGTAGGCTTGCACACACTTGTCAGCCAGGCTCTTCATGCGCTCATGAGAACCTTGAGCTTCTTCACGCTTCTTGAGAAAGGCTTCTTTGAGCTCGTGCAACATGATCTTGAAGTTCTTGACCTCTTGCACGCTGAGCTTGGCTATATGCTTCTTGAACTGAGCTTTCTCAAAGTCAATCTTTTGCTTCAGTTCGATGATGCGCTGAGCTAGAGCTAGCTCTGAAGCAATGGCGCCATGGAAGGCGACACTGAGGCCAATGGGAAGTTGCAGGTCTTCAAAGCTGAGGTTGGGCGTGTCAAACCACTCATCGATGAAGTCGTGGATGATTGCCACGTCAAAGAGAGGCAAATTGTTGAAGATTTATTCTTCTTCTTTGCTCTTGATCAGTTGCTCAAGAGCGTCATCTGCAAGATCTTCATCACTGGACAGATCAATGGCATTGTTGCGCAGAATAGCAGCAGCAGTCAGTTCTTGGCTGGTGTGTGGCAGAGGCATCTTGACTCTCAGGGGCTTGGAGATGCGTGACAGATCTTCAAACTACACACTGTCTTCAGGAGGTGCAGTAGCCAGTGGCTTCGCCCGTGAGATTTTTGGTGCTGAGGCAGGCTTTGAAGCTTTAGGATGCTTTGGCTTCTGCAGCTTTGGAATAGGAGCTGGGGCTTCATCAGTGTCAGCATCATCATCAGAATGATCCACTTTGGCACCTTGAACTGAGATGTGAGTGATGAGGCCATCCAGGTTGTAGAACAGACCGATGACATTGGGTTCTGCATCACGTGTGCCGTCAGCACGGGGAGCAGAGGGACCAGGGTTGAAGTCTAGTCCCAATGACTTCTTGTTCTACTTCGCTGAATTTTGGGCAAACTGGAAGTTGCGCTTGAACAGATTATCGTCACGACACCATAGCAATGAGGATGGGTCAGCATCCGCAGGCTGTGGTCCACAGACCATGCAGGGATAGAAGCCTTGTTCAATGGCTTCATCTCTGGACCTGGGTTGAAGATTTCTGTATAGGATGTCTCCCCATGGTCGCTTGATGGCATTCTTCTCAGCATATTCCTTTGTCACAAACCTGTACTTGAACCACTGTTCCGCCCAATATCGTCGAATCCATTGGATTCGTGTCTTGCGCTGATTGTAATCCTCTTATGGATCTGTCTTGTACATTTCTGAGAGGTCATCAGGCAGATCTCTTGATGTTTCACCTCGACGCTTTCTGCCACCCTTCCTTGCTGATTTCTCTGCAGCCATGAACTTTAAACTGAATGGCTTCAATATGTTCAAAGTCTTCAAGGGCTTTCGCTTGCTGGACAAACAGGAACTGGCTCTTCGGCCGGCGTGAAGACGGCGTCGGAGAGTTCGCGGCAGCTAAGCGCTTCGTCGCCGGCGTCGTCGAGGGCTAGCAATGGCGCTAGGGTTCGTGCGAGAGTGGAAGAAAGGATAATGACTGTGGTGAGGCGTGTATTTATAGGGACATGGACGGCACAACGTTATTACACAGGTGCCCCTGGCGATTCACATCTGAAGAACACGTGGCCATCATGCAACATATCGGAGGTTGTTCCACGTTCCCACGCACGCCTGGATTGTCGGGTGGTCGTTCCCACTTCTCCGGGTTTCAGGTGAAGGAATTAGCATTGAAAACGGACTTAATGTTTGTCTCTGTATCTTCTGCTGACAAGGACGCAGAGAAGACATTCGACAGTTTCAATAGAATGCATATGATTTGGAGAGATAGGGTTTGAGATAGAAAGCATAGAGAGGTTAGGGTCCGATCACATTCACTTAGTTTAAAAGATTCAACAAGAAGACATAGCTATAAGTGAATGCTATAGAGGACAGCACACTAGTATATATATATATATATGATCAACATAATGAAGATAATCATGAAGACATGTTGAGATTGAAGCCAAACCAAATGTGAAGACACAGCAAATGTAACACCATGGGTAGAACACTTCAAACAGACGAATTTTGTGGTGGCTTTACCCACCGTATAGGAAGTATTAGACCCAGACACGGCGCACAATTATCGTGGCGCTCCGAAGTCAAATTCCACATTAATGTATTCACACTTAGAATGTATGTCTTCATTGATTGAAGATATACTTTACTTCATGTGTTGCACATCTAAGTCATCAATATGCATAAGTGTTAGGATGTGTGCTTGATCACAGGACATTTGAGGATTCCAAGATATTTAGCTCACACCGTAACTTGCAAAATCTCTTCTCATCCAAGGGCTTGGTGAAGATATCTGCCAATTGCTCTTCAGTGTTGACGTGTATGATATCAATATCTTCCTTCACAACATGATCTCTGAGAAAGTGATGACGAATTTCAATGTGCTTTGTCTTTGAGTGCTGAACTGGGTTGTTGGCAATCTTGATGGCGCTTTCGTTGTCGCAGTAGAGTGGCACTTGCTTCAGATGAATGCCATAGTCTTTGAGTGTTTGCTTCATCCACAGAAGATGAGCGCAGCAAGATCCAGCAGCAATGTATTCAGATTCAGCAGTGGACAGAGATACAAAGTTCTGCTTCTTTGAAGACCAACATACAAGTGATCGTCCTAGAAAATGACATGTGCCTGATGTAGACTTGCGATCCACCTTGTCACCAGCATAATCAGCATCCGAGAATCCAACCAGATCAAACTCTGAGCCCTTTGGATACCATAATCCTAGAGTTGGGGTGTGAGCCAAATATCGAAGAATTCGCTTCACAGCTAAGTGATGCGACTCCTTTGGTGCCGCTTGAAATCGAGCACACATGCAAACACTAAGCATAATATTTGGCCTAGATGCACATAAATAAAGCAAAGAACCAATCATGGAGCGGTATACCTTTTGATCGAACTCTTTACCATTGTCGTCAGGACCTAGATGATGTTTGGCTGGCATTGGTGTTGTGAAGCCTTTGCATTCTTGCATACCGAACTTCTTCAGGCAATCTTTGAGATACTTCTCTTGAGATATGAAGATGCCATTGCGTTGTTGTCGTATTTGAAGACCAAGGAAGAACTTCAGCTCCCCCATCATGGATATCTGATATTGCTCTTGCATCATATATCCAAACTCTTCACTGTACTTCTGATTGGTGCAGCCGAAGATAATGTCATCCACATATATTTGGCACACAAACAGTTCACCATCATATGTCTTCGTGAAAAGAGTGGGATCCAGGGAACCAGGTATGAAGCCTTTGCTCTTCAGGAAGTATTTGAGTGTGTCATACCAGGCCCGAGGGGCTTGTTTGAGGCCATACAGTGCCTTGTTGAGCTTGTATACCATGTCAGGATGTTTTGGATCTTCAAAGCCAGGCGGTTGTGCAACATACACTTCTTCTTCAATCTTGTCGTTGAGAAAAGCTCTCTTCACATCCATTTGATATAGAAGTATGTTATGATGATTTGCATAGGCCAGCAGTATGCATATGGCTTCAAGTCTAGCCACAGGAGCAAATGTTTCCTCGAAGTCAATCCCTTCAACTTGAGTGTATCCTTGAGCAACGAGACGAGCTTTGTTTCTGACAACTTGACCATGCTCATCTTGCTTGTTGCGATATATCCATTTGGTGCCTATTATATCGTGCTTCCGAGGATCAGGACGCTTAACCAGTTCCCATACATTATTCAGCTCAAACTGTTGAAGCTCTTCTTGCATAGCTTGAATCCATTCAGGTTCCATGAAGGCTTCTTCAACTTTCTTGGGTTCTGTTATTGAGACGAATGCGAAGTGCCCATAGAAATTTGCTAGCTGTGTTGCCCTTGAACGAGTGAGTGGACCTGGTGCATTGATGCTATCGATTATTCTCTCATTCTGCACTTCATTTGCAACACGAGGATGTACAGGACGAAGATTTTGCTCTTGCTGATCATTGTCATTGTTAGAGGGATTGTCTTTAGGCTGAGCATTGTCTTCAGGTTGATCAGGTGCGGAGATGATAAGTTCTTCTTCAGGTTGAGCTTCAGAAGGTATGATTTCTCCAGTTCCCATAAGTTTGATTGATTCACTGGATGGAACTTCATCTAGCACATTTGGCAAGTGCTCTCTTTGTGAGCCGTTAGTTTCATCGAACCGCACATCCACTGTTTCAATCACTTTGTAATGAAAGAGATTGAAGACACTGTAGGAGTGCGAATCCTTTCCATATCCAAGCATAAAACCCTCATGTGCTTTTGGTGCAAATTTTGAAGTGTGATGTGGATCCTTGATACAGCACTTGGCGCCAAATACTCTGAAGTAACTGACATTTGGCTTCTTGCCAGTAAGGAGCTCATAGGATGTCTTGTTCAGAAGCTTGTGAAGATAGACACGGTTGATGATATGGCATGTAGTGTCAATGGCTTCAGGCCAGAATTTTCTTGGAGTCTTGTATTCATCAAGCATCGTCCGAGCCATCTCAATAAGTGTTCTATTCTTGCGTTCGACGACGCCATTCTGCTGTGGCGTCTACGGAGCTGATAATTCGTGTGTGATGCCCAAAGTATCAAGATATGTATCTAGGCCAGTGTTCTTGAATTCAGTGCCATTGTCACTTCTGATGTGCTTTATCTTGGCGCCATAGTTGTTCATTGCTCGATTGGCGAAGCGTCTGAAGACATCCTGCACTTCAGTCTTGTAAAGGATTATATGCACCCAGTATATCTTGAATAATCATCAACAATGACAAAGCCATAGAGACAAGCAGTAGTAGTAAGAGTTGAGTAATGAGTGGGACCAAAAAGATCCATGTGTAGCAGTTCAAAGGGTTGAGTCATTGTCATGATTGTCTTCGAGGGATGCTTGGCCCTCGTCATCTTTCCTGCTTCACAGGCACCGCATAAGTGATCCTTCTTGAACTTGACGCCCTCAATGCCTATGACATGCTTCTTCCTTGCAAGGGTGTCGAGGTTCCTCATGCCAGCATGCCCTAGCCTTCGATGCCAGAGCCAGCATTCAGAAGCTTTTGCTAGAAGACATACTGCAAGTTGTGGTCTTGCTGAGAAATCTACAACATACAAATCATCTTTTCGACACCCTTCAAACACTAGAGACTTGTCAGATTCCATTAGTACAAGGCAACGATATTTTCCAAACATCACAATCATGTTTAAATCACAAAGCATTGAGACAGACATTAAGTTGAAACCAAGGGATTCAACAAGCATGCCTTTATCCATGTGTTGATCCTTTGATATTGCAACTCTACCTAGACCCAATACCTTGCTTTTACCAGTGTCAGCAAATGTGATGTGACTTTTGTCTGATGGACGTAAAGTTGAGTCCATGAGAAGGCTTCGCTTGCCAGTCATGTGATTTGTACACCCACTATCAATAATCCATTCTGAAGCAGCTGGTGTCGTACCCTACAGTGCAGTTAGGGGGATAGGCTTCACAAAGAGAATTGTGAAGCAAAAACATTTGACGAACCAGTGGATTATTAAAGCTTAGATCGATATTAGGACTGATAGAGCAAGTTGCAAGCGATTCAGAAACAAAGTACATAGTAAGACCATTTGGGCATTTGATCTTGCACCCTACAAGATGTTTAAGGTCCCCAGCAATAGTGTCAGACGATTTTGGTTTTCGGCTGGAGACCTTTCGCTGCAAAAGAGAGTTAAGCTTTCTTAGCCACCCACATCTTCAGGGGTGGCTTCAAAGCAATAAGTCTAAGTGCAGCATCTGAGAACTTTGGCTTTGGAGCCCTAGCAAAAAGTCTTGCAGGTGGACAATATTATTCATAAGAATAAGAAGAATAGTTCTTGGTCTTATGAACATGGCGGTTTGATGAACCGCGCTCATATTCATAGGCCTGAGTATGGCTTCCCTGCAAAACATTTGCGTTAGTGTGACTCAGGTGAGTCCTCTGTCTGTATGAAGCCTTTGGACCGTATGAAGCCTGTGGTCTGGGGTTTGTCTTCTTCACCTATGGTGTCATGATGACATTCACAGGAAGATTCTCCAAACACCTTTTCGGCACCCAGATCTTCTTCATAGGCGGTCCATTCCTGTAGTTAGTACCAATATACCTGGCAAACACTTCACCATTCTGATTCTTAAACAGTTTATAGTTTGCATCAAAGGATTCATCAATAACAATGGGGTTAGCACAAGTGAAGACAGATAGAGTGGATGGATCTGCTGAAGGTTCCTTTGCAGCAACCCATGTGGTTTTGGGGTACTGCTCAGGTTTCCAGTAAGAGCCATCAGCATTCATTTTCCTTACGAACCCAACACCCTCTTTCCTAGGGTTTCGGTTCAAGATCTACCTTTTGAGGACATCACACAGTGTCTGATGCCCTTTGAGACTTTTGTACATCCCTGTTTCAAGCAGTGTCTTCAATCTAGCATTCTCATCAGAAATAGCAGTGGTATCCTCAGCAAAGGGGTTAGTTTCCACATCAATAGTTCAAGATATTGCAATAGTAGCAGCAGTAGAATATTCAGCAACAGAAGTAGCATTATCACACTCAATGCATTTAAGACATGGTGGTTCAAATCCTTCCCGAGCTGAACTGGTCTGTTCGGCGCGAAGTGACTCGTTTTCTTTTTGAAGATCTTCATGAGCCGCTCTCAATTTCTCAAGATCTTGCTTCCTCTGAAGATAATCATAGGAAAGCCTTTCATGAGCTGTTGAGAGCGTTTCATGACGACTTTCAAGTTCCTCATACTTAACGTGAAGATTTTTTATGTCTTCAATTAAGGACTGAGATCAAGTCATTTCAGCGTCTAACAGATCATCGCTTTTGTCTAACAGTTTTTGAAGGTGTTACATGGTTTTATGTTGTTCAGTTGCAATTTAAGCAAGTGTTTTGTAGCTGGGTTTGGAACCATAATCAGAGTCATCGTCACTAGATATTTGATAGTGAGTAGTGCGTGTGTTTACCTTGGCACCACGTGCCATGAAGCAGTAGGAAGGAGCGGAGTAGTCCTCGTCATTTGCATCAGTGTCGGTGATGAAGTCATTTTCTTCAGTGTTGAAGATGGACTTGGCAACGTATGCTGTAGCCAGACTTGCAATGCCAGAATCGGACTCCTCCTCAGACTCCACCTCCGCCTCCTCAGAAGCGGACTCATCCTCAGAGTCCATTTCCTTGCCAACAAATGCACGTGTCTTGCCAGATGAGCTCTTCTTGTGTGATGAAGACTTGGAGGAAGACTTGGAAGAAGATTTCGAGTATTTCTTCTTCTTCTTGTCGTCTGAGTCAAACTCCTTGCTCTTCTTCTTCTTGTTGTTCTCATTGTCCCACTATGGACACTCAGAGATGTAGTGGCCAGGTTTCTTGCACTTGTGACATGTTCTCTTCTTGTAGTCATGAGCAGAAGCTTCATCATTCCTTGAGCTTGATCGTGACGAATTTCTGAGGCCTTTCTTCTTAGTGAATTTTTGGAACTTCTTCACAAGCATAGCAAGCTCCCTTCCAATGTCTTCAGGATCATCAGAACTGTTGTCAGATTATTCTTCAGATGAGGAGACAACCTTTGCCTTCAAGGCACGAGTTCGCCCATAGTTGGGACCGTAGATTTCTCTTTTCTCAGAAAGCTGAAACTCGTGTGTGTTGAGCCTCTCAAGTATGTCAGACGGATCGAGTGTCTTGAAATCAGGACGTTCTTGAATCATTATGGCTAGGGTGTCAAACGAACTGTCAAGTGATCTCAGGAGTGTCTTGACGACTTCATGCTTGGTGATCTCAGTAGCGCCGAGGGCTTGAAGTTCATTTGTGATGTCAGTGAGTCGATCAAACGTGAGCTGGACATTCTCATTGTCATTTCTCTTGAAGCGGTTGAAGGGGTTGCGAAGGACACTGATTCTCTGATCTCTTTGGGTTGAGACGCCTTCGTTGACCTTGGATAGCCAGTCCTAGACTAGCTTAGATGTTTCCAAAGCACTCACACGGCCATACTGTCCTTTGGTCAGATGACCACAGATGATATTCTTGGTAGTAGAGTCTAGTTGAACGAACTTCTTGACATCAGCGGCGGTGCCACCTTCTCCAGCCTTGGGAACGCCGTTCTTGACGACATACCATAGGTCGACATCAATGGCTTCAAGATGCATGCGCATCTTATTCTTCCAGTAGGGATATTCAGTTCCATCAAAGACGGGGCATGTAGCGGAGACTTTAATTATCCCTGCAGTCGACATAGCTAAAACTCCAGGTGGTTAAACCGAATCACACAGAACAAGGGAGTACCTTGCTCTGATACCAATTGAAAGTGCTAGTGATCGACTAGGGGGGGGTGAATAGGCGAGTTTTATGAAAGTCTTCAAAACATGTAAGTTTTGAACACAAACGATAGAAATAAACCTATTATCATGCGGCGGAAGGTAGACTACACTAGGCAAACCATAGTCATGTATTCAATGAAGTGAAAGCACAATGACAAATAGCAGCTAGGCAGTAAGGATCAGGTAGGAAGATGTTGAGAAGCCAATCAGTACACGTAATCACTTAGTGAAGTCGAATGGTGATGCTATCGTACAATGACTTCACAAGAACCAACAGTAAGTAGAGGGAAGGGAAGGATGAAACCAGTGACTTGTTGAAGACAATGATTTGTTGGACCAGTTCCAGTTGCTGTGACAACTGTACGTCTGGTTAGGGAGGCTGAGATTCAACTCAGAAGACCTCGTCTTCACCTTATTCCCCTTGAGCTAAGGACACCCAGTCCTCGCCCAATTACTCTGGCAAGTCTTCAAGGTAAAATTCCAAACCTTCACAGACTTTGTTCACCAGCGATCCACAATGACTCTTGGATGCTCAGAACGCAACGCCTAACCGGCTGGAGGATTCACAGTCCTCAAGTGTAATAAGTCTTCAGATCACACAGACAAGAAGACTTTAGTGATGCCTAACACTCTTTGGCTCTGGGTGGTTAGGGCTTTATCCTCTCAAGGAATTCTCTCTCAAAGGCTTCGAGGTGGGTTGCTCTCAAACGACAAAAGCCGTGCTTTAACTCTGAGCAGCCAACCGTTTATTGTTGTAGGGGGTGGGCTATTTATAGCCACTAGGAAACCCGACCTAATTTTTCCGAAATGACCCTGGGTCACTAAGGAACTGACATGTGTTCCAACGGTCAGATTTCAAACACACACATCAACTTTACTTGGGCTACAAGCAAAGCTGACTTGTCCAACTCTGAACAAGATTCGCTCTCATGGTCTTCAGTCGAAGACATAGGATTTTGGTTAAGCATCACTTCAGTCATTCTGACTGGTTTTCTTGGACCCCACTTAACAGTACGGTTGTTCCTATGACTCAACAAAGAAGAAAAAGAACTACGAAAGATCTAAGTCTTCGCGCTTCATAGTCTTCATGCGATGTCTTCTCTTGTCATAGTCTTCAAGGTGAATGTCTTCACATACCACCTTTGACTTCAATGTCTTCATACATTTTTAGGGGTCATCTCTAGTAGGAAAACCGAATCAATGAGGGACTTCTACCTGTGTTATCCTGCAACTCTCACAAACACATTAGTCCCTCAACTAGTTTTGTCGTCAATACTCCAAAACCAACTAGGGGTGGCACTAGATGCACTTACACTTGTGCGATCGCGTCCGCATCCGGCTACGCTGCTATTGCATCGCGAGAGGCGACTTGAGCGAGGGCGGCGACCTCGAGCTTCATCCCCGAAGACAAGCTCTCCCGCAGAGCGTTCGCACTTGCGGTCATGGCGGATGTGGTGCCAGGTAGGAGGACGACGCGCTATGGTGTGGAGGTTAGCTGGGCGTTGCCGCTTTAAGTAGCGCATTCCGGTGAGGCCAATCGTCCGGGTGCGTCATTAAGTCACCGGAGTTAGTTCCTCGGTCACCGAGCCTCTTAACGACGACATACGAACGGACGACATGAATGCGGGTAGCTCACGCCGGCTGGGAACGCATCGCGCGACGGCACGAGGGACGAGGGTTTTGGTGTGCCAGGGTAGTCAGCTGCGGTCGTGGCAACGTTGGAGATGCCCTTTGCTCACATGCGATCCCTGCATGTCATTGAAAAAGAAAGACGACCCGGTATGGTCTCAGGTCCACAGGATGCAGTTGGCCGCACTACACCACTCCGCGGACGCGTCGCGGCGCCCCGTGCATCCTCGACGAGCCGGGTGTTGGGGTGTGTTTGGATTGTGGCGAAAGTGCACCTTACCAAAATTTTGGTGATGACCCGAAGATTGGTCTTTGTTTGGATGGTTGCCATTTTTTTGGCATGCCAATGAACTCTAGCCAACTCTAGTTCATTTTTCTTGCCAATGTCGTCCAAGTCATGGGCAACCAATACCTCAACCAAAATTTTGGTCATGACCCAAAGATTGGTCTTTATTTGGATGGTTGCCATTTCTTTGGCATGCCAATGAACTCTAGCCAACTCTAGTTCATTTTTCTTGCCAATGTCGGCCAAATCATGGGCAACCAATACCTCAACCAAAATTTTGGCTACCCAATGCTTTGATGGGGCAACCTTGGGCACAAACCAAACATACCGTTGGTCGTGCCACAGCACTAACGCCACCCTCAGCACACTGAAACCGACCGTGTCTAGCGATGATATGAGCGTGTCGCTCACCGTGGTTGCCGTGTCCAGAGGCGGTGCTGGAGCTGTGCCCCATTGTTGGCCCCAACGACCCACATGAACGGTTGTCGGTGGCGAGGAGGTCGTGGGCCAGCTCCTCCATTGGATTAGTCTGCGCTACATCGTCCCGATGGGTGTGCCCCACATGTCGGTTTCCCTGTTTTCCGGCCATATTCGAGCGTCAGTGCTCCGCATTGCGCATTAGGCCTTTCACTATGTAGGCCAAGCGAGACAACTTATTGTTTATTTGAGCCGTTCAAGTATAATCATGTGGTGTTTGCTTATTTCTCATTCCTCTCCAACCCTCTTCTCCATCGATCATGTCGCCCTCCAGTCGAGTCCATCCTCCCGCATGCCTCATTTGAACATTCCACCGAGTATCATTCGCATGTACCCACCCTAGTCTTCTTTCAATAGATCTCCAGACTACGAGATGAAATCGAGAGGGAACGAGTGGGGGCACGTGATACCCAAGGCGGATTCAAAATTTTGAACCGGTGATAATAACATCCGCAAATCATATATAAAGGGTATTCAATGTTCGTTTTGTTTTTGAACGTACAATATACTCCCTCCTATCCTTTCTAGTTTACATATAAGTTTTATGTGTAGTCAAAGTATCTCTACTTTGATCAAAAAGGTATCAACATTCAACAACGCCCAATCAATATTGTTAGATTCGTACGTACTCCTAGATTTGTACTCGAGATGGTTTCCAATTTGACTATTGACAAGATTAATAGTACATGAGATGTATAATGTGAAAATTATATCGTTGGAAACTCCTTTCACATACGAATTTGACCGTATGCTTTGTGTAAGTTGCATGTCATATATTATTACTCTAACATTTGGTCAAAGTTAGCCTCGAAAAACGCATTAGATCCTGTATGCTTTGTGTAAGTTGCATGTCATATATTATTACTCTAACATTTGGTCAAAGTAGTATAGTGGAAGTGGATCCTCTGACGTAGGTATCCCTGCCTTACCCTCCCTTTCGGTCACTTACTGGCAGACCCTATGCTTACTAGGCCCCGCATGTCAGTTACTTAATGGGTTCAGCCACGTTAGGGGATCGTCATCCGTAGTATACTCACTCTGTTTTTTATTTACTCCGCATAAAACAGAGGGAGTGGTGGTATAATAAATGACGCGGGCGGGGGAGGGGGAGGGACGTCGGTTTGCTCTCAACTACGGTCCCACAAGCGAGCGAAAACGCAAGACGAAGCGCGTTCCATTCGGTGAGCACTTGGAGGGTCCAGCGTGCCGGGCTGCAACACGAATGCGACAAGAGCGATGTACAGTCAAAACCGATTAACCGGTCGTCACCGGAACCACTATTCACACCAGAACCTTCGCTGCTCGTCCTACGCCAGCCAGTGCCCTAAAACCACACCAAATCTCCAGCCCATTCCCCCACCTTTCGATCCCCTAGCCCGCATCAAGCGTCCCCTAGTTCACTAGAAAGCCATGGTGCGCCGCAAGATCACTTACTACAAGATGCTGACGCCGGAGCGCCGTGCAGAAATCGCGGCGGTGGTCGGCGCCACAGACCTCCGTTCCCAAGCTCGCTTTGCGGCGGGCCAATCCCCAAGTTCTCTGGAGCCAAGCTACAAGGAGGAGGAAGCCGATCCAATGTTCATGGCGGAGGTCGCGGCGCAGAAGGCCCCCGATGGGTATGAGACGATGGACGTCGACTTCGTGCCGGCGTTCGAGTCCCCCATGGTGCAGGCGGACCAGTGGTTCAACATGGCGATACTAAAGGAGGACCGGGAGGCAGAGGCTCAACTCGACGCAGAGCGCGCGCATGCTGCTGCCATCGAGGCTCTCCTGTAGGCGGAACCGGATGTCGTGGATGTGAACCACGCGGCAGAGGCTCAACTTGAGGCGGAGCGCGCGGATGCCGCTGCCATCGAGGCCCTCCTGTAGGCGGAACTGGATGTCCTGGACTTGAACCGGGTGGAGAGGCTCCACTCGACGCAGAGCACGCGGATGCCGCTCTCATTGACGCCCTCCTGCAGGCGGAACCGGACGGCTTGGACTTGAACCGGGCGACGGAGGCTCGACTCGACACGGAGCGCGTGGATGCCGCTGCCATCGAGGCCCTCCTGCAGGTGGAACCGGACGTCTTCGACTTGAACCAGGCTGTGCTCTCGTCCATGCAGAGCGCCCACACGGTCCACTTGAACGAGTAGCTGGAGGCCGAGGACAACCACGGTGCGGAGACACACGTCGGCAACGACGGCTGGTTCGCGCCAGCAGCCAAAGACGACGAGGCCGTCTCTTTCCGCGAGCAGTGATAGTTTTTCTTTATGTTGTTGTTTTTATGGATCTTTTGCTGTGTAAACACATATATTTGTTATGCAAGTCGCCTGACTTGGGTCAGTCTACCATTTCAGGCAGTTGAATGAATATCCTACGTCTCCTAACCCTTCTTTCCTTCTTCCTCACCTCTTCTTCTTCCCCAACAGACCACCGCACGGGCCGTACGGATACTCCCCAACATGCGGTTGGATAAACATACTCTATGAACGAAAATTATGTGTCAGCGATAGGATGGCTGAGTTTGCTTTGTTCACATGCGACAACACGTGTCAGTGAGGGTGCGTTCCCTTGGTTGGGTTTGCGGCGTGCAGGAGCGACTGTGTGAGGGTGCGGTGCGACCGTGGCGTGCAGGAGCGACCGTGTGAGGGTGCGGTGCGACCGCGACAGCCATGCGCAAGTGTACCTCCTTCTCATTTTGAAAACTTTAGGCAAGCTTGGCAAAAATGTGTGGCGAAGTTTGGCAATGCAAGGCCTAGACCCAAACATGATAAGTACATACGTACTAGGAGTACTAGTGTTAAAAAAGAAAGGCGGGGTTTTCCTTCGCGAGATTTAATCGATACAAATCCTCGTTTCACGTGTCAATTAATGCGTATCTTTTTCTCCAAAGACCAAAGAGCTAACCATCTCACTCCTCATCGCTTGACTAATGCAGCGCCATGCAAACCAACCTTCTCACTTCCGCATGCATGCAGGGGATATTAATGTCCTTGGTTGCTAACCCATCAATTTTGCCTCGATTAGTGTTAGTGGCCCTTTGCAAATTGTAATTTTGATATACCGTCCTTGTGAACAAAAAAAATGGAGGTAGTAACTATATTTGACTTCCTTCCCCATTGCGGTGACGTCGGCGATATCTTTTTTTGGTGGTTTGGCGAAGTGCGTTCGACGGAGAACACCATTGAGGGAGACCACAGTAAGTCGTTCGCAAGTGCCGCCTGCAAGCCGAGACAACCGCCTTATTTGCATCCAGGAAGTCCTTTACTAGTACTACTAGGAGTACTAGTGCGATGAGATGGTTTCTCGAAGAAGACGATGGAGAAGCGGAGTCAGCGAAGAGTGAAATGATGGTTGCTTCGTCCATGCTTTTGTGATTTGACGCCTCACTACTTTGTGATTTGTGATAGAAGGGACAGGGGAGTAGACTCTGTGCTCTATACTGTACTACATGCGTCCAAGCATGGGAGAAAGAGGAGAGACGTTGCATTTTTCTATTCCTTCAATCAATCAATCAGGGAGCTTCGGTTCCATCTTTTTGGCTTTGGCAACACCGTCCATAATGGTTCCCACGATGCCAAAAGCTATTTTCACATTTGGCTACACATTGTGGATGCCATTAACCGTACCACTTGGTTTTGCTCCTGTGTGCTATCTATACAAATCTCAATTATATTGATCTAAAAAATTATAGAATCAAGATTAGTAAAAAGGAGGTGATTTTGCCACGCGGATGGCGGGGGAGGTTTCTTATTTGAGCAATGCTACATCCACGTAATGGTTTATGTAAAGTTACGAACTGATGTGATGTGGGACTATTTGATTGGATTAAAGGAGAGGATTAGGCCCACCCCACCTGAAAATCAGGGGGGCATATATAGATTAGATGGAAAGTATACGTAGCAGCTACGTAGCCCTTTGTAAGTCTAGGATTAGGCTTCTTATTTTCGGAGGATGTTGTCCCGGCGGTTTGCTAACATGCGGTCCCACGTGTCAGTGCTTTACCAAGTCGATCCGTGTCCCACATGAGGCAGAACACCGACAGAAGCAACACGTGGTTAAGTTGAAGAAGATGAGGGAGAAGCGGATTCAACAATGAGTGAAATGATGGTTGCTTCGTCCCTCCAACTTAACTGCGGGAAAGGTGCAGCTTTGTGATTTGACGCCTCATTGCTCGTTACTACGCCGGCGCCATGACTGGGGTGCTTCACCCCGGCTGCTCTGCACTATATTCCGGTATGACACGTGGACCCGATAGCTTGATGTCCCACATGTCGGCGAAAGGGACTAGAAGATTTATGAAAGCAAGCGCTCCACTCTTACGACGGCCCAGTGAACTGTCACTTGTACTGTATAGTACTATAGTTTTGTTGTTTCGCACGATCCATCGATACAAACCCGATTAAACAGGAAAGGGCAGGATTTTTCCCGCGCGGTAGATGATACTGGCCATACATTTCAAAGGCAATTTTAATGTATGCAAACTGAATAATTATAAGTAAGAATATGATATCTAGTAAAACTAAAAACACATATGATTTATTGTGTTAGAGTGTAGTAGTAGTGCTGTATTGCATAGTTGTTAGATGTAACATGCGAGAACGTGTAGAGATGTAGTTCTGGAGGGCCTACAAAGAGAAAAGCGTAATACGGTCACCGAACTTCAGAATAAGCTGATTACGGTCACTATATACATTTTGCGGTGATTATACGGTTACTTGCTCACAGTTCAGCATCGGATTGCACTCTATTGACCAGCCAAATAGTCTGCGTGGCGCCATGTTGACTAATTAAATTGACCACGTTCCTTGTGGGTCCCACCTGTCAGTTCACATAGGCAAAAGGTCAGATAAACACAAATTTACGCAGGCGCGACAAGGCTCCAACCCGTGCGCGGGAATCACCTGGTTGTGTATGTGTCTGTTAGGGCCTGATGTGTGCGCATGCACGTGTAGGTTGAGCACTTGAGCGTGAGAGAGTGTGTTGGTCATGTGGTGTACTGGTGTGTGCATGCATGCGTGCGTCTGTGCGTGTGAGTGTTGCGTGCGTGTGTGTGAGTGTTGCGTGCGTGCGTGGCTGCGTGTGTACGTGTGAGTGTTGCGTGCGTGCGTGGGTGCATGTGTTTGTGTGAGTTTTGCGTGGATGCAGTTCGTGTGCATGCGTGCGTGTGTGTATAATCACCACACCAGCTCCTGTGTGTTAAAACAGACGGCTCAACATACCAATACAAGGCCACCTTGTCCGTTGTGCCCGCGGTCATGACTTTGAACCACCGTCCAAATATTTTTTTGTCGTTTGTTTTCATTCTTACTAGCAAGATGCTTGTGCGTTGCATGTAACATCAAGATGCATTTGTATGACTTGTTTATCTTGTGAGAGAAAAGGATGAACGAGGGAAGGCCTTATTTGCAAATGTGGAGAGGTGTGTGGGTACCTTTTTGCAAAATTGCCATAGTTTCTTTCCTATCCGTCAGATATAAATCAGACGGCCTATATTGCAGGATGGTAGACACACCATCATCACCAACTCTGTTTTTTTATAAGAGTGTATTTTATCTATTTTATAAGAGTGTAGATGTAGAGTAGATACAAGTCGACAGGTGGGCACGATGGTAGTGAGATAATGTGATGCAACACTAGAGGTGCCACGTGGAGCGTTTAACTGGTCAACTAGTCATGTCATGAGCAAATACAGAGTTGTACGGTGAGCCCATGACTGTATAATAACCACTAAATGTAAATGGTGACTGTAATGAGTGGATTCTGAAGTCCAATGTACGTATCGTGCTTTCGCTTCAAATACAATGATCGTCATTGCATATATTGCGAGAGAAAGATGAAACATGCGTGAATTTCTGGGGGCTTACTTTTAGAGGACCTGGAGATAGTTTTGTGTGCATACGTGAAAGGGGCGTACATGGGGGTATGCGATGGAGAGAGAGAGATGCTCTTTGTTTCTCTTTATTATGACTAACTTTGTATATAGTATAAAAATATACAGATTCACAGTGCGGAATAAATATCATTGTGGGCACCATGCAATGCAAATTAGCGTTCGTACTCCTCCATATAACTTTGTAATGTTGTATTGTATATATGTAGAAACTCTAAAATAATTTTTTGGCCACACTTTATTCAAAAGGAATGTTGTATGCGAAATAAACGTGAAGAGAGGGCTTTTTAGATCAATGGGGTACATGATGTAACATGTGTGAATGTGTAGTTGATGCATTTGGCGGGGCCTAGAGAGGTATGTGTGTGTATTACGTATTCGAGAGAGGCATGGATAGAGGGGCCGACGGGGGGGGGGGGGCGTGGGAGAGATAGCACGAGAAATGAGAGTGGTCTAGAGAGAGAGAGACGAATATGACGTCACGACAAGAGATTCCATTCCCGTGAGTGTGTATATGCAAGGGGGGAGGGAATAGAGGCACCAGGAGAAATTTTCTGTGTGTGTGGTGTTTGTGTTGGTATGTGTGGGTGTGAGAAGATGATGAGACGTGGGGGTAGAGGATGTGTCACCGCGTGAGGTCCGGTGGGTCAAGGTGAGGACCTTCGTTCGGTTCCGTCCTGCCCCACATTGGTCGTCCCGTGACACATTTAGGAAGACCCATGGATGACTAGTCGTACAAGACAAAGATAGCAGAATTTTGAAGGACTCTGTGTCCACTGACAAAGCCGGCTAGGATTTGTAACCCTAGGTTCTCGGACTAAGGTAACCCCTTTATCTCTGATATTACTATTCATCCAACCTAACTTTAAGGGGCATCCTACAGAATGCTCTGCTAGAATTATACTCGTCGATTAGGAAGAGAGGTGTGAGACAATGCGTGAGAGATAGGCGTAAAGATAATGTGCGTACATGAGACACGTAGGCAGGTCCATGTATATAGAAAGGGTTGATGAGGATTGTGCGTGTGTATGTTTGCGAGAGGAAGAGTGCTTGTGATAAAGGTTAGTGAAAACAATTGTAAATGGTTACGAGAGGGAGGGAGGGTTATATCAAGAGCATGTGTGTGAGAAAGACACCTCGGGAGAGAGTGTGTGAGCATGTGTGAGAGACCACCGATGGAGAGTGAAACTACACGTAAAAGACTGCTCTACACATTGATTAAAGATATAAATTGTATCCAAAATTTAGGATGGGATCATGATATTTGCAATTCGCGTAAGGAGCGGTCATTGATCCACCAGACATCTAGATTCTATCGAATTTGAGCATGTCTATGTTATTATTCGACACAATTGATCCACATAGTTAGTATTTTGAACTCCAGACAATGCATCGCTTTAGCAATCGAATATAAACGTGAGTATAGTTCATGTTGTGTGTGTAAAGCACATTATACATACAAAAGTTACACAATGGACATTATAAATAGCTACCTATGAACTAGCATACATTTGGATTCAACTTAAGGTGGTTTAAAAAAATCGAATTCAACATGAAGTCCATTCAATTATTTGAATTTGATATCATGGCATTTGTAAACCATACCTAAATTATGGGGGCACCAATCTTTGCTCTGATTTTTTACATAATAGCATATGTAGTCGTGTACAAAATAGATTCAAATTTAGCTCCTCCATTCCAAAATAATCGTAGTTATAGGATTTTCAAGTGTCAAAATTTCAAAAAGAAGCGGATAATTTAATGAGGTTTTCAAACATACAAGGTCAAATATAACGTTGTCTACTTAGGTCAATCCTCATAGTTCAAGAGTACTGTAAACTTGAATGCTTGTGTTTCAAAATTTTGAACGAAGCGCCAAAAGAGCCTCTACTCGCCCGAAACCGCGTGAGACCAATGTTTGGTAGTACAAGGAAATTACTTTTCTAATAACTCCGACCCGTGAAACCTACCGGCCCGACGTCCAAAGGTCTAAACCGGGGTAGGTTTGTAGCTTCATCTAGACGCCACACAACCGCATCCGAAAAACATTCATACACAATGGCCGCCTAAGCACACATGCGCGCGGCCGAAATTGCTCGCGCCCACTATTTGGGACACCTGGGATTACCATCCTACCCCCGACCCATAGTAGGTCCTAAATTTAAGAGGGGGGCAAAGTTTGTACTTTCCCCAAATTTCAAACAAGCGCATCCCATCTTCTGTTCAAAAAAGCCAAAAACAATCACGTCCCAGACCGAAACAGGGTTCCCCCCACCCGTCTGATTTCCCATTCGTACTCCGTGGGCGCCAAAGCTACCTTTCCACCAGCCGCGAAACCCTGGCGTCCTCCATCCGCTACCCCATCCCACCCATCAACCGCCGCCCTCCTCCATCACGCCGGAGCCGATACCCCGACGTCGTCGTCCACCGCAACCTCAACCGCAACGCCCTCCACGGCCAGTAGTCGAAGCCGAGGCCGAGCCATCCGTACCCGAGCCAGTTCAAGCACGTCGTCCTGCGCCTCACCGCTGCCGCTCCAACTTTGCCATGCTCCACCGCACCAGAGCTATTCCTTCTACGCCGTCCTTCGCCGCCTCGGATCTGCTTCCCCTCCGCTGACATACGGCCACGGCAACACAGTCAACAATTTGGCCATGGGTTCGTCCAAGCCTGGACCCTCCAAAACATCGGTTTCCCCGGTAAAAATAAGAAGATCGGCGCGACATGTGGAGGTGACCACACTGGCAACCGAAAAAGGTACTCCTCTTCCCTTATTCATGCAAATCTTACGTCTCTGCTTGCACGGTATTCATCCCACAGAAGACACTAGTTGACCGCTTCTTCTTGATACTAGATGTTCCTAGTAACTCGCGATGCACAAGGTTTCTCCTCATATACTATTTCACCTTAGCTAGAGGTCCGTCGCCCCCCTGAATTTCAATTTCTGGCCAGTTGATTCCCAATTAACGGAAGCATTCCCCGGCATAACAGGCGCTAGTACGCCTATTACGTCGGGGAAGCAGCGCCTTGGTGTTTATCTTAGGGGCGTGTGCGGCCTAGAGGTAATGGCACCCGATCTGGAGGTCGGCCGGGATTAAAGGGATGGCCTGGGGGTGCTGCCAAGCACGGCGGTAGTGTGAGGTCGATGGGAGGGCGAGGCGGCGGAGGCAGGGGTCTGGGCCGGTGGTCGCTGGCGGTTCGAGAAAGATCGTCAACAGTGACTGGCGGGAGGTAGACGAAGGCCATCTGCCCGTTCCTTATAGATCGGACGGTTCATTAAAAAATTGACTAACCTATTTATTTTCAGTTGAATGTTATCTTAGATATGACCACATGTGGTGGTGTGCTGGAGGAGTACCTGCATTTCCTGTGCTCATATATTACAAAATCATATGGAGTAGAATCTATTTTTGTTTGCCATGCAATGTTGTAGAGCTATCATATGTCTCCTGTCATTTATTTTTCAGCCACCTGCTATCTGCTACTTTTACAGTGCACTAGTTCTGCACACACTTCACCCTTACTCTCACTATTGTGTTTTTATGCAAGGGTATTTCAGACTCTGCTGCCATGAGAGAAGCCAAAAATAAAAGAGAGAAGTCGCTCCAGCTTCGTATGCGGGTAGGCAAGACACGTTACAGCGCTATAAAGGGTGCAGTGTCAGCAGATGGAGACGGTAAAGGTAGCTCTGGAGTTGATGACCTCGCTCGCAATGAACCACCATCCCATGTGCTTGCTTTAACTTCGCGGTGTCATATGTGGTTGCATGTTCCATATGGTGTCTAGCTTGTATTCGAAAGGCCGAAGTCGGTAAGATAAGGAAAGATATTTTTTTACATGAACCACCATCCCGCGAGCACCAAAAGACAAATAGCTAGTCAGGGCACTGGCCGAGCCAGTGACAAGCCCAGTAAAGATAGGCATCACCTAGAAGCCAACTAAAAAGCTGCGATGGTGGCGAAGTAGCCCGCCTCCCACCAGGCTCTCAGGTCCTAGTTGATCATGCTCACCACTCCACCCGGATGTCTAGCTTGTATTGCTTCCAATTTGGTTAAATTGCATCTGCTTAGCTTACACATTATACCTTTGAATATGACATGCCTTTCTGTTTTTGGTACATACTAGTACATCTGTGTATTAACCATGTTCTTACATCAAACTAATGTTCTTGTGTATCCCTCATCAATCACTTATGACGAGGCAGGCAGGCAAGGGGACTACTCCTCATTTAAAGAATGCAGCGTCAGCCTCCCGACATGATTCTCAAGAAACAGAAATGCTAGATGAAGATAGTGAACGTAGCTCTGTAGTTGATTACAACATTTCCCCTACACTAGCATCGCAGGTGCTTGCTCTAACTTGGCAGTGTGATATGTGGTTGCATGTTGCATATGGTGTCTAGATTGTAATTCTTCCAATCTGGTTAAACTGCATGTGCTAGTCTGCTTAACTTATACATTATACCTGTTAATGTGACATGCCTTCCTGTATTTAGTACATAGTACATCTGTCTATTAAGCATGTCCTTACATGAAACTATTGTTTTTTTGTATCCCGCATCAATCAACATGACGAGACACCTTTAGTATATGCAGTGCGATATTAGTTGCATCTTTCATATGATTTATAGCATGCGCTGCTTCTAATTTGTTGAAATTCCATTTATGATGGGACGGTTTTAACTTGGCAGAGTCATATTGGTTGCATCTTTCATGTGGTGTCTAGCTTGCATTGCTTCTTATTTGCTAGAACTGTTTCTGTTTAGTTTACACAAACAGTTGTGAACATGCCATGCCGTCCTGTTTTTCGTACATATTCCATCCTGGTATCATGTGTTTGCCTTACATCAAAGTAGTGATTGTCAGTATCATGCATGAATGATTTCTGAAGAGAGAATTTTATTGCTTTTTCTTGTCGGTTTTAGTTGATAATTCAAAATCAATAAAGCGGAAGGAAGTTAGCAAAGCAGCGGATAAAGGTGCTCCTTCCGAACGGAGGGCCTCTACAGTTTCTACTCCTCCACACCCCCAAGATGATTTCCAAGACAACACATGCATCGACACTCAACAAAGCTGTGTTTATGATGAGCACGTCTCCCCTAGTGCAGCATCACCGGTGCTCCCTCTAACTTGGCACTATTATATGTGGTTGCATGTTATGTGTGATGTCTAGCTTGTATTGCTTCTAATTTTGTTGAATTCCATCTGCTTACTTTACACATTATACTTGAATAAGACACGTGTTCCTGTTTCTAGAACATACAATATATGTCTATCACACCATGTTCTTACATCAAATTACTACTGTTGTGTAACCTGCAACAATCACTTATCATAAGACACGTTTGACTTCGGAGTGTGATATAGGTTACATCTCACATTCTTTTCTAGCTTGTACTACTAATTTGTTGAAATGACACTTATGACGAGACCGTTTTAACTTGGTAGAGTGATATTCGTTGCATCTTTCATATGGTGTCTAGCTTTCGTTGCTTCTAATTTGTTGAAATGCCTTCTCCTTAGTTTACACATCATAAGCTATGAATATGCAATGCTGTGAATATGCAATGGCACTAATGACGAGAGACCTCTAACATGGTAGTGTGATGTTGTTTTCATCTTGCATGTGATTTATTTCTTGTACTACTTCACATTTTTTTAAATGCCATTTATGATGAGACACTGTTAACTTGGTAGAGCGATATTTGTAGCATCTTTCATATGGTGTCTACCTTCCATTGCATTGCTTCTAATTTGGTGAAATGTCTTCTTCTTAGTTTACACATCATAGTTCTGGTTATCTCTTCCGTCCTGTTTTTCATACATATTACATCCTCCTATCATGTTTGTCTAACATCAAAGTCTAGTTCGTCTGCATCACGCATCAATTTGTTCTGAAGAACTAAATTGTTATTCGTTTTTCTTGTCGACTTGACTTAACATGGCATAGAGAAAGAGGAAGAAACACAGAATGGAAGGGAATGAGAAGCGGATGAATCCTGCAGATTCTGCTGGTACTGATGGTGCAATAGAAGGTTAAAGTCCAGCGGAAAATTCTACAAACACGGCATCCCATGCTACATGAGTTGCAAAAAAAGACAAACAGAAACAAATAGCTGCCACCAAACAAGCAGAGACAACCCTAGTTCTTGCAACACCTACCACAGTACTACCAGCTGCACGACTTACTCGTGCGTCAACTGAGCTAGCAGCACGTTCCCAAGCTCCCTTGCCACCTGACACTACTTCCCAAGCACTCTTGACACAAGACGAGTTGGCAATATCAGATGAACCTTGTGAGCTTCAACAGCAAGAAGGTAGTTGCTGGAGTTAAGTTACAGGTGCATGCTTCTTTATATGTAGTCTCACAGTTTGATGTACACTAACACTTGCTATGTTTGTTGTTGGACTAGCACCTAGGCGCAAGAGGAAACAAACATCAGGGATAATGCTCGATAGGTTAACTAAATCTAGAGGAGGAAGAATGGAGATCCGTTTCGAGGCAGGTTTAAAAAGGCCACGTGATGCTACAGAGTCAGCCAAGTTAGTATCAGAGGCAGCGGAGCCGTTAGGTGTCATGCACGTATCCTCCCAACATGGATTCAGTACAGGAATGACAAAGACAAAACCCAGTTCAACACCTTCCTCGACCATTTATCTGTAAGTATGGTTATGTATGGAAACTAGTAATATTGTCTTGCTCTGTCCCATACTTTCTAGGTTGCTAATAATGAGACTCCCATAATTTTCAACAGATGAGGTTCAAGTTGGATAGCCAAGATGATGCAACTAGACAAGCTTTCACCCATGTTTTCAAGTCTGCTCTGCGACAGTATCGGTATAACTTGAGGAAAACTCACTTTGAAGGCAAGGCTAACTGAGGGAGTCCTGGATTAGGGGGTGTCCGGATGGCCGGACTATACCTTCAGCCGGACTCCTGGACTATGAAGATACAAGATTGAAGACTTCGTCCCATGTCCGGAAGGGACTTTCCTTGGCGTGGAAGGCAAGCTTGGCGATACGGATATGCAGATCTCCTACCATTGTAACCGACTCTATGTAACCCTAACCCTATCCGGTGTCTATATAAACCGGAGGGTTTTAGTCCGTAGGACAAGATACACAACAACAATCATACCATAGGCTAGCTTCTAGGGTTTAGCCTCTCCGATCTCGTGGTAGATCTACTCTTGTACTACCCATATCATCAATATTAATCAAGCAGGAGGTAGGGTTTTACCTCCATCGAGAGGGCCCGAGCCTGGGTAAAACTTCTTGTCCCTTGCCTCCTGTTACCATCCAGCCTAGACGCACAGTTCGGGACCCCCTACCCGAGATCTGCCGGTTTTGACACCGACATTGGTGCTTTCATTGAGAGTTCCTCTGTGTCGTCGCCGTCAGGCTCGATGGCTCCTACGATCATCAATAGCGATGCAGTCCAGGGTGAGACCTTCCTCCCCGGACAAATCTTCGTCTTTGGCGGCTTCGCACTGCGGGCCAATTCACTTGGCCGTCTGGAGCAGATCGAAAGCTATGGCCCTGGCCGTCAGGTCAGATTTGGAAGTTTAAACTACACGGCTGACATCCGCGGGGACTTGATCTTCGACGGATTCGAGCCACTACCGAGCGCGCTGCATTGTCCCGACGAGCATGACCTTGCTCTGCCGCCGAACAGTTCCCTAGAGGTCGCACCCGCATCAGCTTGGACGCCACCTCGGGGGCTGTGATCCCAACGGCGATTAAGCCGAACACCAGCCCCGTACTCTGCGAGACTCGTGACTCCAAGGAGCCGAACTCCTCTCCGGACTCTGAACCCTTCGCGCCCCTGCCGATCGAATCCGATTGGGCGCCGATCATGGAGTTTACTACCGCGGACATCTTTCAGCACTCGCCTTTCGGCGATATCCTGAAGACACTGAAGTCTCTCTCTTTATCAGGAAAGCCCTGGCCGGACTACGGTCAGCAAGGTTGGGGTACGGACGATTAAGAAATTCAAAGCCCACCCACCACCCACTTTGTAGCCACTGTCGATGACTTAACCGACATGCTCGACTTCAACTCTGAAGACATCAACGGTATGGACACTGATGAAGGAGATGATGAAGAACCAGCGCCTACTAGGCCCTGGAAAGCCACCTCGTCATATGACATATCATGGTGGACACCCCAAAAGAAGGAGATGGCGATGGAACAGCGGAGGATGACCCCTCCAAGAAATAGCCTAAGCGCCGGCGTCAGCGGCGCCGCTCAAAATCTCGCCAAAACAAATACGGTGATTCCAGCACGGGAGATAATAATACTCCGGAAAGTGCTGAAGAAAACCCCCTCCAGCAAGATTTAGCACAGGAGGATGGAGAAACCAGCCCTCATGAGAGAGCGGTAGACAGAGAGGTCGAGGACGATAATTATATGCCTCCCTCCGAAGACGAGGCAAGCCTCGACGACGACGAATTCGTCGTGCCAGAGGATCCCATCGAGCAAGAGCGTTTTCAACGCAGGCTTATGGCCACAGCAAGAAGCCTCAAGAAAAAACAGCAACAACTTAGAGCTAATCAAGATTTGCTAGTCGACAGATGGACTGAAGTCCTTGCGGCTGAAGAGCATAAACTCGAACGCCCCTCCAAGAGCTACCCAAAGCGCAGGTTGCTACCCCGATTAGAGGAGGAAGCACTTGATGCGGCCGACCGGCCACCTCGTGGCCGCGACAGAGAGGCCTCTCGGCCCTCCACTCAAGCCGCACCCCGTACCAAGGCACGGGAATATGCATCGGACTTACGAGATATGTTGGAGGACAAGTCAAGGCAAACAAGATCGATCTACGAATCGCGGGGGCGCCCCACGGCTCGAGACGGTAACCGTCACGCCGACCACAAATTCGGCAGGGCCGAACATAGTAGACAAAGCTCATTGGAGCTATGTCATGATATAGCCCAGTACAGAGGCGCCGCACACCTACTATGCTTCACAGACGAAATAATGGATCATCAAATCCCCGAGGGTTTCAAACCCGTAAACATCGAATCATATGATGGCACAACAGATCCTGCGGTATGGATCGAGGATTATCTCCTTCATATCCACATGGCCCATGGTGATGATTTCCACGCCATCAAATACCTCCCACTCAAGCTTAAAGGACCAGCTCGGTATTGGCTTAACAGCTTGCCAACAGGATCAATCAGTTGTTGGGAGGACCTGGAAGCTGCATTCCTCGACAATTTCCAGGGCACTTATGTGCGACCCCCAGACACCGATGACCTAAGTCACGTAATTCAGCAGCCAGAGGAATCGGCCAGGCAATTCTGGACACGGTTCCTGACAAAGAAAAATCAAATAGTCGACTGTCCAGACGCTGAGGCCCTAGCAGCCTTCAAGCACAATATCCGTGACGAGTGGCTGGCCCGGCAGCTTGGACGGGAAAAGCCGAAATCTATGGCAGCACTCACGACACTCATGACCCGCTTTTGCGCGGGAGAAGACAGCTGGCTTGCTCGTAGCAACAACATGACAAGGAACCCTGGTAATTCAGACACCAGGGACAGTAGTGGCAGGTCGCGTCGCAACAAGCAGAAGCGCTGCATTAACGGCGACAATGCTGAGGATACGGCAGTTAATGCCGGATTCAGAGGCTCTAAATCCGGTCAGCGGAAAAAGCCATTCAAAAGGAATCCTAGGGGCCTGTCCAGTTTGGACCGAATACTCGACCGCTTGTGCCAGATACATGGGACCCCCGAAAAGCCAGCCAATCACACCAACAGGGATTGTTGGGTGTTCAAGCAGGCAGGCAAGTTAAACGCCGAAAATGAAGACAAGGGGCTGCATAGTGATGACGACGAGGAGCCCCGGCCGCCGAACAACAGTGGATAGAAGGATTTTCCCCCACAAGTGCGGACGGTGAACATGATATACGCAACCCACGTCCCCAAAAGGGAGCGGAAGAGCGCGTTAAGGGACGTATACGTGGTAGAGCCAGTCGCCCCAAAGTTCAACCCATGGTCCTCCTGCCCGATCACCTTTGATCGAAGGGACCATCCCACTAGCATCCGTCATGGCGGATTCGCCGCATTGGTTCTAGACCCAATTATTGACGGATTTCATCTCACTAGAGTCCTTATGGACGGCGGCAGCAGCCTAAACCTGCTTTACCAGGATACAGTGCGGAAAATGGGCATAGATCCCTCGAGGATTAAGCCCACCAAAACGACCTTTAAAGGCGTAATACCAGGTGTAGAGGCCAACTGTACAGGCTCAGTCACACTTGAAGTGGTCTTCGGATCTCCGGATAATTTCCGAAGCGAGGAGTTAATCTTCGACATAGTCCTCTTCCGCAGTGGTTATCACGCACTGCTCGGGCGAACCGCATTCGCCAAGTTCAATGCGGTACCGCACTACGCATACCTTAAGCTCAAGATGCCAGGCCTTCGAGGAGTAATTACGGTCAATGGAAACACCGAATGCTTCCTCCGAATGGAGGAGCACATGGCAGCCCTTGGAGCAGAAGTACAAAGCAGCCTCTCCAGGCAGTTATCCAGTCCGGCCACTAAACGACCGGACACCGTCAAGCGCGCCCGGAGTAACCTACAACAAGACCGCCTGGCACGATCCGAGCAGGCGTAGCAATGCGGCCCCAACCCCAACCCTCGCAAAAAGGCGATGCCAGTACTTCGCACACATAACTATGCTCTAGAGATACCATGGGTACAGGGGGAGGGGCACCATCACGGCACGCCCGAAACACAGCTTAAACCGTACCAGGGGCTGCCGATTTTTTTTTAATTTTCTCTTACTTTCAGGACTCCATCCTTCGGAAGGCCTGTTCGGCAGTTCAATTGCCGCACAAATGATGCAAGAACCAGGGAAGCAGACAAGCCACGCCGCATTACGGAACTCCCAGGTGATTTCTATCACGAGCAGTATACCTGTTCCACATACTATTCCGCAGCTTGCCCCTGGAACGGACATGTTAACTAGTCCAACCTTTCACTTATCGCATTATTTGTATCGTTCTGCTTTGATCGCAGCCCTTTTTAAATAAACAATGCATAAATTTTGTCTATTTTTGCATTACTCTTTTTTCTTTATATATATATGTTCCTTAACGACATGTTGTACCCGTACACGTTGGTACGGCCAAAATACGCCAGGGGCTTTAGTACCCCTCAATATGGTGTGAGAAGTCCGAACACTTTAACAAGTGCGGCACCCCGAACTTATAGCATTATATGCATCGGCTCCGAATCATGACTTGGGTCCATAGTTGGGTTTGCCCGGCTCCTATGTTTTGGTGCCTTACGTTCCGCTATATCGGCTAAGGTAGCACTAGGAGAACCACTGCGATTGTGCCCCAGTTGAGCTGGGTTGAGCACCTCAGTGGAGAAAGCTAAAACTGACTGTCATGATGAAGTGAGAGCTGGTCGCTGTTCGAGAGGTTTTTCGAGTCCCTAAAGACTTATGCCGCTTAGGGCGAGGAGCCGGCTCTGTCCGGCCAAGGCGTGGATAGCGCCCCGAACTCGGTCTTCCGAACACCAGGGGCTTCGCCGAAATTTAAAATTATAGAATTCTATGGCTAAGTGAGAGTGTTCATGCATTATAGTCCGATTGCCTTGTTCGTTGGGCTGAGCGCCTCCCTCGAAGGACCCAAACATGGGAAAAAGAGCGCTCAGGTTTATCCCCGAACACCCCAGCACTAGCGGCACGGGGGCAGAAGCCGACGACTCGCCATCTCTCAGAATTGATAAACAACCGCACAGAAGGTAATATTTTAAATTCCAACAGCATTGCTTA